>NW_027248940.1:5124052-5448105 GCF_036711975.1 Onthophagus taurus | reverse complement strand
ACCTGATAGAAACGCCCCAGGGCATGACCTTATACCAAATCTAATTCTAAAAACCTCCCTTCGAATATTACTAGCCACTTAACTGATATCTTTAATTCATGTTTAAAAATTGGTTACTTTCCGGTGACTTGGAAAAAAGCTGAGATACTTATGTTTCCCAAGCCAGGAAAACAGAGCACTATAAGCTTCTTACCGACTCTCTCAAAATTGTTTGAAAAAGTTATAATACGAAGACTTCAAGATCAGCTGCTGGAAAGAAATGTTATCCCAAACATACAGTTTGGTTTTCGAACGGGTCATTCAGCGATCCACCAGTTGGTGCGTGTTACAGAATTCATTGAGAAAGGTTTTGAAAATAAGCAATACACCACTATCGCCTTTTTAGATGTAGCTAAAGCCATTGACGCCTTTGGCCTACAGTTTGGACGGAGGGATTAAAATTCAAACTATTGCATCTAGGTCTAGATGACTATATTACCGCAATACTTATGTCATATCTTCAAGAACGAACTTTTTGTGTGAGAATAAATGGGACCTATTCAGATACAAGATGTATTAGAGCAGGAGTTCCTCAAGGAGGTATATTGTCACCAACCTTATTTAATATATTTATGCATGATATACCGTGTCAAAGATGCAATGAAAAAGCTTTGTTTGCTGACGATATGTTGATTATGACCCAAAGTAGTGATTTGGAGGAAGCTATACAACAGCTACAAGATGCTATTAACGACGTGCAGCAATGGCTTACTAAATGGTCCTTACACCTGAATGAAGACAAATGTGAATCAAAGATCTTTACGTTACGGCGTTACCGAAATCCAACACGTATAGTAATCAATAACACAGAACTTCATTGGAATCCTAAAGACAAAGCTGTCAAATACTTAGGCCTGCATCTTGATCAACGATTAAATTGGGGTATTCACGTAAACAACAGATTGAATTTGGGATATGCTCGATTAAAACAACTATTTCCTCTAATAAATAGAAGAAGTCATCTGAAAACTAAATGCACTATGTTGCTATATAAAGCTTTAATAAGATCTTTGGTCACCTATGCTTGCCCGGTATGGCGTAATGCTTCAGCAACAAATATCCGAAAATTACAAGCTCTACAAAACAAAATTCTACGGACGGCAGTAGATGCGCCATGGTTTATTCGCAATGAACACCTTCACGCTGAACTAAACATAATGACTATTGAAAGTTTTATAAGAGGTGTAACTAAAAAATTTTACGAAAACATCAATAAGTGTTCCAGTGCTAGTAACTTTAATTTGGGTATCAAAAATTTACATCAGCGACTTAAAAGGAAAATGCCTCAAGACTTATTGTAAATTAAGCTCAAACTAGATTCCCTCGGAAAGTTACTTTGTTCCTTAGTGAATTTAGACTTTATGTTAATGTATATATGAATTCAACCATGATGTAACATGTTTTAATGTATGTTGAGCTGGTTTTAATCATTTTAACTTTTTGGAAACCATCAATGATGTCTCTTGTTATGTTCATAATAGCCGTCGTTGTAGATCTTTTTGATCTGTATCCATGTTGACTTTCAGTTATTTATGTCATTCCTATTTAAGTAGATTGAGAGCCTTCGCTTGATTAGTTCCTCAAAAACCTTTGAAAAAACCGGCAACAAGGCTATAGGTCTGTAATTATCGTACCCATTGTCAACTCCCTTCTTAAAAACTGGAGCAATTTTAGCCCATTTTAATTTATTTGGAAAAATTCCCTGCTCGAAACATTTGTTTATCAAGGCCGTTAAAATCGGAGCCAAACGGTAAAAAGGAGTTGCAGTGAAATCGATAAAAATGGCGTTGGTAGGAAATATTGAACCATTTAAGTATGGGTCGGACTTCGACGATTACATTGAGCGAATGGAATCATTTTTCTTGTGTAATGGAGTGGACGACAAACGGAAGGTACATCTTTTTATAACCTTAATCGGACCAGAGATGTATAAACTTTTAAAAGATTTGTGTGCACCAGCACTACCTTCTAGTAAATCATACGACGAGTTAGTAAAGATATTAAAAAGTCACCTTTCACCTAAGAAAATCGTAATAGCGGAGACCTTTAATTTTTACAACGTAAATCAAGGTAGTCTCAGTGCTGGGGAATACATTGTGAAACTTAGAAATACTGCCAATACTTGTGAATTTGGAACGTTTCTAGAACGTGCGTTACGAGATGTTATCTCAAAAATGTAAAATTGTTACCTACTAAAAATAAATTAGAAGATGCAGGTGGTAAGCGATTGAATGTGTTAGGAAAGTTGTTTGTAGATCCTATAGTGAATAAAACAAAATATGTGAATTTGCAATTAGTCGTAATCGAAGATAAACCGCAAACCGTGTTGTTAGGTCGTGACTAAGTATATCAAGTAAAAGACTTAGGATTAGATTTAAGAACTACTACTGATATATTAAACAAATATTCAAATGTATGTACCAAAAATAGATCACAAAGTATCAAGGGTTTTAGATTAGACATCAAAGTAAAAAACGGTTCCGTAAAAAAGTCTCGGACGGCAAGTACTTCAGTATATTAGATTTGTCGCAAGCGTACTGACAATGTGAAGTTTCATCGCATAGTCGAAAATTCCTTACGGTCAATACTCATAAAGGTTTGTTTAATTATAAAAGATTACCTTTTGGCATATAATTATTTACGAAAGTACTTACGACGAGTCATTACATTATGTGGAAAAAGTTATACATAGATTGAGTAAACATAACAATCGTATCAATTTAGATAAATGTCAATCTCATAAACAGAGTGTTGAATTCTTGGGATATCAATTGTCGGATAAGGGTTTACAACCGATTCAGAGCAAAGTTAAAGCGATAAGTGAAACACCCAGACCTGGTAACTTAACTCAGGTAAGATCATTTTTGGGGATGTTGAACTATTACAGGAAATTTCTTCCTATGGCTTCTGATGTATTGGTACCATTATATGACCTTGAGAAAAAAAAATTCAACCTTTGTTTGGGACAGCAAGTTGCAACAGCATTTCAGGAAGCAAAATGTCTTCTGTTGAGGAGACCTATGCTAGTGCACTATAACCCAAAGTATTCTATAGTAATAACGACAGATGCATCACCTTATGCATGTGGAGCGATCTTGAGTCACATTATTGAGGGAATCGAACGACCGGTGATGTTTGCATCATCAACATTTACAGCATGCCAACGAAATTACGCACAGATTAAACGTGAGGCATTGGCGATTGTATTTGCAGTAAAAAAAATTCATAATTACATATATGGTGGTATTCAAGCGCGTGAACAAGTGAGAGGTGCACGTGTCATATTCGCTGTGTTTGCTGCTTGGTTTTGCTTGGTGAGACTGGCTATTCTGAGGTATATTTGTTACCGAAGTGTGAGTCTATGTTCGTGCTTCACGTTGCCGTAATTAGTAAGTGATTATAGCGGTGAATGCTTGTCTTTATTAAATTTGTTTATTTGCTTTGGTTGGTATTGAGATTATCGTAGCGATTTCATTGCTCGGTAAGAAACAGGATTGATTTGCTATCGCACTCTGGGTGGTGTATTGTCTCCTTCGATCTACTCCTGACTCTCTCTTTATCCTTTTTCCTTCTCCGGGGCCTGCCTTTCTGTGTTGTCAGTCACCGTAACGGGCACTACAGGTGTGAAGAGTGTTATCCCTTCTCCTTCCTTTTAAATCGTCGTGGACATACGCCTGATGGATAAATGTGCCTGTTGTAATCGCCAGTGCGAACAGCATCGCACTGTGAGGTGCTGCGTCTGTAGCAAGATATTTAATATTAGTTGTGTCGATGTCTCTGCGGCTGAGGCGCGCAAGGTTCATGCGGGGAAGGGTCTCTCTTTCTCATGCGTCTCGTGCGTTTCATTGGGGAATGACTTAAACAGTCTGAAAGCTGTTATACTCTCTCTCCAAAAGGATATTGCTGCTCTGAAATCAAATGTTACTCCGCCGTCTTCACATTCTTTAACTGATTTTGATTCTGAAAAAATTATACACGAAGTGATGGAACGCGAGCGTAGGAAGAATAATCTGATGATTTATAATATTCCAGAATCCCACGGTTTATCACGGAAAGAACAAGGTGATGCGGATGTTGCCTTTCTAAGCAAACTATTTACGCATTTGGGGGTTACTGAACCTATTATTCAGCCTTTTCGCTGTGGTAAATTTGACGCTTCTAATACCGCGAGATCTAGGCCTATACGAGTAAAATTATCAGATCATAATTCTTTTAAGCTTATTTTTCGTAATATGCGGAATTTGAAATCTCATAATGAATTTAAGAACATCTCTGTCTCGAATGATCGTACTCCTTTCCAGGTTGATCTTTATAGGAGGGCGAGGACTGAATTAAAAACAAGAACTGAGTCTGGCGAAAAGGATTTGATACTAAAGTACATCCGTGGCATTCCCTCAATTGTCAAGGCTTCGGAAAACTGATTTTGCCCAACAAAATGTGTCAATCTGTTAATGTATACTATCAAAATGTTAATGGTCTTCGCACAAAAACGCGTGAATTTTATGTTAATTGTTCTGATTGTACCTATGATTTGATTGCTCTATCAGAAACTAATTTAATTTCGGATCTTGGATCTAATGAATTATTCGTGGATAAGTACAGAGTCTTACGAGCTGATCGTAAGTTTGATTTGGTTGGACATAACAGAGGTGGTGGAGTTCTGCTTGCTGTGGCTAGTCATCATGATGTTGAGCTGGTTGATTCTATAGACATTCAGGCTTTAGTACCACTTGTCGATGTGTTGATTTGCAAGTGCTCTTTATGGTCTGTGACCTTATATATCGTGGTGTTGTACATACCTCCTGATAATCCGCAACCTGATTTACTATGTTTCTTGGACGCCCTAGAACATAAAGTTTTGAATTATCCTATCCTTGGTGATTTTAATTTGCCTGAATATATTAAGGCGCCTGGTATGTCAACCAAATGTGGAAAAACGGAGTTATTTCGTAACTTTTGTGATTTTCTGGACCTCAATCATGTACTGAACTGTGACAATCGTCTATTGGATTTGGTTCTGACAAATACTGACCATCAGTTTGATCTTGTTCATGATGATTGTCCCTTCGTCTACGAGGATCAGTACCATCCTGCCTTAGATATTACAATGAATTTACTGACGGCAAATGATGGTTTGCCGAACTTTCCGTCTTTGGGTGGTCGATATAATTTTCGAAGAGCCAACTTTCCTGGCATGTATGATAAACTACTTTACACGGATTGGTCTTTTCTAAATGTGGAGGTTAATGCGGATGATGCTTTGCGAGCTTTTTATAAAAAGTTGTATGAGATTTTGGATTTATTTGTTCCTAAGAGATTGAGTCGGGGATCCTCATACCGTATTTGGTACACCCCAGAAATTAAGCGGCTATTAAAGTTGAAAGAGTATTATAGGAGGAAGTGGAGGAGAAGCAATAGTGCTTTCTATTCAGCGGAATATAAAAGACTGAGATGTTTGACTAAACAGAAAATCTCTGATGCGTATACTTCCTTTACTATTAGTGCTGAACAATCGCTTAGTTCTGATCCCCGTAACTTTTGGAATTATATAAGACAGAAAACAACGACCTCTCGACTTCCTGGAAAAATGATGCGTGATAAGTCCACCTACACTGATCCTGAAAAAATAGTTAATGCTTTTGCAGATCAATTCTCTGGAGTATATTCTGGTATCTCTGCTTATAACATGGTTGATGTACACTCTACGTATCCTCCAGTATTTGTTGCCGATGTCACCGAAGAAGAGGTTCTTCATTTCCTCAAAAGGTTACCTAATAAATTTACTGCTGGTGATGATCTTCCTGCATTTTTCATTCGTGATTGCTGTGCAGTTTTTGCAGTTCCGCTTCATTTAATAATTAACCTATCCTTAAGCACTTGCGCGTTTCCTAAACTTTGGAAGCGCTCACGCATTGTTCCTGTATTCAAGCATGGCGAACGTACCAACATTACTGATTATCGACCAATATCGTTATTGTCCAATTTCGCTAAGGTATTTGAACAGATTATTTACAAGATGATTTATCCACAGGTTCAGTCATTTGTGTCACCATATCAGCATGTGTTTATTAAGCGTCGTTCGACCATTACCAACCTCGCGGTGGTTACTGAGGTAATTTGTGAATCTTTGGATGGGGGCGGTCAGGTAGATGTGGTATACACTGATTTTTCTAAAGCATTCGACATGATTCATCATGACGTCCTCTTGTATAAACTTAGTGCTTTTGGCTTATCTCCTAAGTTTATGAAACTATTTGCCTCTTACCTATCGGGTCGTATAAATTATGTGTACTACAACGGTTATGCGTCTATGGAGTTTACGGCTAGGTCTGGTGTTCCTCAGGGCTCAAATCTAGGCCCCCTACTATTTGTTATCTTCTTGAATGACCTTCTAGACAAATTTTCATCAAGCGTACTAGCTTATGCGGATGATCTGAAACTATTCCGACCTATTTTTGCGGACCGTGATGTTGTCAGTCTTCAGTCGGATTTGGACGTCTTGGTGGAATGGTGTAACCGTTATCAGCTAAAGATTAATGCCAATAAGTGCGGTGCAGTTAGTTTTACACGCAAGCTGTCTCCTCTTCCATCTTCTTATTATATAGAAGGTGTTCTTCTTGAGAAATTATCTACAATCAAGGATCTGGGAGTAACTTGTGACCGCAAATTGTCTTTTGTACCTCACATCGAAAATATTGCATCTTCTGCAGCGAGGATGCTTGGTTTCGTTTTGCGCACCTCGCGTGCTTTTTCTGATATCGGTGTGTACAAGACCCTATTTTCGACCTTTGTATTGTCCAAATTGGAATATGGCTCTGTAATTTGGTCGCCACATTATGTGTGTCATAGACTTATATTGGAGAGAATTCAGAGGAGATTTCTCAAATATTTGTCTCTACGCCTGGTCGGATCATACCCGGATCGTGCAATGGATTACGCATCCCTGCTGCGGCGTCACAATTTTTCTGCACTAGATGTAAGAAGAGATGACCAGTGCATCAAGTTTTTGCAGAAGTTAGTGCAAGGTGAATTGGATTGTGGTTGGTTGTTGTCGCGGATCATTTTCGCGGTGCCTACGCGTGCAACACGTAGTACAAATCAGTTTTATTTGAGGAATTGCAGATCCAATGTTTTAGCCAACTCCCCGGTGCAGAGGATGTGTAAACTAACTAACAATCAATAATAGTGTAAGAGTGTTTATGTGAATTATATTTGTTTTGTGGCATGTGTTATTTCTTATTTTCTTTTTCTTGTAATATTGTCCTGTAATTAATCTTTGTTGGGCAATAAAGTGAATTATTATTATTATTATTATTATATATGGGCGACAATTTACATTAATTACGGATAGGATAATTACAGTAGATGTATATGATCTAATTACATATACTAAAGCCGATTCCATTTCTTGCCGTGTTGCGAAATTTACCCGAAGGGGATGGCCAAATGCTAAAGTAGAGTAGTCGTTGAAACCTTGCTTTCAGAGGAAGCATGACTATTATATGGGGTGCAAGAGTGATAATTCCAACTACACTTTGTAGTAGTGAGAATGAAGATGTTACCCAGAAGTCTTTACTGGTGGCCAGGAATAGACAAGGATATTGAAAATATAGCACATAGATTTCTTTCAGAAATTTGGGAAGTATTTTTTAATAGTGGTGGATGCTTTATTAAACAAGAGAAGCAGATGGGTGGAAGTTAAAATTGTTTCGAGTACAAACTCAGACAACACCATCACCCCATTGAGAGGATTATTCACAGTTTTCGGAATTCCAGAGGAGATAAAAAATGGCGGTGCGAGTGTAACGGCGCGGCGTGTGTTGTCGCTCCGATTATAGTCTCGATTTTGAGTGAGTCTTTAGGTGAAAGATATTTCAGTTCGGTGCCTATAGGAAAGGGTAGTGTTTTCCGTATATATTAAAAGGAAAAAATGCCGTTTACACGTGAACAAAAAGACGATTTAAAGGCAATTATTAAAGAGACAATTCCTGAGCTGTTGGGAGACGAGAAATTTATAAACTCGTTAGCGAAAAAAGTTGTTGAACGGTCGGGTGTGCGTGCGTTAAGCGAAAAGGTGACACAGACGGAAACTAAACTAAATGCTCTGGTAAAGGAAAATTGTGCTGTACGGGACGATTAAGATGCATTGGAACAGTTTACGCGGCGAAGTAACATACGAATTTTTGGCGTAAAATCTGGTAATAAAGAAGAAAACACAGAAGACTTGGTAAAAGCTGGAAGAAATTTAAAATCTAGCGGTTTGTTCGTGGCGGAAGATTTAACTATCAATAGGTACAAGATTTTGAAAAAATGCAAGGAGAAGTTTGGTAATAAAAATGTTTGGACCATTGACGGGAACATACACTATCGGAAAAACGATGAAAAGCATGTTATCAAAACATTGGGGATTTTGAAAATGTTGGTGAAGATACCTAAATGATTATTTTGAAGAAGGAAACAAAAAAAAATCTTTGTGTTATAAATAAATATATGAAGCTCCTTTCTGAAGCATGTTGTCGGAGCGACTCACAATTGTTTGTTCGTTTTTTTTTATTGTATATTTATATATAAATTTTTCCAGTTCGTATATTATTCGTATCACTAAAATTGTTTATTTTGATTTTTATATTTTCTTTTTTTTAGTACATACATAGTTCTTTAGTTTTTAAGTCTGTTGGCACATGAAGCTTGCACATCTAAACATTCGGTCTTTGTTGTCGTCTCTGGGTAAGTTAAGATCTCTTGTTAGCGATGGCGACTACGACATCCTTGGCTTGAGTGAGACATGGTTGAATTCGGCAGTTCATTTAGATGTTTTGAACGTTGATGGGTTTGTGTTGGAGCGGATCGATCGTAATCATCGAAGGGGTGGTGGAGTGGCCCTTTATATTCGAGATAATATAAGGTATAGAATTGTGGGAGTCAGTGATGCTATCGAACAGATCTGGATCTCGGTAATTGTCAATAAGATGCATATAAGATGCACAACTATTCTTGTTTTATTGATATCATTGAGGATACGTTGTCGGATATTTTGCCAAGATATGATAAGGTTGTTCTGATGGGTGATATTAACATGGACATGCTGACACACTCAGTTGCGGTTGATACGTTTTTGAATATGATCACTTCGGTTGGCTTGTATCAGTTGATAGATGTGCCTACCAGAATTACTGATTCATCCCAAACTCTTATAGACGTTATTTGTGTTTCAGACGTTAACATTGTGCAGCAGAAGGGTGTCGTCAGTGTTCATGGTATTAGCGACCATGAATTAACGTATTGTGAAATTAGATGTTCAGTTCCAAAGAAATATCCACAAATTAAAACTATTCGTTCTTTCAAAAATTTTAATTTTAATAACTTTTATTATGATTTGCAACAATTGCCATTTTTTAATATGTTTGATTATGATAATATTAATGATAAAGTCAATTTTTTTAACTCATGTTTATTGTCGGTGATTAATGAACACATTCCTATTAAGCGTTGCAGATTTAACAGGGCGCCAGCCCCTTGGTTGACGGACACAGTTAGGCTTATGCAGAGAACTAGAGACGATGCTTTTGCAAGGTTTAAGAGGTACGGAACCAAAGTGGCTTGACAATACTATAAGGATATGAGAAACGTTACCAATTCAGCAATAGATAGGGAGAAGAAGGCCTTTCTGGAGCACCGGATGCGAGGGGTAAACGGGGACACTTGGAAAGCCTTAAGGTCATTAGGTGTACATAATTCTAAATCCACCGTGATACCTGCGAGTCTTTGTCGTCCAAACTTTTATAGACTCTGTGGAGAAATCTGCAACGAAATACCACCAATTGGAAATCTGTAATTATCGGCCGTTGAGTCGATAAAGCAGTGAACACGATTAGATGACAACAAGAAAACAAGAAGTCCAGAAGAAGTCGTTGAGAACAGTAGTGAAAAAAGATTGTTTTATTTTAAAGTATAATAGAAAGAATGTGATGATGTTTTAAAATGAATAAAGGTTAATAAAGAAATATAAACAAACATGGTCCTTCGAGAAGCCGGATATATCGGTAAACTGGTCGAAAAAACTGAAAATTAAGAAAAAATCCACGTTGGGCGTGACACGGCTGAATCCACCATTTTGATGACAAGAATTTATAAAAACGAGTAAGTGAGTGCTGAATTCCTCTTTGTTCTGATCCCTATTCCTAACCTTTTGATTACGATTTACGATGGCTGATTTGAACGGTTTAATTAGAACTCGCTCCGTCACAAAATCTGCATTGACTAGATTTGAGAACTATGTAGCAAAATTCATAGAAAATAATGGTTCTATGGGTGAATTAAAAGCAAGACAAGTAAGAGCTCAACTATTGCTGAATGAGTTTGAGGAAGTACAGTTGAAGATTGAATTGATTGATGGTGACTCGAATTACGAACAAGATCGTGTAGCATTCGAAGAAAGGTTTTATCGAATAATGTCCGAATGTGAAAGGCTCTTGGAAAGGGAGAATATTACTACTGAATTGGATACCAGGATTTCGGAGTCTGCAAAAAATGCCATTACTGATGATTTTATACGACTACCAACATTGAATTTGCAAACGTATGATGGTTCATATGAAAACTGGCAACGTTTTAAGGACACATTTGAGGCCACGGTAGGGCAAAATCCAAAATTGAGCAAGGTTCAAAGGTTTAGATATCTACAAGGGTGTTTAATTGGTAAGGCTACTGAAACTATCCAGTCAATCCAAGTGTCGAATGATGGGTTTGATGTTGCTTGGCACATTCTGTGTGATCGCTTTGATAATAAAAAACTTTCTATTCTCGCACATGTAAAATCAATTGTCGATATACCAACACTGCATAAAGAAGATAGTATTCTGTTGAGGAGGTTGTATGACACATATCTGAAACATTTCCGAGCTCTTAAAGCACTTGGTGAACCTGTGGATTCCTGGGGAACATTGTTGATATACTTAATTATATCTAAATTTTATAACGTAACACGAAAATGTTGGGAAACTGAGACAAATTCTACAAGTGTACCTATCTTATCTGAATTGGATAACTTTTTGAAACAAAGATGTTTGTTGCTAGAGACCATAACGAGCAAATCAGATCAACAGAATAAAAATATTAACAATAAAAATTATAAAACTGCTACTACGCATCTATCGAATACGAGAAAGTTGTGCTGTTACTACTGTGAAAGGGATCATACTATTTTCAAATGTAAAGATTTTCTGGCATTTAACATAAACAAAAGAAGAGATGAGGCAAGGAGGTTAAATTTGTGTTTTTTATGTTTGGGAAGACAGCATCGATATATTGACTGTAAGGCAAAAAACTGTTCTAAATGTGGTGCGAAACATAATGTACTTCTGCACTCTGAGTGGAAAGCTTCTGAAGCCAATAATACTTCAGAAGTAACTGCACACACACAGCAACACGCCGATGGTCAGGTATTGTTATGTACAGCAATGATTCTGATAGAAGACTGTTTTGGTAATAAGGTAAGAGCACGAGCGCTTCTGGATAGTGGCTCTACTGCAAATTATTTAACTGAATCTCTGACAAGAAAACTTAGATTGAAAACTGAAGAAAAATTGGTAAAAATTTCTGGAGTTAACGGTTCATCATCTTGGGTGAAAAATATTGCAACAACGACAGTTGCTTCAGAAAAAGGAAAATTTGCAACGACTTTATCGTTTCTAATCATTAGTAAAATTACTGAGAACATTCCCGCTGTGAAGCTATGTACATCTGAATTCAAACTACCAGGGGATGTTCATTTGGCTGATCCTAGATTTTTTATTTAGAAAGATAGACATTTTATTGGGTGCACAGATATTTTATGAGTTAATTCTGGACGGGCAGATTAAATTAGATACGATTACATTGAGAGAATCTCACTTCGGATGGTTAGTCACCGGAACACTGCCCACGGTGAACCATGTAACATGTCACCAAACGTTTCACAATGTCAACAACATAGAGATTTCTGTCGAGAAATGGTGGGAGATGGATGATGCAGGGGAAGAAACGGATTTTAGTTTGGAGGAGTTGGAGTGCGAAAAGAGTTTTAAAGATTCAACACGAAGAAACAAGGATGGTAGATTTATTGTTAAATACCCAACTGATCATGATTTTGTTTTGGGAGACAGTCTTAGCATGGCAATAAAAAGATTTCGTAATTTGGAACGAAGGTTAGAGGAAAATCCTTCTCTGAAGACTGAATATTGTCAATTTTTGCAAGAATATGAAGACGCTGATCACATGTCAAGAGTTGATGAACTGCATGAGGAAACACTGATGCCAATTAAAGATGATTTGAAAGGAGAGGCTTACTATATACCACATCATGCAGTACATAAGATGGACAGTTCTACCACCAAGATAAGGGTAGTATTTGATGCTAGTGCTAAGAGCAGTAACGGATTGTCACTAAATGACATCCTAATGAATGGTCCAGTGATTCAAAGCGAATTATTTGCTATACTATTAAGATTTAGAGAATATAATATTGTGTTGTCTGCGGATGTAAAGCAGATGTTTCGACAGGTATTAGTAAGTGAAGAGCAACGAGATTGGCAAAGGATTCTGTGGAGAAAAAATATGAATGACAAAATAGGAATATTTAAATTGAATACTGTTACTTATGGCTTGAAGCCTGCCACTTATCTGACGACTAGATGCATTAATGCTATCGCTTCTGAATTCAAAGAAGTCTATCCAATGGCTTCTGATCTAATACTGAAAAATATGTATGTCGATGATATCATCTTTGGAGCTAACAGCATGCCTGAAGCTTTAAAGCTCAAGACTGAAATCAATGATATTCTAGAGAATGGTTGTTTCGAGCTGAGAAAGTGGCGAAGTAATTGTTCCCAGCTTTTGAATGATTCTGGACACAGCAAATTGAACGATAAACATTTCATTAAAGATAATTCTGAAATAAAGACTTTGGGTTTGGTTTGGGATTCGCAAGAAGACGTATTGAAGTTCTCAATCAACTTACATCTGAACTCGAATAATAAAGTAACTAAAAGAATGGCACTATCATTGATTTCTAGAATCTTTGACCCCTTGGGCATAGTTGGTCCGATAACTGTTAAGGCTAAACATTTTATGCAGGGTTTGTGGTCGTTGAGCTTGGCTTGGGATGATCCTTTACCGGGAACAATGCAAAACGAATTTGCTGAACTCACTGAAGATTTAAAGCAAATCAGCAGCATTGCTATTCCTTGCAACACGATTGCTGAAAATTGTACTCATTTAGAGATTCATGGATTTTGTGATGCTAGTTTAAAGGCGTATGGTGCTGCAATTTATTTACGTTCTAAGGATCACTCAGATAACGTCAAAATGGAGTTACTCTGTTCAAAATCAAGAGTTGCACCTTTAAAAAAATGTACGCTTCCCAGACTTGAGTTGTGTGGTGCTGTATTACTTGCTACTTTGGTCAAGGTCGTTTCTGAAGAATTGTCTTCCAGAGTTGCTAGAGTATGCTTGTGGACTGATTCCTCAATTGTTGTCTACTGGATAAGATCTGATTATAAGAAATTCAAACCTTTTGTTGCAAATAGAATTCAAAGAATTCAATCACTTACAAAATGTGAAATATGGAATCATATTGCAGGTACTGATAACCCTGCTGATATTCTTTCTCGAGGTGCCTCAGCATCAAATTTAAAGCTTTCTACCTTGTTTACTGGTCCTCATTGGTTTAAAATGAATGAGCTAATTGGCCAAATACTGCAGTGAAGATATCTGATGACAATGAGTTGTGTGAAGTAAAAAGGATATCGATGTTAACGCTTTTATGTTCCGACAGTAGGTTTGATGTTTTGGAAAAATTTTCGAATTTAAGAACGTTGATACGAGTAATTGCATGGTGCAGGAGATTTGTGAATAAGTGCAATAAATCAATAAAGGTAAACGCACCTTCTTTAACTGCTGATGAGGTTACTGATGCATTTGATGTTGTTTTGAAGTTGATCCAGTGGGGCGATTTTCGCCAGGAGATAGAGTGTTTAACGAAATATGGTACGATTAATAAAGGAAGTAAGATTTTGGGACTGGATCCATTTTTGGACAGGCATGGACTTTTAAGAGTGGGGGGACGCTTAAGAAACTCAAGGTACACTTTTGACAAAAGACATCCAATCATTTTGCCGAAGAGTCATTTTGTAACAAGGCTGATAATAAAGGCTGAACATCTGAAGTACATGCATTTAGGAGCACAGGGGTTATTAGCTAGTCTACGAGAAAAATACTGGCCTGTGTCTGGTTTGGCAACTGTCAAGGGAGTGCTCAGGAATTGTCACGTGTGCTTTAAATTCAATCCCGGAAGAGAGTTTAGCTTGAAAATGGCGGATTTGCCTTACGAGCGAATAAAAGATTCTAGACCGTTTAAATTTGTAAATGTCGATTTTGCCGGACCGTTTGTTATAAAGGAATCGAAATTTAGAAACAAAAGATTAATTAAGTCTTACGTTGCTGTGTTTGTGTGCTCTTCATCTAAGGCTGTTCATCTGGAGCTGGTCAGCGATTTAACGTCTGAGATGTTTTTGAACTGTTTTAAACGATTTGTGTGTAGACGTGGTGTTCCTGCTAGCATATATTCTGATAATGCCACGAATTTTGTTGCAGCTAATAAGGATTTGCAATCATTTTTTAATCGGAGTAAAGATTGGTCAGAAGATGTACAAGACTATTTAATGGAGAACAATGTAAAGTGGCGATTCATGCCTGCACGTACTCCTCACTTCGGTGGATTTCATGAAAGTGCAGTAAAATCCATGAAAAATCATTTAAAAAAGATACTATCTGCTAGTTTAACAATAGAAGCTATGACAACTGTTCTGTGCCAAATAGAATCAATTTTGAACTCCCGTCCTTTGTACCCAATGTCCAATGATCCTAATGACCTGTCAGCACTCACACCGGGACATTTCCTCATTGGAGAATCACTTACTGCTTTACCACAATCTGCGGAACCTCAACCTCCAAAAAGTGCTCTAAACATTTTTAAGTTATTACAACACCAAATCCAAATGTTTTGGAAAATCTGGTCTAAGGAGTACCTGTGCACATTGCAAACGCGAGCTAAATGGAAGAAGAATGGAAATAATGCTAACCAAAGGGTTCGATGTGGGAATTTAGTAGTCTCGAGAGAGGAAAACGTTCCTCCACAGTGTTGGCGACTAGGACGCATCCATGAATTACATCCTGGAAAAGATGGTGCCATTCGAGTTGTCTCTGTTAAGACATCGAATGGAATTGTAACAAGAGGGATTGGAAAGGTATGTCCACTTCCCCCGGAGCAGCAACCTTTCGCGCCCCTGGAGGATGGAGAAATCTGCAACGAAATACCACCAATTGGAAATCTGTAATTATCGGCCGTTGAGTCGATAAAGCAGTGAACACGATTAGATGACAGCAAGAAAACAAGAAGTCCAGAAGAAGTCGTTGAGAACAGTAGTGAAAAAAGATTGTTTTATTTTAAAGTATAATAGAAAGAATGTGATGATGTTTTAAAATGAATAAAGGTTCATAAAGAAATATAAACAAACACTCTGTATTTCATAATGTGACTTTGCTGGTGACTTGATCAGCCAACATTTTCCTTTAGTCCGGTTACGGAGTGTGATGTTATTACTGCAATTTCTTCAATTAAAAGTAATGCTGCAGACATTAATAATCTAAATATTGCATTAATAAAACTATCATGCCCACACATTATAGATTATTTGATACATATACTTAATACTTGTATAAACCATGGCGTATTCCCAGATGCATGGAAGTGTGCTTTGGTTAAACCACTGGTGAAAATTAGCAATCCTACTGAGTTTGCTCATTTAAGGCGTAGAAAATTTATTTATAAAAATAATATTTTGCCAGAGACACAATCAGGCTTTCGGCCTGGATATAGCTGTACCAGTGCGCCACTTCATATTGTTGATGATATTGTTTCTGGGCTAGACAGGGGAAATGCGACCGTATTATGCCTTTTAGACTTTTCAAAAGCCTTTGATACCATTAATCACGATTTGTTATTTTCTATTTTGAAGTTTGTTGGTTTGGACGACATGGCAAGCGCGTTGTTACGTGATTACTTAAGAAATCGTCAGCAGAGTGTAATTGTTGAAAATGAATCCTCAGATGCTCTCTATTTGTCATCCGGTGTTCCGCAAGGCTCGGTACTTGGACCTCTTCTTTATACTATATATACGAGTCAGTTTGTTATACAGGGTCATCCACGACGACCGTCCATTAGAACTTTACAGGGTTCTGGCCAAAATACAAATTTGAAAATTCAGATTAAAGTATTATTAATTGCGTTCTCTTCGACTAAAATATTTTCAAATTTCTAGCACTTTCGGTTATACCGGAAGTCGCCACCTACTTTATTTTTTTAAATGGAACACCTTTTACATATTTGGATTTGTCTGTTTTCAAGGTTTATGAATAACGTTACTTTTTGCAATTTGATTCGGCCGTTCTCGAGTTATTCGAATTTTTCTAGAAAAATCTGCTCCAGCAGACATTTGTTAAAAAAATCAGAGAACACTCGATTTTTGGGATATCAATTTAGGATTCAGAATATGCGTAAGCAACATGATGGAGTATGTTTTGGTGCCGAGTGTGGCTGTCTAGAACGTTTGGTCACTTTACTATGGCACGTTACCTTTTCGAAACTTGGAAGTACCATAACTTCATTTCTTTAAATGGCACCCCCCATATTTTATTACTTAGTCGTCTTCGGTGTCTCATTTTACATCTTTTATATCCCATATGTCCTATACCTAACATTTATAGTTTGGGAAATAATTAGGGTTTATTGAAAAATGCACGCAAATATCGATATTTAATCTGAAATTTTTGTATTAGCCAGAACCCTGTAAAGTTCTAATGGACGGTCGTCGTGGATGACCCTGTATACGTAAAATATTGCAAGTCTCATTTTTATGCTGATGATACTTATTATATACTTATATTTACATTATTCATTTCGTCTGGACGATGTGCGATTTGCTTGTGAGCGTGTTAATGAGGATCTGCAGAGTGTGGTCGATTGCTCTAGACGTCATAGTCTTCGGATTAATCCTGCGAAAACTGAAATGATTCTCTTCTTTTATTTCCTATCTGTCTAAAAGAAAGATACAAAAGGTGCAAAATTCGTGTTTGCGGTTAATTTTCGGAATTAGACGGCGACAGCATGTTGGTCATCGGTTGCTTGATTTGAATTGGTTGAATATGTGTAATCGTCGGGCATTGCACTCAGCTTGTCTATATCACAGGATTATCACCTATCAGAAGCCTTCATATTTATATGATAAGATTACATTCCGATCTGACGTGCATACATTGAATGTAAGATTTAGAGGCACGCTGACACCCCCGATACATAGCCTTCAGCTCTTTAAAAAATCGTTTACATACCAAATTGCTAAAATATACAATGATATGCCGTTAGATGTAAGATCGTCTGCAACCGTATACACATTTAAACGGAAACACTCTAGGTATTTGTCTGGCTTAGCTTGAGGTGTCGTGGTTTATCGCATTTGCATTTTTATCTTGTCGATGACGAGGACGACATGTTATATTTTTTTTCTTCATTTGTTTATTATTTGGTTAGTGTTCAAGTGTGTGCAAGTTTATGTGTTGAGTTTTTGAGCGCTGCTGTTTTTCTTTTTGTTGTAGTGTTTTTTTTTTTGGCGTAATTGAAAAGCCGTTTTCTACCGAATTGCGCCATTTATCCAGAAAGAATGTTTTGTGATGGAAATTAAGTTTAGTTTTAAGTAAATTAGTTTAAATTAGTTTTTTAGTAAATTAAGATTAGTTTTGTGAATGTATTGATTTAATTTTTTTCTTTGTTTTTTTTTATTCTCTTTCTGGAAAATAAATGCATTATTATTATTATTATTATTATTATACTAAATGATAACGGACCTCGGAGAGAAATTTCGAAAATTCTGTATAAAAAATAAAATCAAACACAGCAGAACGCCAAGTGGCAAAGTATGAAGAAGATCATAAAATGTAAAACTGTGACGACTGAGGAATTACAATTCAGAATCGACAATATTTTGCTGAAACATCATGTGACACCTAATAGTGTAACAGGTAAAACTCCAGCGGAGTATTTATTGAAATACATTCCACATGCAAAGTTAGATTTTCTAAAACCGAGAGAAAAAAGAGAAAATGTGAAGTTAGAACACATAAAAGGACCAAAAAAGACATTTTTTGAGGGAGAAGATGTTCTAGTACATAATAAAAGAAATGGTGAGAATAGGTGGATTAAGGGAAAAGCAGCAAAAGCGGTGAGTCGCTATACATATCTTGTAAATACGGAAGGAGAAATCCGTTATGTACACGGAGAACACGGAGAATGATTTGGAGTTAAGGGCACCCATCAGAAGATTCTGATGTCCCTGAACCGGAAGCTTGTGCTGGTCCTAGTCCTGTTATTACACCACATACCCCAAAACCATATTCTGCTGCACCTCCTGTTAGAAAATCTATGCAAATTAAACGACCCCCTAATAGACTAAATTTATGAATGATGTATTTATGTAAATGTGTTTTTATTATTAATTGGGAAGAGATGTTATATAGGCAACTAAGCTAGCATAAGAGTGTGCGCCAGACAGAATGTAACAGATTGTAAAGATGTCGGTGTCCTTAAAATAAACGAGTCATTTACAGTTAGAAACATAGCGTTTATTTAACCTACAGTCGAAAACACAACACATGAGTGACATTTTGTTGCTGACATTACTCTTTTTCTTCCACTTTATTTGCTAGGCTCCTCTCAAATCCTCGTTGGTTCATCTTTATCTCATAATCATCTGTTCTTTATCTCCCACTTCATCCCTTCTTCATCTTTAACTCAAATTGCTTCTGCTATGTAATATTTTTATAGTTGTACTGAAAGAAGCGGGTTGGCTTGGGTTGGACTTCTTTTATTCTCTTCATCTGCTATCTGATTTCTACCACTTTCTACCTTTCTACAATTTCTACCACCCATCCATTACTAATCATTGCACTCGCTAGATCGTCTGGAATCTAGGCGAGCCTCTTCACTCTAGATGATATGGTTAGCCGAGAGACAAAAAAAAATTAATTAATTTTCTCGAGGGTACACAGAAATATCTCCCCTCTACTCTTCTTCTTCTTATCCTATGTGTATAAGTTTTGTCGTTCCATTTCTCTCTCATATTCTCTTTTAGTCTTCAAGATCTCGTTCACTACTTCCCTTATCTGTTAAATTCTTTATAGCACAATAAATCATCATGCTTTAATCTGCATTTTATTTCATGATGATATCTCCATTCGTTCTTGAGATAAGATTTATTGAAATTTATATTTCAACCTATAACAATAAACATGCAGAGTTCGATTTAAAAATCATAGCAAGGATGTTTATGGAAAATTAGAAATTATTTGTAGCATCTCAAGTCTTTATTAAATTTGCCTTAATCTACATTTAAATAGTTATAAACTAGTATTATTGGAGAACAGGTACAATATATTTCTTTTCATGAAGAAATTAGTTATATTCCTAGTGATATAGCATAAATCCCCAAAATATCAAAATCGGATGATTTTTCTTAATAAAATCAATTACAAGCTAAGTACTACAACTAAAGGAGAAAGACATTATGAACAAAATATATTCCTAATGCATCAAGAAATCATAATTCATACTTATTTCATATGTATATATCGCTGGTTTCTGGTAATATAGCATAAATCACAAAATGATAAAATTGAACGATTTTTCTTAATAAAATCAACTCTAACGTAAGTACTAAAATTCATGGAGAATGACGTTATGAACAAAAAATATTCCTAATGCAGCAAGAAATCATAATTAGTGATATAGCATAAGTCCCCAAAATATCAAAATACGACGATTTTTGTAATGAAATTATTTTCTAGGTTAGAAGATACCTATACTGAATAGTAAGCAACGTTGAGGTTTTTATGTTTAGTAACAGTTCCAAGGAACAACATACAAATACTTGTTTCAAAGTAATAGATCAAGTATCGGTTAACACCTCTAATAGAAATATTATTTGCTTTAATTTTATTAAGTGTAACTATATTTGATGTTTTAAGTAATGGTTTACTTAAGGTGTATAAACTAACATCGACTTCAGTCCATTAATCATTCTAATTATAGCGAGTGAATAAATTTTAGAAGCTTCTCTTCTTCGTAACAGTTAATATCCAACTTATGATAACATAAACTTTCTTGCTTTCCTTAAAGATATCTCAAGTGTTAAAATTTTTAAATGATTCAATAGAAATTGATTATTCTTACATCTGCGGCTGCTGAATGCAAAAATTCGCGAAAAAAAGGTAGCTCCACTTTAAGCGGCTTTTGACTCATACAAAGAAAAATCAATACATTTTTTCGTGTTGATACATCCGCATCATACCAGTTTAAGTTATAAACAGCTTCCGCTACACTTCCAGCCTATTAAAAATATTTTATTATTATTTTTGTAATTTTAACAATAAAGTTTGAATTATTCATACCGCTGTAGTAAATCTTTGCCCAGCTGCATGAGCTCCAAATAACGCAGTAAAATTGATGACGATCAATAAAAAGCTAGCTAAATCCTTTCTCTATAGGTAAAAAATAAATAAGTATTAATTATTAAGGAGAGTATTGGGTTAAAATACAAACCAAAGCAAATTCTGCAGTACCCATAGTTAAACTAATTAAAACAAAAAGTTTTATTGGAAAAAGAAAACTCGTACAGAGCTTATTAGCAATTTGGTACATCCTAAAAACATCATTCAGAATTAATAAAAATGTTAAAATAAACCTTTAAATTACAACACCTGAATATCTCTTGATGATACACGACAATACGTTGCAATTTTTTGAAATTGTGGTTTTTATTTCTAGTTAATTTTACACTATTAATCAAATCGATAAGGTGTTCAATTCGCACAACTAATAATTCCCCCAAATAAGTACACAAAACCTGCACTGTCAATAAAACAGTCGTTGCAATGCTAACGGAGTGTATTTGAATTAACGTTATTAATGCCATTTCCCACCGGTTTAAATCGGGAACGTAATAATCAAATAATAAGCAATATTTGATGTTTTTAAATTTAGCGCAATCATTCTCAATCAAAATAGAGAATATAATAAAATGCGCGACAACAAACCCTCCATATCGAATTGTTTTTAATATAATTTTAACAAATTTGTCGACAACTTCGCTTCGTTCTGGTATTCCATACTCACTAAAATTACTCATTAAGTCAGTAATTTCGATTAAATAAAATCGATTCCGAAATAATAGAATGTTGAAACATAGAAGTAATCCTGCTATCGAATTAAACTCCGTGTGAAATAAGAATTTAGCGAAATTCGCTTTATAATCTAAACAAATTAAAGAGTAGTCATTAATTTTAATTTATTAATTAATTCAGAATACTCACTTATAATTTCTGTTGTTAAGGGATAAATCATCCAAATTATATTCACAACAAACAAATATGTTGGCCCAAGTCCCCGAAATCCTTGCGAGGTGGGCCAACACTGATATTTGCGTAAGTTTTGTTCTATAAGGAAAAAACCGAGTGTTTTCGCCATGTTGGTTGCAACTAAACTGAAACTAGTAACTAAATGAAAAGATAGTATTGAACGTATACGTTGATTGAGTATTAAAAATTTTATTGTGAGAATTGATTTACATTTTTTAATGAAGATTTCACGTGCGTCGTTATTATATCTCCTTCGGTTGCTTTTGTCCTTACGGTGAAATACTTTTCTATGTGTATTATTAATATATACCAATAGGGTCAATAGTGACCCAATATTCTTGTGTAAAAGACATAACAACGATTATTAACCATACCCAAATTCAAATAGAGGCTTTAACAAATGCGTCGTGACGCATACTAACGACAAATACGGTCTAATTGATTATTCAGAGCAGTTTTCATAGTGCTTGGTCATTATAAATAATTAAGATTTGATTTAAAAATCAACTAATTGTATTTTTGTACTGGTTTAATATAAAAATAAAAAAAAAACTAATCAGTCATCTTCAGAAGCGCTACAAATTTACAATAAAATGATAATAAAAGTTGTTATATAATTATGAAATAAAGTTAACTTACTTGTTGTAATAAAAGATATGGCTTTCAAAAAACTTCGCATGCGGAAAAACGTGGTTGGGTAAAATGGTTGAAAATTGCAAGAGGTGATTACTTTTTGTGAGTTCGAGAAAACCTTGCTTAAATTTACAAATGCGCATGTGTTGAAATTTGGAAAATAATATAATATTATATATAGGGTGTTCAGAAAAAATCGAATCATTCCTGCAAGCATTAGAAATAATGAAAAAATAATGAAAAACAGATGAAAATGAATTTTCATCATAATAATTTTTTTTGTTTATAAACAATTAAAAATATAATGTATGCATTTAAATGTTTATGTAAAAATTTTAATTTGAAAAAATCTCATTAAAAGACATAATAAGGAAAAGTTTTCCAGGCGATAAGTATTAAGATAATGTTTAATGTTTATTTATTTGCCAAAAAAAAGTTTTTGGACAGACGTCATACAAAATACATATGTATACTTCAACAATAAGTATGTAATACAGTAATTAACTAATACAGTTCGGTCATACGGTGGGCATTACTTAAAAATTCTTCTATCGAGTAAACCGGCCTCAGACACCAAAAAGTGTTTAACATGATTTTTAAAACGCGCGGCGTTCATGTTCTTTATGCAATCCGGTAGTTTTGTTATACAGTTTTGTACATTCGTAGTCCACACCTTGCAGGGTCACCTAAAGACGGTGATACGGAACTAGTGATGGGCTCAATCGAATGACCATAATCGATTAACCAATAAAATTATACACGATCATTCGAGATATCGATTATTCTAAAAAATAATAGATTGTAAAATAATCGAATGAAATAATCGATTATAATAAAATAACCGAATGAAATAATCAAATAAAATAATCGATTATTTTTCTATTCGATTATTTTTTCATTCGATGTTGAAAGTTAAAATAAAATTCTATATAAAATATTGACTGGCATGCTACTTCAGGACTGTTTTGGGAATTTACCAACTTCTCTGAATGTCTCATTTTAATATTTAAATTAAATAGACCCTCAAATGATTAGTCGAATCCACGTTTTATGTTTGTATTCATTACTAGTTGTTTAATATGAAGTAAAAAAAGAATGATTATTTGATTCCCCATGATAATATGGAGGATGGTCAGTCAAAATACATATTTCAAAGAAAATATTTATTGCACTACATATTACTATTTAAAAACATGATTTCGTTGATCATATTGCTGCTTAACCTACTCCTTTTGTCCTTTGTTAACTCGCCTGCTTTTGAGAATACCCTCTTAGATGGCACGCAGAGGTACTTATTTGCAAGTTTATATAGTTCCGGGAAGATCTCCTTCTTGGACTCCCAAAAGGTGATCCGGGAATATTGGACATTGCTGCTGACAACGGAACTTTTAATACCTCTATTCTTTGCATCATCGCCAAGCAAGAATTCCATCTTGTTGAAACGTCCTGTTTCATTTTTAGCAGAGGAAGTTTCATTTGATCCTGCATTTTGGTCAGTTCACCAGATGTTACAGTGCTTTTTTTAAAGTGCCCCACAATATTTTTGCATTTCTCGAGCAATTGCTGTAGATCTGCATGTTTGAGGGCGTCCATGGTACATAGGTTCAGCGTATGTGCTATGCAGGGTTGGTGAGTCTTATTGAGATGAACAGTGATAGCGTTTCTCATATTTGAAGCGTTATCTGTTACAACTTTTTCAAAGATATCCCAACAAAATTGTTTTGTTTCCAGTAGGTAACTGTTCAATTGGCTTCCGTTTATATAATGAGCAGTAACTGCCAAAAATGCTTTCGTAGATGATGATGTCCATATATCTGTTGTTATAGACAAATTTGCGACAAATTTAACTCATTTTTAACCTTAGTCAACGTCGCTGTATATATATTTGGTATCAGGGAAGTTGTAATTTTTTTTCGACTTGGTAAGTCATAATGCGGATTAAGTTTATTTGTATATTTTATGAACCACTTATTTTAAACAATGGATAAGGACTGAAAATCAGAAACTATCATTTCAACTAAACTTTGATCTATTTCGGTTTGCTCATTTTCCGAAATATTATATGTTTGTGTTTTTTCGTAAAGAACAAGTTGACGTTTACGTTTGGAAGGCGGTGGGTGTATTATAGAATGTTGTGAGGAAGTTTCAGTTATAGAAGTTGACGGGAGTGTACCTCGCATTTCTTCGCATGATGTATCTTCAGTAGGTTTAGATTTTTGTAATAATAAGGCTGGGTGCTTTCGTTTTAGGTGTTCACTTAAATTTGTAGTATTGCCAAAGAATTTAAATTCTCGCTTACATTCACTACACATTGAGACATCTCCTCTTCGTACAAAATGATTCCAGACGAAGGATCTCTTTGCAGTTGCAAAACAACACAACAATACTGCCGAGTAGTTTGGACTCACATGGTCGTGCCAGGTGAGATGATTGTTCAACTTCAAGCCAAGAAAGTTCACCACGTAATGGTTTCCTTTCGTGAGAAAGTTAATTTTTTGATTCTTTTTATCATCGAGGATGAGCTTGTTCGCTCGAAATCAATATGACGCGTCTTCCAAGACATCGTTAGTTCTCAATTGTGTTTCTTCTCTCGATTTCCCCTTTACTACGAAAGACGTATCATCCGCATATAGATACGTTTCTGAGATTTTATGTTTCGAGCAAGATCGTTCATATACAGTATAAATAAGATCGGTCCCAGAATTGATACTTGGGGTACACCGTATCTATTGTTTTTCACATCGGATATTGCACCATTCCAAGCGACATATTGTGTTCTGTTACTCAGATACGATTTCATTAGACTTAGTATTGATCCCCTTAAGTCGTAAAAGACGAGTTTATCCAGTAATAGATTATAGTCCACCGTGTCAAAAGCTTTTAAAACACTGGAAGGAGGGCAGTCGGTCTATAATTTGAGCAATCGTTGTCATCTCCTTTTTTGTAGATTGGTACGATCCTGGCATGTTTCATTCTTTCGGGAAAAACTCTCTCTTCAATACATTTGTTTAAAACCATACAAAGCGGTTCAAAGATTTCTTTCGCAACTTTGTTTACAACAGCTGTTGAATGTCCATAAACTCTTCGTTCTTTTTGGTTTTTAAATGATTAATTATATTTATTATCTCGCCTTTGGTACAAGGGTTAAAGTAAAGACTTTTCGAAAAAATTCTTGCTGTATTCTTTACATAAACGTTGGAACTCATCGTTGCCGGATTTAAACCCTTTACCAGTTTCTCAACTTCTTCAGCGTAGTAGTTACTAAAGTTTTGCGCAGTTAAATTCGTTCCTACTCCTTTTTGTGCATGATGATAGGATCGTTCCTCATTAATAACCTCCCGCATCTTTTTTTGTTTCTCGTGTAACGTTTTTTCTTTTCGCTCTCTAAGAGATCAAAGTACTTTTGCTTACATTGAGCATATTTGTCATAGGATGCTCTGGACCTAGTTATAGAGGCCAGCCAACCTAAAAGATCTAGTGTGTCCCTTTGATTTCTAGTCTCCTTAGACATATAAATTGTTTTAAATCTAGTATGCACAGAATATATTATGAAAAACATCATACAACTCACCTGCCTTCTCAGATTTCAGGAGATACTGCCAATCCACCTTTGAAAGAATAATTTAAAAAAAGTGAGTGTTCTTATCGTTATAAATTCTTTTTTTAATTTTTTGTGTTTTTTCCTTTTTTAGATCTTTGTTGGTTATCGTCAGTATTTGTCCGTAGTGGTCACCGATGTGAAGCTGCAGCGTGGTGTTTCTTAGACAATTGTTATTTAAGTTGCAAAATATATTATCAATACAGCTACTAGTTTTTCCATTCGCTCTAGAGGGTGATGAGTGAAATTCCCTCATCAATTCTAATGGGTCGGCTTTATTGACACTTTCATGCAGAAAATTGATATTGAAGTCTCCTGATACTATGAGTTCATAGTTCGGATAATTTTCATCAATGTGAGTTAGGATCTCGTTTAAGGCACTTAGATAGATATTTCCGTCGCCGTCAGGAGACCTATAGATGGATAGGATTAACATCTTCCTGCCTGTTAATTCAACTGCTGACGCCTCAATGTGCTGTTCAATACTTTTATCTTTAACATACCTCAATTCCTTGTATTTTATACCGTTTCTCAGCAGAATACCCACGTCCCCGCCTATTTTGCGTATTCTACAGTACAGTGTAGCCCATTTATGAGTATTTGTGGCGATTACCTCTTCTGCGTGTAACCAATGCTCGGTGACACACGCTACATCTACTTTGAACTCATTTAGCACTGTTTCAAATTTTATTATTTAATGATTGAGTATTGATATTCATGACTACTAACCAGTGTTTATTGGTTCTTTCGTTGTCCTCGAAAAAAATGAAAGGGTTTGACTATTACACCTTTCGGCCAGAGATCGTGTTTTGTAAGATTGTCAAGTAGGTGAAAATCAAAACCTACTTTAAAGGACTTTGCCAGACTTTCGTTTCCGTTACCTTTCGGAATTTCGTCAATTATAACAGATTCAAGTGGAATTCGAGCCGTGAGGTATTGTCGTAATTTTTCTGCTGTGGTTTCCTTGCTTAGCTTTCCCACATAGAGCCAGGCTTTTTTTTCTGCTGCTTTAATAATTTCGTTGTGTAACCTCGGCAGTACCAGTGATGCGTGATGAATTCTTAAATTTACTAAAATTCTCCTTTTTTTCGTGATTATTACTGGTTGCTGAAGCTGTGGGTTCTGATGCGGAAGCCTTCTTCACGTTATGCGAAGTTTTGGCACTCTTAAAACTATTTACACTCGTTTCACTATTTTTTTCCTTCTTTCTTACTTGTTTGGATCGAATCCTTTCCCAAAAGTTTGAATTCTACCTTTGTTGACGTTTTTTTTGTTTTTTTTAATCGACATGTAGTCACAAGCTGACGATCAATATAAATTCATACTTGTATGCCAAGATCATTTAACTAAATTTATTCTAAATTCTTCGGCCTCTCAAAAGTAAAAGAGCAGAACAAATAGCTTATATGGTTTTTGGATATTTTTACCATTTTTGGTGCGCCTACTACTTTGCAAAGTGATAATTGGAGAGAATTTGCTAACGATACTATTAACGAACTATGTAGTATGTGGTCCGAGTTAAACATAGTACAAGAGAAGCCCAGACACTCTCAAAGTCAGCTCCGTAGAACGTGCGAATCAGGAAGTGGAAAATATCCTTTGTTCGTGGCTGGAAAGCAATCACAGCAGAAAATGGTCAGAAGAAAAACTATCTTCTATTGATAGTTATGTTCAACCTTCACTGTTATCTGAACCAAGTTCTGATTTCGATAACAACGAAAGAGAAATAAATGTCTCCGAGCCATCTGATATTCAAGTCTCCGGTAAAGAAAAACGCGCGTATGAAGGTTATGAAGATTCCTCAGAGCATCCCAACGTGAAAAAAAGAAAAGCCGATATATTAAAAATTAGGGAGATTTCAGCAAGCAATGTAAAAAAATTAGGTGAAAAATGCTTCAAACCTCTCATTCAAAATACAGTGCCGCTAAAAAGGGTGACACAGTTAGAGTTCGAGCCCTAGATGTCGACAGAAGTCACACCGATGAAACAAATATTTTGGCATTTGTTCTTGAAATAACAGATGCCAATCTTTATAAATTAGGCACGAAACATGGAATCTTAAATCAACTTTATTATGGGAACCAAGTTACAATATGTAATGAAAAGTTTATTTATGCCGAAGAAATTCCTCAGTCACAGATTTCACTAAGAGAATGTGCAAGTCTATAGTCGATGTGGATGTAAATCTGACATGGTGCACTTTTGACTAGTCACAGGAAAGCAACAAAGTAAGATAAAAATGTGAAATGTTCACCAAATGAGAAGAGAGTTTTCCTTTCTAGTTTCATACTTGTTCTGTTTAGTTCAATGTGGTCCCATTTGTTGCCCTACACATATCTAAACGATAATGAAGTTTGTCCGACACACATCACAGGTAATTTGTAAATACAGAGAGTTGTAAGTAGTATAAAGAATTCATTACAGAACAATAATAATAATAATAAGCTTTACAAACAAACATCGAGATAACAACCGGTGTTTTGTTTGCACTCGAAATGGTGCTTTAAGTAAAACTTTTTTAACATTGTTAATTAAGACATTAACGTCGGTTATGTTTCCCTAATAAATTCACAAATCCGATGTAATCCGTGGGCTAAACATGTTAAATGTAATGTTAATGAGTTTTGAGCATCACAGCTGCAGCATCAGATACAAAAAGTAATACTTTTTCCGGAGAATTGGACACTTTCAAAATAGCTTTTTTAACCCTAGTATACTTAACCAATAAAATATCGTCATTTACATAATCCGGGCTTCTGAGACCCGTTATATAAAATCACGTGTAGTCAGAACAGAAACAAAGTTAGTAAAGTAAAACTTTATTTATTTATATATATGTACGTTACAAACGTGAGGTTAAATATGAAAGCGAACATTATTGTTAAAAAAACATTATTGTTTATTGTTTTTAGGGATTAGAGAAGCATTTAGTGCACATTCTAATACTATGCTTATTACAGATATTATTTTTACAAGTAATACATATCATTGTGCTTTTACGATCAATACTTACGGGACATACTGAGCATCTTTTTCTCTTAATTGTTGCACTTGTGTGAGCGGCTGGCGGACCACATATATCAATAAATCTGCTCATACACTCCCGGACAGTACGCCGTAGGTTAAAGCCCGTACAGACACGTTTAGTAATTTAGTCGAGTAGCCATTTACCACTGGAACGTTTAGTAGATTGCAACTGTCCACATTTAATACGCTCAAGACACTTTAGTGGTACTCAAGATGAACAGACAACGTCATCGCGCGCAATACAATTGCTAATTCACTAAACTAAATTTATGCGTTCGCACGTGTTTAGTGGCAGTTGTGAGTAGTGGGGGTGCGCTACTCGACCGAAAAAATAGAATCAAATGGATCTACTCGAATAAATCGTTTTAGTAAACTACTCGACTAAATAGTACTGTCCGCATGTAGCGAGTTACTAAATTACTCGCTACTCGACTAAAGGCGAGCCTTAAAGGCCCGTACAAGCCAGGGTTAGTAGGTCTTCTCTGCATATGTGGTATTACTAGTTCCTTAGCTAAATCTTTCAGAAACATTCTGCGTTTGTGAGTCACTCCTATGTTGTAGTTTGTATGTTCTTTCGTAAAGACTATATATGCATTGAGTGCTGCAATATCAATGATGTTGAAGAAAAATGTCATGGACCATCGTTTACTTTGCCTCTTGCACGTGTATGTCCACACCATTTGATCCATGATGTCAACACCGACCTTTGTTTTATTATAATGAGAGATGATTTCAGGCTTCCTCTTAGCGTCGTCATTGATACGTCGTGGTGCATGGTGCTTAGTAAAATTACGCATTTGTTCTTTGTGCGTGCGTAACTTATCATGGATACGTTATTTTGAAAACAAAACAAGAAGAGTAGACTACACGATCTTTTGAGGCTTTCATTTCTTTCTGAATGTCACGCTTATTCTGACGTAGTGTACCAACTGTAATGTTTAAACTCTTCTTTTCATTTCTGTATGATTTCTTTATGGGTTTGGAGTGTAATTTATTTAAAATAACTTTTTTCTTTACTTTCTTTATTTATTCTTACGACGACTACATTACAGGTCTAAGTTTAGCTTACTTCTAATTACCAATATAACAATCACAATTTATTTGTTGAATTGGCGAATATCGCACTCCTCGCACAAGTATGCCTACTCGTGCGTTTTTTGAGTTTATTGACTTGATTAATTATTGTGCAATATTCGCCAACTACAAATACTTTACTTTCCATTACATATTTTTATCCAACAGATAAGTTGCTAGCGGAACACTAGTGAAGAAATTGTCTATCGTGAAATTTCGACCAGAATTATGAATGCCACGCACAACAATTTGTACTACTAATCACTGATAAATCGTAAACTTGATCTGGACTTGGTTCAGGAAGTTTTTAAAAATAAAAGCTGGTTTCAAACGAGTAATATTTATTGTTTGATTTCTATTAAATCGTGAAATGACGAAATTATTTGAAAATTTTCTAATGACTTTGAATTGTCCTTCTTATTTTGGTGATAAACTTGTCTTTTTGTTTTCTACTCGAAGGAACACATAATCGGACAAAAATAATTCTTTATGAACAAATGGTTTCGGAGAACAATGATGAACAGTTGTCGTAGGTCGCAGATTTGAAAAAGTTATAAGAAGAAATTAAAGAAGCGTAAAGAAATTAATAAAGGAAAAGTGTCAATGGCGTTATAAGTTTTTGTAAAACATTCACCTGGAAGATGTAGATGTTGACCATAAATTAGTTCTGCAGATGAACAGCCAAGATTTTCTTTTAGGCAGAAACGGAGGCCTAAAAGAACTAGTGGAAGTTCGTGTTTCCAGCGATCTGTATTACCTCTTGCAATAAGAGCAGTTTTTAAAGATCTGTGAAATCTCTCCAGAATACCGTTGCTTTGGGGATGATAGGTAGATGTATGAATTTGGTTTGAACCGAAAAATTTATTGAATTCATTGAAGAGTTTCGATTCAAATTGAGTGCCTTGATCATGCTTAATAGCATGAGGGATACCAAATCTCGAGAAATAATGAGTAAAAAGAACATTAGCAATCGTGGTTGTCGTTATATTGGAAACAGGAAAAGCTTCAGTCCATCTTGTAAAGCGCTCAATAACAGTAAGAATAAATGTACTTCCGTCAGATGGAGCAAGAGGCCCAACGAGATCAATATGAATATGTTCGAAACGGCCTTTTGGAATACTAAATTCTCCTATAGGTGTTCTAGCATGTTTATTTACTCTAGAAAGTTGACAATTAATGCAAGATTTTGTCCAATGATATAAATGAGTATTCATTCTTGGCCAGGCTTTTGTGTATCGCGTACTCTCGGATGTGAAATGTTGTGAAAATTAGAAAAGATTGTTTTCGATTTGACGGGAACATAAATACGTGATAGGGAAGAAGAAATTTCGCACCAAAGTTTTAAATTGGAGGAAGAAATTTGTTGTTTTGCTAAAATAAATTTTGCTTTAAGATGTTTTTGTAAAAGATGTTTAAGCTCAGAATCGCTGTCTTGAGTTATTTTTAAAGTTTCAAGATTATAATAAGGTGAGTTAATGACATCAATATCTAAACGTGATAGAGTATCAGCTACTATGTTAGTTTCTCCCTTAATGTATCTAATATCTGATGTAAATTGTGAAATATAATTTAAGGGGGGAAACCACATTAGAAGGTTCAAAAAATCGATTTTTTTTTATTGCATAAATTGTTAGCTTAACTATCCAAGAATACGATGTCAAAATTACAACCCGAAATTCGCATTCCTTTAGATTTTATGAGCATGGAACCGAGCGGTCTGCCGTAGCCTATGCTAGAGATGTGCGTGTTAGTGATTTTTTATGCCCGCTCACGATCTATACCACGCGGGTCACGCATACCACTTACGTGAACATATGAATCAGGTGACTCACGCGTGATTTACTTGTGATATCATTAGCGAAAAAGCTTAGCACTTACTATGGACTAGCGATTCGAAGACATACATCGATAGTGTAGAAAATATGAAAACAGCGATTATGGCGACATACTATCATATGATATCCACCGATGAAAATCCGCGAACGAGTGTTGCCCTTAGGGAGAAGACAGCTGGTGCGTGTGGCAGAAACGAACAGCTCTTGGTATGGAGCTTGCACCGCATCCTACTCCATTGCATCCCGACATACAGCAGGAAATTCTGCATATATATGAAGATTTATCAAGGGATGAATTACTGGAAAGATGTTTAGGTTGACACAAAAAAAATATATCGTCTGTGAAGTTCTAATACCTTGTAACCCTAAAAGCATTTTTTTTCAGTAGACATAAAAGACGTTTTATATTAAACTGGGAAAGTATTTGTTTGTTTGTTTTGAAACTGTCAGTTACACAAGGGCTTAGATACAAACATATGATTTTAAATTTTTTAGTAAATATTGTATATTAAAATTTGCAGTGGCTTACGAGTGATTAGCTTTAGATTTTTGTCAAATTTGTGGGTTAGGATATATTATATTATTTTTACAGAAATAAAACACTATTTAGGAAAAACTACTTTTATTACGAATCAATAAATTCTCTAAAAAATTTTACTTTGAATCATGTTTTAAGCTGTCATAAAAACTATGACAGTCAGTAGGTATTACTGACTTTAACAGCTGCAAATGTTGCCATTTTTGAAATTTTATTTTTCGTTTCTCTTTATACATTTGTGGCCATTCTACCATTTGAGAAACAGGGTTTTGTCGTTGTGGAAGTTCTCGCCATTCATCATCAAAATCCAATTTGTAATAAATGTTTCCATTCGGCAAATATTGGAGAGCTCTAATATCGGTGACCACAGGATCATTTGTGACCTTAAAGGGAAAATGACAGGCAGTTATAAAGAATGTTTCATAGTATTACTAATTTTTACCTTTCCAGGTCTAATAGATGCATATCTTTGATATTTCTTGATTGAGTAATCTTTAAAATTAAAATATTGCATACATTTAACTTCATATGGAAAGGGCTTCATTCTTGCTTCCTTTGTTATTCGTAGATAATCACTAGGTAAATGAATGTCTCGTCCTTTTAATTTCATTTCGATGCAACTGTGAACTGAGTCGCATTCCATTTGTGTGTGTCCAACTTCGAGAAATTTTTGAATAATTTCTATGTTATTATTTACAGAATAGTTTAATAATGCATTCGCTATAATATTATTTCTATTTTGGTAAGTACATCCATCACTGTAAATTATAATTGGTCCAGATTCATTCTGACAGTCTGTTGTTAGGTATTCCATAATGCAAGAAGCAAAAGTCAATGCAGTCATATCTGCTTCAGTTTCATTAAACCAAAAACACTTTGCCTCATGCGTTACTACATTATAAACTGTAAAATTGTGGCAACACAGTTTTAACTTAAAAAATATTGTGCTGGCTTGGACATACGGACACACTTTTACAGCTTGTAAATCCATTGTTAAAACCCGACCTTTTTTGTTCATTTTTGCTTCTTCCTTATCTCTCTTTTTTTCTTCACGAGCCCTTTCTTTTTTACGTCTGTGCGTATTCCATTCTTTGTCTGATAATTGACCAACTTCATGTTTTGTGCACAAATCACATTTATCCTTTTTAATGGGGTGAATTGACAAGTTCATAGAATAAAACATTTTGCTAAAAATTGTTCTCGACAGGGTTACTTTGATTTCTTCTTTGCACTTAATTTCGTATAACTTAAATAATTGATTTAGGCTCCGGATTACCGTTTCTAAATATAATTTACTTGAATTTGAACGTCCATAATGTGAAGGCAACTTTGGTAAACAATCAAAAAATTCTTTTAGTAACTTCTTATCTTCCACCTTGTCCTGTCGAGTGGTTCGTTTGTTTGATTTGTAGGTCAAATCGAAGCTAGAAGTCATACCGTAACATCCCTTTTGGACCCAATCATGAACGGAATATTCACCTATAGCAAGTGTTTGAAGAAACATTTGTTTACAAACTTGCACTTTGTTCATATTTATTGTGAGAAATATTTTCGCCTACTCTCAAAGCTTTTAGTATACGTTCTTTTTGTGACAGTTTTTTCTATGTGATTGATTACAAACACTTTTCGTTGATCCCAATTCAGTTCACTCCAGAATTTAGTAAATATGGCATTGCGCTGAACGTCATTAATTTCTTAACAATTCCTGGATTTTACTCTAAGGCACTCTTTTGATTTGCAAGAAGAACCCATTTTTCTTGCTTCTTTTGGGACATTCTGTTTTACTTTACCTTCTTTAGTTCTGCTGTACCCCATGTACGCTTTTCCTTCCATTCGGTTCCTTTTTGCAGAATTTTTTGCCAACTTATCAGGTTGAGCAGTAATACTTCTTTTCCTTTCTTCCGTTATATTGCCATGATTGATATCATTTTCTGTTAATGTCTCATCCTGTTTTGTTTTTTCATCTTTTTCAGCATTATTTCCTTGCTCTTCGTCGCTATCTGATGTACCATTTTCCTTTTTAGGTTCGTAGTCATCATCATTAAAATCATTGTTAACACATTCTTCGTCTTTTCGTGCATCTAGCTCCAACATTTGAACATCTCTTAAATCCTCAATTATAATATTTTCAACAGGTTGCAGATGGCTTATATCCTTCAGCACCTCTACCTTCAAATTCGTAATTACATTCAAATTAATTAAAACGCAAACAATGTTAGCATAGTAATGCAAAATAAATAAGTGCAAATATTTTTTGTTAAATATAATAGACTTCGGTATTATACATAATAATTTAATATACTTACCGTAACTATTTCCATCACTCAGTAAATTTATAGATATTAAGTACTAGTTTAAACACACTTTTGACACAGAAATCCACACCAATATCAATTATTTTAATAAAACAATAACATTAGTTATAGCGGACACAGCCTACTACAACATTACTTTATTTTAACAATGCCTACTTTTTAATTATTTTTAAATCAAATTACCAAAATTGTTTCTGTAGACAATATTTATTCATTTTTAATTGATTCAATTAAAAAAAAACATAAAAAACAATGTATTTTAAAAAAATACTATTTGCAGTATTCCAAATCGATTATTTTTTAAATAAATACCTTGTATACCACAGTTTGACTTATACCAAATGTTGCTTAAGAGGTATTCAAATTTTCATTGTGGTGTACGAGGTATTATTGTTTTCTTGTTGAGGTGCATTTGGGATACGTGATGAAAAAAATCCCTTTTATCTAAGTAAATGCGTATTTGTGGATTACTAGGTGTTACTAGTACTATGTATAATTCTGTAGATTTCATAAAAATATAATAACACAATTTTGGATTTTTTGTGGGTTACAAGGCATTAGAATTTCACAGACGATATACAGGGTGATTTATAACATACGGAGCAGACTAAAAGAGTAGGTAGTGGAGGTAAAATTGTAGAGATTTTCTTAATAATGTTTTGTTGAAAACTTAATAGTTACATAGATATCGCATGTTAATTTTTTAAATAATTTAACGTCCATTTTTGAGAACCGCTGATATTCAGTAAAGAATAATTAAAATACTTGTCCGTTGCTAAGTAACCAAATCAACTGGATTGGCAGCAATAAAAACATGGTATCAGCGGTTCTCAATAAACAAACACCACCGTTTGAGCGTTTTAACAAATTTTTAAATAGCCATAACTGCTATGTTATAAAGATTTTATTATTTTTATTAATTATGCATTGTTTAAGTAACCCCGAAATATTCGCAGTTTGAATTTAAGCGTAGTGTAATACCGTATATGGTAAGAAATGCTCGGCCATTACTTCAACTTTAACGTTATATATCTTTGTGATTATTAAGTTGTGGTCAAAATTTTATTAGAAAAATATCTTCAATTTGGCTCCTAGTACCTACCCTTTTAGTCTGCTCCGTATGTTATAAATCACCCTGTATATGTAACCCTATTGCGGGTGCTTACGGCTAATTCAGTGAAGACGGGTGTGAGTAAATAAAACAGTGATGTAAAAAAATATATAATACGAATTAAATTTATTAAATGTTGAGCGCCTGAAATTTTTGAGAGAAATTTCAAACTCCAAAACAATGCAAAATACCTTTTAAAATCAATAACAAAAATAAATAACTCTGGTCCGCATAAGCTTATGTTTCCCCTCACAACAACATTAAGAAAATGCATAAAAAAAAATTAGATATCTTGAACAAAATAAAGAAAACAAAACAAAAAATGTTTACTAGCTTGAATTATTGAAATCAAAATCAATTAATACTCCTAATCAAATAAATGATACTACTTCGAAGAAAAAAAAAATCATTAAGCTATTCAACTCAGATGTTGAATTCAATAGACAAATAAGGTAAGTACAATCACGATAATACCGAATTAAAGAATACAATCTTAGTTTACTCGACACAGGTAAGTTTATTCGTAATTTAAAATAGTTAAATTCACTTATCTGGTTTATCTTCTTCTTTTTTTTTTTTTTTTCAGAAGATCTCCACCAAGGTCCACCAGGATACCACGCTAGCGATGACGTTAACACTTATGAAGATCTCCAATTAATCTGCTCCTGATTAATTAAATACGGTGAGTACTCGAACATTAGTAGAACAGTAGTTTTATAAATTCGAAACTAGTACTATCTTGAAAACTAGTATAAGTTGAAACCTTAGTTGTTGGTCGGTTTCCACAGATTTTTTTGAAAGGTTATAACTTCCGCATAAGCGAATGGTGATGATGTCTACCAAAAATACTCAAAAACACACCACACTACACTGGGATAGAATAATCGCTCAATAAATTCCCTTTTTCTAAGGTAAGTAAGAACTTTTTACTCTAAACGAACGTCTTTCCCAAAACCTTTCGTTCAACTCCTCTTTTCAGAAAAATGCACCAATCGTCCACGCGCAAACTAGTTTTCTCCGAGTTCGACATCACGCCACAATTTTTCAATTTTGCATCGAGCAATAAAATAAACCAATATCAACCATTGCGCTCTAAAAATCATTTAAAAAGCCTCAAAAAAAAAAATCAAAATCAACTCCAACCGTAACAAGGTGGCCACACGCGAAACGCAAATGAAAGCTTCAATTTCGCAATTTGGCGATTCGTTCCTAAACATTTGCACTCCGGACTAAAAGTCATCGAATTGGCATCGTACTTAGCCGCGGGCTTATTCAATGCAGGAAATTCATCCCTTCTGATGATCATGAACGAAGCAGGAATTGCAGTAGGTACGCAAAGCTTCCAATACGCTGAACAAATAGATAACCAGCGCGTGAGTCGACAGAATCGACGTAGTTCATTGAAGTCGAAGGAAGGTCGGGAAGCTCGAAAAGCACTGCTGCAGGCGCAAAATGAAGCCTATGAGGAAGAAGAAGGACTAATGTATGGTGCTGGAATCGCGGATTAATCGGTGACTACTTTATATTATTGTTAACTTTTCTAAATTTCTAGTTTTCGAGATTTTTTTTTCAAACGCGTTTTTCTCAAAATGACTTTTTTCACATTTGCGGGAACTCTAACTCAAAAAGTAATGAACCAATCATTATGAAAATTGATAGTATGATTCTTTATGAAATTACGAAATATATGAACCAACTTTTGAGATGATATCATGATTTTAAGAGAGTTTTTTTTTGCATAATGAAATTATAGTGAAATATAGTGAAATTTTAAGTAAATTTTTCCAATACCTGCAAAATTTTTAATTTTCGTTACATTTACCTGCATTGAGGTTCATATTCTTAGAAAATAAGTTATTAACCTAAAATGAAAAGCTTTTCGATATCAGATGAAAATTGAAATGGCTACACGTCCCGCAATTGGAGAACTCTAGGTACGACGTCCAGCGGACATCAGTGAATAACTTTGTTATTTTTCTATAAAATTATTCAAAAAAATTCACAAAAGTTGTTCGAAATATAAACAAAATAGTGTCAAAATTTGTCACTATTTCAATTCTTCCCACCCAAAAAAAATCCTAAAAAATTAATGAAAATGAGCCTCCTAATGTGGTTTCCCCCCTTAAATAACGAGATTGTCTGGGAGATTTTTCTGTTTTGGACGAAAAAGAATGAATAATAGGTTTATGATCAGTAAATATTGTGAAAATATAACCTTCAAGCAAATGTCTAAAATATTTTATTGATTCGTAAATGGCAAATAATTCACGATCAAAAGTTGAATATCTAGTTTGTGAAGGCGAAAGTTTTTTTGGAAAATATGCAATTGGTTGTTGTTCAGAACGCGCCCACACGCGCGGACAATTCAAATTTTTGAGCAACGCGCTCACACGCGCGAAGGGAGAGTAATTAAAACTCATAATCTCATGTACATTTTTAATTTGGTCACACTCCGTAATTTTTGTATCTTTTATTGTATATATTATAAATAATTATTGTTAACATGTATATATAACCTTGTATATATTTCTGTAAACCTGTTTTGTCCAAAATCTGTATAAAAGTATGCCCTCTTAAAATAAACCCTCTTTGTTGTCCAGTCTTCACAGTGTTTTATTCTACCACCAAAATCGAGAGACTTGGAGAAAGTGGTTAAGTAAAACTATTTAATTCAATTTCTTTAAGTAGCAGAATTGCGCGTAAAGTTAGAAACAGTTGTGATAAATTATTTACAGATTTCTCTAAAACAACACCTATAGAAGTAGAAGAAGCATCTGTTGTTAGTGTTAATTGAGTATCTTTACAAGGATGAGCAAGACTAGTTGCATTTATAAGGGACGTTTTAGCAGAAAAGAAGAATCTTGGCACTCAATAGAAAAGGAAAGTAATTCTTTTTGTTTAAGTACACGAGTAGAATTTGCTAGCGCATGTAATGGTTGTAATAATTGAGAAAAATTTTGTATAAATCTATGATAAAAATTTATCATCCCCAAAAAACGTTTTTTCAGCGTTGCTGGAATAAAATAATCATCAATGATCTTAATACGTTGCGCAGAAGGAAGAATACCTTTTGGAGTTATATGATGGCCTAAAAAATCGAGAGAATTGACACCAAAAATACATTTTGAAGGTTTCACGTTAATGCCATAATTGTCAAGTCGTTCAAAAAGTTGTGTCAAATGAGTTAAATGTTTTATACCAAGTAACGTAAAAAAAGAATAACCGATTTCTTGATTTATGAAAAAGTAGTTAAAATCAATATGGCAGGGAATATGTGGAACGCCACAATATCTGAATTTAAAGTATAACTTAAAAATGTTTTATTATAAAAGTTATTTAAAAGATAAAATTCTGCGAAAATCGTTGAGTAGAAAAGAACTAGCGATAATTTTTATCATCCAACAATAGCCAAAAAAAACCAAACCTGTAACCTTACCCAAACAATACCAAGAAAGACTCGTGACTACAGAAGTTGATAAGCCATGGCCGTGTGCAAAATTCCTCCATTGACCATCGTATAAATACTGCAGAACACGACGATTCCAACCAGAAGTGGTTCTAATTTTAAATCGCAACAATGCCCATAAAGAATGAGCTTACAATAGTCATTAAATTTTATTGATGAGGTGAGTTAAAGTTTTCAATAACAACACATTCTATCCATATAATAAAAATGATTAATTTCTTTTCCATTTTTTGTTACAGTTATTTCGTCGATTCTTGTCTAAATCGAGAATATTTCTTAATCATACAATCATTAAAAGAACCACAACGAAATAACTGTCTTCGTCCACCGATTATCTAAATCATGAAGGAAGTGATGGTTACCTTCGTGCTCATGCCCTTTTGAAAAGCCACTCAAAAGCTTTTCGATTGTATAATTTCAACTACAGAGAAACGCAACATGGTTGTGCTGGCATCTACTTATATCTACATGGATGAAATCTGCTGTGCAATCTGAAACTGATAATGGTCTAACCAAATTTGATATGGAACTTGAAGTAACTTTTAAAATATTAAAACAGAATTTGCTCTAAAAAAGATTTACTCCGTAAATTGTGATTAGAATAAAGTTTTCGTGTTTTAAAAAGCACTTGAACTTCCATATTAAATTATTTAGATCATTATCGGTTTTAGGTGACATAACGGGTTTCATCCATGCAGATACAAGGTAGATGCCAACGCGACCACGTTTCTTTTCCCTGTAATTTAAATTATATAATCGATAAGCGTTTGCGTGGGTTTTTAGAACGGTATGAGCACAACGCTAATCAACAAGCGAGGGAGATGCCTTGGAACGTTTCAAATTGTGTTATTGTTTGAAATATTAAATTATATATTTATAGCAACAATTGGAATTTTATTATCCTTTAATACAATGACTCCTAAATGGTTTTAAGTTCCTAAATTACGAATTAATTTAGTTAATTTTTAATTAAACTTAAAGATACGAGAGCGTAACTTAACACCAATTTTAAAAATGAAACGCGTTCTATATTTCAAATTGATATTGTCAAATTATGCGAAAACTTGTAGAAAAATTTAAAAAAATCATATCTTTGTTATGTTTCAAAGATTGAACGTGTTCTTTATCTCAAATTGAAACTCAAACATTCTAATTTATAATAAGTAAATGAAAAAAACGATGAAATGAATTTACTTGTTTTATTTATTTTCGGTGCGACATGTTTCGAAATCTACAGATTTCTTCTTCAGGCACGACGAAGATCCAAGTTATCAAAATGAATTAAAAATCATTAAATTATAATATAAAATTAATAGGTGACAAGTTAAAAATTACCGTAAAGTGTGAGAAGCACGTGTTTCCTTGATGTTGTAAAGCATAAAAAGTGTTTTCGGAGCACTTACACTAACCAAATAGAACTAACTATTATTGACTACTATTATTGAAGGTTTACACACATACATAAATGAACTGCACGAAGACATAAAATTCACAATAGAAAAAGAACAAAACAACAGATTAAACTTTCTTGACATAACATTAGATAAAAATGATAACCACCTCCAATACAAAATATATCGAAAACAAACACAAACAGATTTAATTATCCCACAAGACTCTCACCACGAATATACCCATAAAATGGCAGCATTTAGAGCCTATATAAATAGAGCTCTAAATACAAAATTAGATCAAACCGAAATGAAAAGAGAGATAACAATAATTAAGCAGATTGGTGAAAATAACGGGTATAAACCAGATTTTGTTGATAGAATGCTTAACAAACAAATTAACAAAAACGCTCTCAACAGCATGACAACACTTAGCAACCGACAAGAAACTCAAACCTTGTCATACAAATCTATAGAATATCAGGGGAACATTAACAGCAAACTAAAGAAAATCTTTAAGACATACAACATGAAACTAACATTTAAAAGTAACAACACCATAGGACGAATATTAACCAACAACAAAGACAGGATAAAGAAATTAAACAACAACGGAGTATATAAACTACAATGCGGAACCTGTAATGCTACATATATAGGAGAGACAGGGAGATCACTGAGGACACGGATTAATGAACACAAAACCCAAGATAGATCTAATTTCGGCAGACATTTGATCTTCAATAAAGACCACCAATTCAATGAAGAAGAAAACACCACGTTACTTCATTCCAAAAATAAGAGCAACTTACTCGAAGCCCTCGAGAATTACGAAATTAACAAATTCAAATATAATTATCCAGAGAAGATCTGCCTAAACGACCAGATCACAACCAGTACCCGACCAATATACACCTTTCTCAGAACACCATATACTCCCCCTAAAAAACCCCCAGACGAACGAGGAACTCAAGCTAGGGTAGTAGCTTGAGTGTCGCAACGTCTGGGCTCCTTGACTACCAACGCCTCCTTTCTCTCCCAGAATTCCTACCTATTCCCATACCCCCAAAGAAACTATCACACCATCCCTCATCTTTATAATTCGACATTTAATATTCTCCGATCTCCCATTTTGATTGTTACTAAAAACACTACCTTGTGTCTATATCCTGGTGTCTTTGTGTCAAGTATTTTGATTTGTGACGTGAGATTTTGAATTTTAACTTCTGAGCTTTTTAATTTTTTAATTTTCTAAAAAAAAATTTTTTAATTTTATTTTGTTCAATTCAGTGTTTAATAACCCAGTATGAACGAGGAACTCAAGCCAAGGTGGCAGCTTGAGCTCGCAACATACTGGATTCCTTTGGCTACCTATCCCTTCTTCTCCCCAAAATATCCCTCAAGATCCCCCTTTTTCTCCCTTAAACTTCACCATAACCCCCCCCCCCTTCCTTTAAATTGTGTTTTTTAAATCGTGTTTTCTACATACTATTTATTACTTTTTGAAATTTGAAAATTTATTGATAACCGCAAAATTCAGGATATAAGTTTGACCTTGACAATCACGTTCCAGACAACCATTTTATTAAACGATTCATCGCATCCGCCCATAATTACATCTTTATTTTTGATTTTCTTAAGTTTTTAACCACAAACAAATGTTTAATATTGATACCATGCCCTTTTTTCAAATCATGACGTAAGTTTAAGTTCATCTATTTTGTTTTATTATCTTTAATGAAAACATAACCTATAAATTTTAAGTGAACACATGTATCTATTATAACTAATGATCTATTCTTATTTCGTTGTAACATTAGGCGTTCCTGAAGATGACTCTATGTTGAGTCGAAACCGGTAGAACATAAATATAACAAGTATCCATTAAAAAAGTGCAACTCTTTATTTTATTTTGATACGAATGATGGAAACAAATAATAATTACACCAATACAAATAGAACTAGTCTAATGTGACAACAGAAAAAAATATAATATCAACAGTCTAAAATATGTTAAAATAAATAAAATCCAGAAAATTAAAATTAAATGTATATAAGACGATACTAACCGAACGTGACGGACAGGTTTGACTGAACGAAACGAAACAAGACAGAATGTGTAAACGGGCATGCGTAATAAACATCTGGAAGCGTGAAATTGACAAATCAAAAGACAAACAATTAAGAAAATATTGTCTAAAATTAAAGGTTTAAAAACTAATTAGTAGACTTTTATCTTATTACAAAGTATTATCAAAGTTAGAGACTAGAGGACGCTAGAGGGATTATAAAAATTTCATAAAAAACCTGTTGATTTTTTCACGTTTTTCAGTAAAGAAACGCAACTAAAATCTATATTAAAGAAGGGGTAACACCAAAATTTTTTAAACCTAGGCCATTGCCTTATGCTATTAGGGAGATGGTTGATAAAGAATTAGATAGATTAACTAAATTAAAAATTTTAGAACCTGTAGAAATTAGTGAATGGGCATCACCAATTGTACCTGTATTGAAATCTGATAAAACTGCGGTGAGTATAAAGTAACAATAAACCCATTTCTGGAACAGGATAAATATCCGTTGCCTCGAATTGATGATTTGCTTAGTAAGTTAAAAGGGGGTCAACAGTTTTCAAAAATAGATTTGAGCCATGCGTATCAGCAAATGTTGTTAACCAAAAATTCGCAAGAATTAACGACTATATCTACCCATCGTGGTTTATTTAGATACAAAAGATTACCTTTCGGAGTATCATCTGGGCCAGCCAAATTTCAAAGAGTAATGGAGAATATTTTAGGTGGTTTAGAAGGGGTTTGCTGTTTTCTTGATGATATATTGATTACTGGTAATACTTATGAAGAGCACTTGGTTAGATTAAAAAGAGTTTTGAACTATTTTCAAAAATATGGTTTAACTGTAAGGAAAGAAAAGTGTTCATTTTTTGAAGATTCGGTTTCTTATTTGGGTTACATCATTGATAAGAATGGTTTACATAAATGTCCGAAAAAGTTAGAAGCAATTAAGAAAATGTCAGTTCCGCAAAATGTTTCGCAATTAAAATCTTTTCTGGGTTCTGTTAATTATTACCATAAATTTTTGCAAAAAAATACCTGATATTTTACATCCTTTATATCAATTGCTAAAAAAAAATAATTCATGGAATTGGACTAAAGATTGTACAGATGCTTTTTTAAAAATTAAAGAGATGTTATTGTCGCCACAATGTTGTTTAGTTCATTATGATCCAGAAATTGATGTAATATTAACTGTTGATGCTTCTTCGTATGGGCTAGGTGCTGTATTGGCACATTCTTTTCAGTCTAATGATGTTAAGCCCATTGCGTTCGCATCTAGAACACTAGGATTTGCAGAGAAAAAGTATTCTCAAATTGATAAAGAGGCACTTGCCATTGTTTTTGGTATTAAAAAGTTTCATCAATATTTGTATGGGCGTAAGTTCACTATTTTGACTGATCATAAACCACAAGTGTATATCTTTTCACCTAAGCAAGGTGTACCATTAATGGCCAGTAACAGAATTCAGAGATACGTATATTCATTACTTGGTTATGATTTTGAAATCAAATATGTTAAGTCCGCAGATAACACAGCGGATTTTTTATCTAGACTTCCATGTAAAGAATTTAGTAATGAGCAAATTCATGAGAATTATTTGGTGGGCTATATTAATAGTCAAAGTGAATTTCCAATAAATTGTAGGGATATCGTAAGAGAAATAAATAATGATAAAATATTAAATAAAGTTAAAGAATATGTTTATAAAGGCTGGCCAGAAAAGGAAAAACGCGAAGAATTTAAGCCATATTGGAAACGTAAAAATGAAATTAATATAGAAGATAATTTGCTTATTTGGGGAAATCGAATAATAATACCTACTATTTTACAAGAGAAAATATTAAGTGAATTACATTGTGCTCACATGGGTATTGTTAAAACCAAATCATTAGCCAGATCTTACATCTGGTGGCCTAAATTAAATATAGACTTAGAAAATTTATGTAAAAATTGTGAAATTTGTCAAGTTAATCGGTGTAATCCACCTAAAGATACATTAAAATGTTGGCCTGTACCAGATAACATTTGGGAAAGAATTCATATTGATTTTTGCGGACCTATAAAAAATAAATATTTTTTAGTCATGGTTGACGCTTTTTCAAAGTGGGTAGAAGTTTTCATAATGAACTCTATAACAACAGAACAAACAATTAATAAATTACGAGAAGTATTTGCACGATTTGGAGTACCTAAAACTTTGGTCTCTGATAACGGACCACAATTGACGTCTGTAGAATTTGAAACTTTTTTGAAAATGAATGGTATAAATCATGTCGCTTCTCCACCATATAATCCACAATCTAATGGTTTAGCCGAAAATTTTGTAAAAACTTTAAAATCGTTCATATATAAAAAAATTCAAAATAACACATATTGCAATTTAAACAAAGAACTTTGTGTATTTTTATTAAATTATCGTGTCACTTCACAATGTGTTACTAAAGAATTGCCAGCTAAAATAATGTTAGGCAGACAAATAAAAACTACATTAGATTTACTTAGACCTGATAGAAATAACAGTAAAAATTTACCTGTAAATTTAAAAATAATTAAAAAAAATATTGTGAAAAATCAAAACTCTAATAAATTTTATAAAGGAGGAAAAGAAAGAAAGAGTTTTATAGTTGGTGATACTATATTTTGTAAGGATTATCGTGATAATAATGTGAAATGGACCGCAGGAATAGTAAAAAAAATTATTGAAAGAATTGTTATTTAATTTCTGTTTGTAACACGCCTTTAGTGTGGAAACGTCACATCAATCAAATAAATAGAAGAGAACTAGTAATCGATGACGTTTCACATGCTACTGTTAATATTAGACCGCAAACCGAAGCCGAAGTGGTACCCGTCGAACCACCAGAAATAGAGAATGAGTCGAATAGGGATGATAGGGATAAGATAATTTCGTCTGATCCGCCTTCTGGTTCTGATAAAGACGATTCAATACCGTTACGTCCACAACGCACACGCAAAATACCGGTTAGGTTAAATTATAATTACTAGTTTTGTTTTTGTTTAGTTCGTTGATTCGCCGGGAGGTGTGTAATGTATTGAAAGTTATTGATATTGCGCATGCGTGGGTGTGATGTGAGTACCGTCGAAGAGGAATGATCACTTCACCTCGGTGTGTAACATGTCAACGTGCTTGTAATAAAGAGTTAATTTAGGAAAGTTTGAATCTTTACTTTAATTCACAAAATCCTAAATACGAATAATACAGAGGTGTTTATGTGCTTGTATTTAGCTGAAGAATCTTTAGTTAGGTGTTCCTTGAAACGTGAGTTATAAGCCGAGAACAAAAGAAATGATCAGCAGATTCTTTTGTAATCGCCGTAATAAGTTAATGCGCTCAACTAGAGATAATTTAGTCTAGTATCAATATTCATTGTATTAGATTCAGTGTCTTTTTGTAATCAAGTTTAAAATAAATAAGTTTTTAACTTTTTAAAAATAGTTTTACTATAACGAAAAAGTTAACTGGCGCAGTCAGTAGGATATCAAATAGTCACCGAGAATCGTTAAATCGAAGTTCGCGGGTGAATTTTAATTCTTTGGACTAAACGAATCCGAAAAAACTTGAGAAACAAAAAGTGCAGAAGGTCGTGCGGATCTAATTCTCCAATCGATGCGGTAGCTGGCTTGGGACAAATTCCGAGGAGATCCAAATTTCACCAGGGACCCATCCAGGACCATAACCAGTAAGAAAATCCAAAGCGATACAACTCTCGCCGAGGAAAACACAACGAAGGAAGAAGAAAGAAGAAAGGAAAGAAAAGCAACCCATGATACCATTAATTTACTTATTGTAAGTCATTTTATAACTTTTAACATTGTACCAAATTGAAGGCGTTCACTTTTAAAATTTTGTAAATCAATTTTTCAAACCGATTCCTTCAAAATTTTATGTCATCTGAACAAACTGTAGACGAATTAATCGCTTGCATAAATCGCCAAACGAACAAATTTCACGTAGTTCAATTACACAGGCCGAAATTTCAACTATTCCCCAATTTAACGGCGATCCTAATGTTCTGCCTATCTATATCGACGCTTGCGAAGATCTTATACGAACTTATGCAGATAAAAAGAACACAGACAGTTCTATAAATTCATTTTTAATCAAAATCATTAAATCCAGACTTACGGGAGAAGCGCAATCATTAATTGGTTCACGAAAATTAAACACTTGGAGAGAAATAAAAAATCTTCTAGAAATAAGTTATGTAGATCAACGTTCCGAAGATTGTTTATTAAACGATCTAACAATGGAATCCCTGCGGAAAAATTAAAACCCTTATACTATTGGTCAACGAATTAAAGATCTTTTAAATACATTAATGACAAAAATGCAATTGGATTCACGAGAAGAATTGATTCCATTAAAAAATTCTCTCTATACGAATACGGCTCTTCAAACATTTAAACGAGGTCTTACATTACATTACATTACATAGAATACATATCGGGTAGGCGGACCAACCAACCTTGCACCGCGACCCTAAGGATCTATTGTACCCCGATAGATATCGTTATCAAATTTCACCGTGCAGTCCAATGCTCTTAACGAACATTAATACCAGCTCCAGGAGTAGAAATTCCAGAGAATATAATAATTGCAAAAGATTACCAGGCAATCACCGAAGTAACCAACTTTAACGACTACCCGATGGAAATCGCTTTTGATAAACCAATTAATACAACAGTTTATGAAGAAATATCTGACGAAAGAAATCACTTTAGAATCCCGCCAAATATCGTACGAAGGATTCAACGCGAAAATATCGAAAGTATACTTCGATTAAATCACTTGAATAGTGAAGAAAAGAAAATGATAAAAAATTTATGTCTCGAATATAAAGATTTGGTTCACGATGAAAGACTACCACTCACTTTCACTTCTAAAATCAAACACCAAATCCGTTTAAAGGATGAAATACCAGTATACCAAAAACCATACAGGAAATCGCCAATACAACGCGAAGAAATTAATAAACAGGTAAAAAACATGTTAGCTCAAAATATTGTAGAAGAAAGTTCAAGTCCATGGTCAGCTCCAGTAGCAATTGTACCTAAACAATTAGATGCAAGTGGCAAAAGAAAATATCGAATGGTAATCAACTATAGAAGACTAAATGATAAAACTATAGAAGACAAATTTCCTATACCAAATATAAATGATATTTTAGACAAGCTTGGAAGAGCAAATTATTTTACAACACTCGATTTGGCATCTGGCTATCACCAGATAGAAGTACACGAAGAAGACAAGGAAAAAACTGCTTTCAGCACAGAAGGTCATTATCATTTTACAAGAATGCCATTTGGATTGAAGAACGCCCCGACAACATTCCAGCGTGCGATGAACTATATCTTGAGAGGATTAACTGTAGATTGCTGCCACGTATATCTAGATGACGTAATAATCTACTCATCATCATTGAAAGAACATGAACAAAAATTACGAAAGGTATTTAACCGTTTAAGAGAAGCAAACATGAAACTTATTGTTAGTTTGGATAAATGCGAATTCCTTAAAAAGGAAGTAGGATATCTAGGTCATGTAATCACTCCAGATGGAATTAAACCAAATCCCGAGAAAATTGAAGCGATAAAAAAATATCCAATTCCGAAAACACAAAAAGAAATTCAAGCATTTTTAGGACTTTTAGGATACTATCGTCGATTCATTAACAATTTTTCCAAATTAACAAAACCTATGACATCATGTCTTAAAAAGGGTGCAACAATTCAATTCACTGAAGACTACAAAAAAAGCCTTTGAAATGTGTAAAAATATTTTACGTAACGAACCAATCTTGAAGTATCCAGATTTTTCGAAACCATTTCTGGTTACGACAGATGCTAGTAATGTAGCGATAGGAGCTATACTATCACAAGGCCCTATAGGAAAAGACTTACCAGTGTGTTACATATCGAGAACCTTGACAGAAACTGAACAACGTTATTCTACTATTGAAAAGGAATTACTTGCAGTTATTTGGGCATGTAAAAAATTTCGACCCTACATTTATGGTCAAAAATTTACGATTGTAACAGACCACCGACCATTAGTTTGGTTACATACGTTAAAAGAACCAAATTCCAAATTACAGCGATGGAAAATTAAATTGAGCGAATATGACTACGATGTAATATACAAAAAAGGTAAAATCAATCGAAATGCAGACGCATTATCAAGGATTGAGATACATTATCATGAAGGCGAAAAAAAATTGATAAAAACGACGGAGCGTCAATAATACCACAATTAATAGACGAAGAAATGGAAACATTAGCAAGAGATATAACATCAGAAGATGTGAAAAAAGTATTAGAAAAACTAGAAGGATCTACAAAAATTAATTTGGGAAAAACCGCGAAAAAACATGGAAAAAATCCAAAACCTGAATGCTCACAATCATTAAACAGCAACATCAATTCTGAACCAGAAATTAGTATTCCAATATCTGAAATTCCCATCGACACACAAAAAATTCAAATATTTATAGAATCCCATATCTTTCCGACTGAAGTAAATTTTGATTTAAGCAATGGTAAAATGATATATCATGCGAAACTAAATAAACAAAACCTCGAACAAGAAATATTAAATTTAATAAAAGACATAATGCCAAAAGGAACATATCATATCTATACTACCGACGAAATTTACCAATTAATGTGTGCGATATATTTGGAACATTTCAACAATCAAGGTCCAAAAATAATTAGATGTACGAAAAGAGTACGTTGTATCGAAGATGCGGAAGAAAAATTACAATTAATCAAAGATCATCATGAGGGAAAAACAAACCACAGAGGAGTAGATGAAACACTATCCAGGATCAAGAAAAGTCATTACTGGAATCAAATGAAAACGGATATCTTAAATTACATCAAACATTGCGAAATATGTCAAAGAACAAAATATGACAGAAATTCTCCTAAAGTTCCATTTCAAATTACGGAAATAATCGATAAACCATTTAGTAAAATTCACATAGATACGTTATCCATAGATGGACAAAACTTTTTATCAATGATAGACGCTTTTACAAAATACGCACAAGTATATCCGATAGTTGGGAAAACAGCTGTCGAAGTTACCGAAAAACTAATAGAGAGTTTCAGCATACACGGTACACCACTAGAATTAGTAATGGATAAAGGTTTAGAATTTAATAATTTAACATTAAAAGAATTATTGAAATTATACAAAGTAAATATTCATTATACGACATCGCAAAATCCTAATTCAAATGCACCAATAGAACGTTTACATTCAACCCTATTAGAACATTTAAGAATCTTAAAGTCTCAAAAAATTGGACGTGATATAATAGTTATTTATATTACAAGTGGGCTAGAAACATCATTACAGTAAGTAATTCCAGTCGTGTAATCACACGAGTACTGTAATTATGCTATAGCCCACGTGTGATAACAGCATTTTATCTACGACTGCTAAAAATTACTAAAAAATCAATTTCTTTAGAAAAGTCTATTTGACATTTATAAAAACTTTTTGAAATGATTGTTGACAATTCTGAATTGTCAGTTTCAACAACATGTTTACTCATCTGGAATAAGTGTTTTGAAATGTAAAAACATAACAATTAATGTTTATAATAAATAGTATTGTTTCTCTGTAAGTAGATAGCACTTTTTCTTTTGTATTGTTGCTCGTTTCAATAAATTAAGTCTGTTCTGATTAGGCTAAAAATGCGTTACGTAATGAAACCAGTGCGGTAATGAACTTCATTACGTAACTCAAATCACCTCAAATGAGTGCGGTAATGATGACTTATCCAAGCAGTCGTAGATAAAAGAATTAATGAAACTAGCTGTATTAGGATATAACTCGTCAACTCACAAAGCAACAGGCGTATCACCTTTTGAACTTTTATATGGTCACACAAAGTCCAGAGAACCATTAGATTTGTATTACGATAACATCTATTTTCAAGAATACATACAAAATCATAAAGAAAGAACAAAACATCTTTATAATAGCATAGCTCAAAAAATGCAACAGGAAAAAGTGAAGAAAATAACTAAATTAAACGAAAAACGTGAACTAAGAAAATTTCAAATCGGTCAACAAGTTTATGTAAAACCATCCAAATATTATACCAAAAAGACAAAAGAGCGTTACTGGGGACTATACACAATAACGCACATTTTTGATAACAATACAGTAGAAGTTAAAAATTCTAAAAATAAAATATTAAAATATCATATTAATTCTTTAAAATCTGGATCTTTTCCAGAATCCTCATCGGAAGAGGATCAGCAGAAATAAGTAAAATCGATAATCAAGCAGGAATACTACCCATCAAACTAGGTGTGGCATATAATGTAGAAAATCAATTTGAAATAATTATCCAAAAAGATTATTCAAACCTTTTAACTGTTTGGGAAAACTTTATAAAACAAGAAACGAGTTGTATAAAACACGGATTTCCTACAGAACATCTACAAGAATTAGAAAATTTAAAAGAGCAAGAAATTTCCAGAGTTCAAGAATACTTCGAAGCGACCGAATTAACCACAAGATACAAACGAGGTGCAGTAAATTTTATGGGAGGAATTATAAAGACCATAACAGGCAATTTAGATGCTGAAGATGGAAAACGATATGAAGAAACGCTATTGAATCTACAAAACAGCCAAGAAAAAATGAAAAACGTTATGAACACACAATTGCTAATATTAGATAACGTTACGACAAATTTTGAAAAGTCAATAGAAATAATGGTAAAAAATCAAGAACAATTAGCATTAAAGGCAGAAAAAACAGAGTTAAGAGTAAATGCATTAGAGATATTAAATCACCAATTAATAATCTTGGATCAATTAAGAGATAGATTGCAAGATTTACTGCAGACGATTACTTTTGCAAAATTAGGCATTTTACATCCTACCGTAATCGAATCAAACTTACTTTTAGATTGTATTAAAAATATTCATTTAAATGTTAATGACGAATTTCCTTTTGATGTAATAGTCGATAAGATTTATGATATAGAATCGTTAATTAAGATTAAAGTTTATCAAAACGAGAAACACTATGTATTTGTGTTACTAACACCGATAGTTAGTAATGAACCTTATCAATATTATTCTTTGAGTGCGCTACCGATATTTTTGAATAATAACACATTTAAACAAATAACTCCAACATTTAAATATTTAGGTGTTAAAGATCAATTGTTTATTAATTCAGATCAGCCTTATTTAGAAATTAGAAAAGAAACCTATTTATGTAATCATGAAATAGAACATTTTATTAATAACAATTCTCCATGTGAAATTCATATTTTAAATATTGACGATAATTATGAAAATTGCGTTTACGAACATTTTCGTATAAATGATTTTGAGATAATTGATATCAATTCTAATGTAAAATTGTTATTAAGTGCTAAAGAAAATAAATTAATTCAAAAATGTAATAAAGAAAAAGATACCATTATAATCCATGGTGTTTATCTTATTAAAAATATTAATAATTGTGAAATTAAAATTAAAAATAAAGTAATTAAAAATTATAAGAAAATTTTGAATAGCAATATTAAATTTATCGAGTATACAAATAATTTAAAAAAAATAGAAAATGTAAATTTGACCAAGCCAACAATAAAGTAGTACCTTGGTTCTGCAACTTTGTCTTCCCTTGGCTACACTCCGATCCTAACCCACATAAATCCTATCACACAACCTACATCCTTTCCCAACATACCTCTAATGATAGAATAAAAATTAAATAAATGACAAATAGATCTTAAGAAATAATTTTAAAGTTTTTTAAAAAGGAAACCTTTTAAATTTGAAATTTGAATTTTAAATTTAAAACATAAAAACAACTAGAAATACGAATTTAGTGATACCAACCGAATGCGAAATATTAAATGCATCCATTACCAAAAACTACGACAACAACGAGGAGATAACAAGAATAACATAAATAATCAATAGTCATCATTAATATCAACTAACGAAATTTGACGCAGGCTTATTGTATTTTATGGTATTTTGTTAATTAAGAATTCAATGAATTCAATAACATAACCTTAAGTAATTTAAAGCATAATTAAGACAATAATATTAGATATTTGTAATTGTAACAGGATCTCTTCCTGAAGATGAGGGACCAGTTTCCTCGAAACATGTAGAAGAAAATAAATAAATAAATAACATCGATATGGTACGAAAAATAATATAACCTTCATATCCAATATAACACGATATTAAAAAGACAAAATAATAATTACAATATTAACTTTCGACTTGTACAACTCGACATGGTACGTCGCCGCTCTACTCGCGCGCCAATATATTTAACAAATTACCAAATGATGTTAGATCTTTACCTTTGGACAAATTTAAAATTATTCTTAAAAAAAGGATCACGGAAGCATGCTATTATTCTCTAGATGAATATTATAACGATTAGTTTATTCTTTTCTTGGCTTATTATGTGTTTATTATTGTTTACTATATTGTGTACTTATTTTTTTCTTTTTTTACCGACATATACTATTAATTGTAGTCTAAAAGGGTGAATAAAAGTGATTTGATATGATTTGATATAATAGCAAACTCCTGATTCAAAGTAAATGACAGGCGATATCGTGAGTGAAGAGCTCACGATACAACATTGAGGAGAACGAGGCTCGATTTGGGCTGTAGCGCCAATGAAGGAAAAGAAGAAGATGAGTTTGAAATTAAACATTTATTAATTTAAATTTATATCCAACAATTCTTTTAATATTAAAATTTTAAATGGTGATTTTTAAAATTTCTTTTTTGAAATCAAAGTAGAAATTGTTCTAAACCAAGCATAACATTTTTTAAGATCCTGCAAAAAAATTATGGTAATTTTTCTCCAAATATTTTTTTATATTATTTTACCCCAGTCATTGAAGGATAAGACACAACACCCAATATTCCGAATTTGATGTTAAAAGTGAGTTGACTTAAACACAAGAAAATCAAAACGTCCTTTTTAAGTTTAACATCCGCATCATACCAATTCATATCATAAATAGCGTCAGTTAAAGAAACGTTCTAAAATTAAAAAGATTAATTTCTTATTTCGTAGTATATTTATTTAATTACCGCATTAATAATACGTTGTCCAATTGAATTAAATATCATCAAAGATAATAAGCATGAGATCATAAGAAACCAAACAAATATATCGAATCGCTTAAAAATATGACACAAATGATAAATAAAAATTTTAAGTAACACAATTAAATACTAACCAAAGCACAAGTTGAAGCAAGTAAAATAATGCACCCAACACTAGAAATTCGTTGTAGCACAATTAGTTTTCCATAAACTTTATAAACAAAATTAAACAATCTAAAAATTTCTTGATGATATCGCATAACTCGGCGGAGATGTACGTTTTGTTTATCCCCAATTTTAAATTTAATTTGATTTATTAACAAAGTAATATGTCTTAAACGAATTATAATCAATTCAAACGAGTACGCAAACAAAGCTATCGCCCCTATAATCAAATTCCAAACTGCAACGAAGAAAAATATTTCGCGTACAACCAAAAATCCTTCAAACCACGGTTGGAGTTTATACGGCATATAATATCCCAAATATAAATAACAGGTGTTTGGAGTGTTATTAAAACATTTTTTCCTTAACAATTTTGCGTTCCATAAAATTGTAAATGAGTACGGTGTGAGATAATAAAGATATTTGTATCCGTATTTAACGAAATTATCGATAAAACGAAGCTCGGTTGGAACTCCAAAGCGATTAAAATCGCTTAAGTTATTCATTACGTTTATCATTTTGCCTCTTTCGTTACTCATTAATAAAGCTGTAACTACTATATTTGTGTACATTATAAATACGAGGATATCGAACAAATATGAATAAGGATCTGTTTGAGTATCTTAAAAAAATATTATTACATTTAAGTCTAGATTTTTTTGTTGAAGACTTACCCGTAAATTTTTGTATGATGGGATAAATAATCCAGATTAAAGTTAAAATAATACTTAATATGATACTGTTTTTATAAACTGGTTGAAGTGGAGATGCGTGGATTTGATCAAAAAAATGTTCCATTTTTAAAAAACCTAAGGTTTTAACCCACATCCTGTTTAAACTGTGCTTAAAACAAAATGAATGTAAATCAAGCCATCCAGTCGTTTTTAAGAAATTGCCCTTAATGGAATGTGATCTGATGATGGTGAATTAAAAATTTACGATTAAATCGTTTTTAAATCGATTTTTATGAGGTACACTTTAATGATTCGAAATAAAGAAAAATACTTAATATACTAATAACCATTAACTAACAGGGTGCAACCAAAAACATTACTACATCGAAATTAACGAAAATTAAATGTTTTCATTTGATATAATAAAAATAGATTACATTTACTTTAAAATGCATATTATCTCATGTAAGAACTAACGCCATTTGTAGTTTGAAGCTGGCATCTTCTTGTAACAGCGAATGGGTTAGGGCGGAGTGTCGGGTAGAGACATTAGTTGAAAAAGATAAAAAGTTCCGATGTATCTTTTTTTTATAATAAATAATTAATAAAAGAGTGAAAAACGTAAAAAGGGTCGCTCTCTTATTCTTTATAACAAAGCAGCGGAGGGATAAAGAAAATTAAGAATGGCCAATGCCGAGCCCAACGAATCGGACAACGCCGGTTTTAAGGTAAACATGGAGGAATACATATATATTATATATATTTCGCAACGATGGACAAAACGGGCGATGTAAATATGACGCAATCTTTCATGTGTGAACGAAGAATGCTGGAAAGAGAGCGAGACTTGTTGAAACACGAGCGAGAGTTGTTTGAACTGGAAAAAACCTAAACCGAATGAGTATAAATGTGGGTACACAACGTGGTACTAGCGTGACGTCATCACATGTGAGTAATATACCGATTTTACCGGAATTTAATCCGGATTCATCTAGTTCGCTTACCGCACCACAATGGATAAATAAATTAGAATCAAAAGCCACCGTCTTTGGATGGAACGATCAAATTTTGCTTTTTAAGGGAATATCCAAATTGGCAGGCCCTGCAAAACTGGTACGATGGATACCAGTCACTTACTTCTAATTAGACATCTTTTAAAACCTTATTATGTAAAGATTTTCCTACTTTAATTCATGACGCCGAATACATTACGAATTGGCAAAAAGAAAGAAAAAGTTTTCTGAATCATATGAACATTATGTGTATGAGATGAAAGCAATCGCAAGTAAAGGGACCATAAGTGAGAAAGCGGTTATCAAATATATTATTAATGGTATACATGATAGAGACTTAGCAAAGTCGTTAGCGTTGAATGCTGTTAATGCTGTGCGCGATGTTCTTATACAAATGAAACAGTATGAAAGTGTGATGAAAACGTCAACATCTACCTACAAACATAACTCTCCGTACCAAACGTCAAAACAAAATCTATAAACATGAATATCAGAAGGATGGAAACGAGACACAGAAAGAAAGAAAGTGCTACAATTGCAACAAAATTGGGCATCTCTCGATGAAATGTCCAATACCACAGAGAAAACCTAGATATTTCAAATGCAACAACTGTGAATAAAACTGCAAAATTAGAAATTCCCGACGAATACCGTAATATGGTTAGCGTCGATGGAAAAGAAGTAAGAAGATTCATAGATCTAGGCAGTGAAGTAGTAACAATGAGAAAACGCAACGCACACAATTTAAATTTAGGGTACATTCCTTACGCAATTCAATTGAAAGGATTTGGAGGAATGAAGAGCTGCACAATTGGTAAACGTCAAATAACTTTAAAAATCGACGATATTGTAGTTGATGTAGAAATGATTATCGGCAATTCTGCCTTTAAGGATCCAAACATCCTATTAATTAAGCAAGGTGACACTTTAAGGATTCAATGTACTTTGCAAACCATTGCTAACGAGAACAATGTCCAAGAAAACGAAATAAACAAAGAGAATGAAAATGTAAAAGTGGACAAAGGCGATGAAGACGATAAGGAAAAGAATGAAGATGACTACAGAAGAAGTGAGGGTGAAGAGGATGAAGAAGAGAGTAAGATGGAAGATGAAGAAGAGAACAATGTGGAAGATGAAGATAACATGAACGGGAACCTAACTAGAGAAGAATTGAATGAAGTTTTGCTTCAAAATGACGATATATTTGCCAGAAATTTTAACGAAATCGGGCAAACTAAATCGACGGAAATGGTTATTGAATTAATCGACAACGAACCAATAACATGCCGACCATATCGTACACCTTACGCGAAATCGTAAGCAAAATGATTGCAAAATGACGGCATCGGATTACCCAAGTTCGACAATCTTGGTAAAGAAATCGAACGGTGATGAACGTTTATGTGTAGATTATAGACGCTTAAACCAAATAACAAAGAAAATATATGTGCCGATGATGAACATTGACGAGCAGCTAGACGGGCTGTCGGGAAATAAATATTTTACTATATTAGATTTGTCAAGCGGGTATTACCAAATTCCTATCGCGGAAAAGTGTCGAAAGTTTACTGCTTTTGTAACCACGGACGGACAATACGAATTTACCCGCATGCCTTTTGGACTGGTTAACGCGCCGGAAGGTTAAGACTCATGTGACTAATACATTAAAATCTGGGTAGTTTCAGTGTACATGGATGATGTGTTCATCCAGAGCAAAACTGTAAAAGAAGGTATAGAAAAGTTACAACAAGTGTTGCGCGTATTTCAAGAAGAGGGCTTAACGCTCAACAAAACAAAATGTTGATAACAAAAAGTTAATTATTTGGATTTGGAAGTGACCGGAGATAGAATACGTCCTGGAACGAGAAAGATTCAAGTTGTACGGGACTTCAAGCCGCCACAAACCGCACGTGAGGTTAGACAGTTCCTGGGTCTAACCGGATTCATCAGAAAGTGTATGCAAAACTACGCCTTGATTGCAAAACCGCTTACCTTATTAACTAGAAAAGAAGCCCATTGGACTTGGACCGAAGACCAAGAACAGGCATTCAAGAATTGAAGACTCGGTTAACACACAAGCCGATACTAAAATTATACAACGATGAAGCCAACCTAGGAGTACACTCAGATGCGAGCAAAAACAGATTGGCAGAAATTATTTTATAACGAGTGCTGAAGGGAGCCTTACAACCAATAATGTATTACAGCAGACAGACAACAGAACTAGAAAGCAAGTATCACAGTTTTGAATTGGAAATATTGGCACCTACTGAAGCTATTGAAAGATTTAGGATGTATCTTTTGGGTAACAAATTTATATTGGTCGAAAAACGATTTTCCAGGAATATAAGAAATGGTTAGAAAATGTTCTTTTCGAATCTGCAGCAAGAAGCGACCAGGAATGTAATGCCGTTAAAATGGGATCGATTAGAAACCCCTAACAGCCCGACATTTACTTATGTTTGAAGAAAATCAATTTTTCCGGAATATAGGAAATGGTTAGGAAAATTTTCTTTTCGAATCTGAAGCAAGAGGCCACCAGTAATACGATGCCGTTGAAATTAGATCGATTAAAAACCCCGAACGAGCCGAATTTTGCGAAAGTTTGAAGAAAATCGATTTTCCCGGATAATAAGAAATGGTTAGGAAAATTTTCTTTTCGAATCTGAAACAAGAGGCGACCATGAATACGATGCCGTTGAAATTAGATCGATTGAATACCCCGATCACGCATTTTTTTCAGTTTAAAATCTATGGCTGAAATCTATGGCCAACTTCACACGCATCCGCAGACACACATTTTGCGCCCTTTGAATTCTAGACACATCCACACCATTCAGATAAGGATGATAGAGTACATCACCGAAATTAAATAGGGACAACACAAGGGTCTCACAAAGATGAATTTTGATCTGTCTACTGAACAGATGCCTGTTACTATATAACAATCTAAGAGTAGAATAAGCTCGTTGCAATAACAAACAAAAGGCATCTCGCCTTCTAAACCTTAAACTGCTATCCAAGATAATGCCCAAGTTACGTCCCTCCTTAACATCATTAAGCTTATTTCCATCAATGACGACACTAAAATCATCTCCAACTGATTCAATAACGTTATCATTACTAAACAATGGAACAACTGACTTTTTGGGTTTATTTACAAACATAGTTTATTAGCCTCTCCGATAAGCTCTGTCAAATCCGAACTTAACTGTTCTTGTGCAGAATTAATAGAATTAATTTAATAATAAAACTATGTAATAGTTTGGTATCATCAGCATACATATACGCTGAACAATGCTGCAAAACTGTGCAAAGACGGTAAGTGTAAATTAAATAAAGAATCGGATCCAAAACTGAACCCTGAGGAACACCTGACACAATTTGAAGTTTTTCAGATTCTAAATTGTTAAACCTGACTACTTGTGCGCGACCTAGCATCGGAGAAGCCAACATGGTGCAACAAAACAAGTAAGGTCGCATGGTGTAATGTATCGAAGGCTTTAGAAAAGTCCAACAATACGAGAGCAGCAGCATACCTATCATCACGTGCCCGAATGATGTCATCCACAACATCCAATAATGCAGTAGTGCAACTAAAACCTGACTTAAAACCTGACTGCAGTTGAGGCAAGATATTCAATAACTGTGAAAATGAACCCACGCGCACAGCAACAATCTTTTCAAAAATCTTAGATGGGTCTTAAATCATTCAGCTCCTTGGGGTTGTTGGATTTCGCAACCGGCGCAACAATAGCAAGCTTCCACTGCTCAGGAAATACCGAAAATTCAATACACCAATTCATATGACACAGAAAGGGCAAGATCACAGGACAGCACAAACGTAACATTCTAAGACTGATCCCATCGGCACCAACAGCATTGCTTTGAATATCGTTCAAGATCTTCCATATTTCTTCCTCATCTGTAAAAGAAATCTAAAACATTCGCTTACTTGTGGTATGACGTTAGAGTAAAAATCGGAAATCATATCTGCATTGCCATGATGAAATGTTTGGGTTGACAGAAAAAAATTGTTAATTGAAGCTACAGCGCCGATATGATCGGGAATAGAACGATTTCTCGCAGGGATAGCACCCATGGATGCAAAAGTACTCCACATCTCTCGCGCACGCCTGCCCTGAAAGAAGCGACCAATGCCCTTTTCTCCTTCCTAATGGCACCTTTGCATAATTACGGAATAGTTTATAGTAATTAAAATTGGCTAAAATCATTGGCTGGATCTATATTTAGAATATGTCTTATGCCTCAGTTTAAACAGCAACTTAATTTTATCTGTTATCCATGACTTATGTTTACGACGCAGAATAACAGTACGCACCGGACCATGCACATCAAACTGCGAAAGAATATGAAAATTTATAAAGTCAACTTTGTCACTAATACTGCTGAATTGAGTCACATGATGCCAGGGAACAGCACTAAGATCGGATGAGAAAGCATCAACAACAAAACTGTGAAAGTCACGGAATGACACCAGCCGCGGCGCACTACACATAGAATGTCGTGAGCCATGTCATAAAAAATCATGAGAAATCGTGAGATGTTGAAATTTGTTTAAAAATCATTCCATTTTAATAATATGTGTTACATATAGGCATATGATTCAAGTAAAATAGTTTAGACAACGTTTGCATATAAAAGTGATATAATTAAAAGAAAATAAAATATTACAGTTTAAGTTAAAGTCCCTAGATTATCAAAGTACCGCGGTTCATAAAGCCTGTGTATGTATTCGAAATATTCGAGCCAAAATGGCGGTTTGACAGCTTCTCAGTGCATGTTACCACTTATTTACAAAAATAATGCCGTTGTGGAGTTGTAAAAATAGCAGTTCGGCTTTCGACTCTTCAGAGTACCACGAGAAAAAAAAAGAAACGAAATTTGGCGTAATTTTATCAACAAAACGAAATAGTTTTAAATTTCCCGCGTGACTGGAGACCGGTTTGAGAACTCGTACCGGTAACACGTGCAAATTGAGCGCTCCGCGTTTCGCGTGTTTTAGTGCCTCAATTTGTGTTTTTTTGGTCACCTAGTGATTCCTTACACCGGTGTGTGTTATTTTTCACCAAATCCGGTAAGTCTTTTAACGTATATTACGTTTTATACTCGGCTTCTTGTTTCTTTTCCACTTGAAGCATTACGAACATAACCTCAAAGGGCTAGTCTCCAACGCGTCCAGACCGGTCGTTTCGGTGACGTGCGTCTTGCGTCAAAAGCGCTAGATGGAGCGAAAGCCAGCGAACAAGGCGCCCCCGTCAAAGGACGGGAAGAGCGCCAAGGGTAAGGACACAGCGCCCCCGTCAAAGGATGGGAAGAGCGTATGCGCGAAAAACAAAGCGCCCCCATCAGAAGATGGGAAGCGCGCTATCGCGACTATTACACCCCCGTCTGATGGGACGAGCGCAGAGGCCCCAACGACCTCTAGAGATGCGGGTGAAGGGTTTACCTATCCCCGCTATTACTCTAATCGTATCTGTGGGGCTGAAGCGAGGAGGAGAAAAAATATGAAGCTGCGGCAACAGCAGCAAAATGCGCCTAAAGCGAAAGGGAAGCCATCATACGGCAAAAGTCGACCGTCGTCCACGAAAGACGGAGCAACCACAAAGCAACTGAGGTCGGAAGACTCAGATACCCCCACCCGACCTCGCGGAAAGTTTCCGAGAAAGGAAGGGGCAAATACCAGCTCCGGACCAAAACCACCGAAGCGGTCCTTCAGAGATGCTGCGACCTCGCACTTGAGAGTGGCCATCCTGTCTGGCGATAATAAGATGGGAAAAGTTACGCGTGACGGAGCGGACGAAATCCGCACGCACCTAATTGATAGGCTCCTAGAAGAGCTTAATAAAGATGGCGAGCCGCCTGTCTTCGAAAACTATTCTTATTCAGGGGAAGTTTTCAGGGTTGCATGCCAAAATGAATTCTCTCTGAACTGGCTTCGCGCGACAGTACCAACGCTCTCCCCATGGGAAGGGGCGAAGCTGCACATAGCTCGGGAAGATGAACTACCAAAGATGAGAAGGGTAACGGCGTGGGTACCAAAAGCTATTAATATGCTTGCGGATGTCCGGGAAACAATCGCCGTTTTGAACAAACAAAACCCTCACTTAGAGGTTGCAAATTGGTGTTTGTTACACTCTGAGGAGAAAGAAGACGGCATGCTCATGATCTTCGCTGCTTTTGAAAAAGCGGCTCAATGGCTTGCTGCGCACGAAGGCAGAATGAATTTTCTGCTTAGTACCATATTCACTCGGGTGTCGCGTGGCGGCATCAATGAGGAAGATGAACCAAACAAGGCCGAGACGACCGGGGCTGAGCAGTCCAGCTCAGTTTCTCCCTTGGTTAGATTGGAGGCAGCTTCTGCGTCCATGACCACTGAGCGGGTTGGTGAAACCACCGGCTCAAAAAGGGCAAAACCAGTGGGCACCTCGCACAGGTCGTCATCGGATCTGTCTGACTCAATGTTGATGACTCCCACCTGCTCCCCACATCCAGATGCCTAGAGAGCAGTTTGGAGAGGACCCTGCAACTTTAAGGGTAATACAATGCAACTTGCACCGTGGCAGGGCTGCAACTGCGGTATTATGCAGGCACCTTGACATGATGCAAAACACCATTGCTCTGATTCAAGAGCCATGGACTATCAACTCGAGTGTTTCTGGTTTCGGTTCTCTTAGCGGTTCTGTTTTCTTTTTCAGTACTCAGGATCGACCGAGAGCTGCAATCTACGTTCCTAGACATATCTCCGCGTATCTCCTGCCGGAGGAATCAAATCGGGACTCCGCTGTAGTTAGGATTCAATGCTTCCTAGCGAAGAAGAAAACGACGCTGACTCTAACATCTGTCTACCTGCCTATAGAAGAGATGGCTCCTACTGCGGCCTTGGCAACATTAGTTGGTAACATCATTAACCGAGGTGATAATAAAATCAGTCAATGTAGAAGATATACCAGTTGTACGTGTAGGCATAGTTATTATTTGTTTAACAGAAAACGCTTCAATTGCTGACAAAAGACGAGAATAAGGACCATGAATATTTAAAGCATTCAGATCGCCAAGACAAATTAATTTATCGCAATCAGTAACAAAAATAGACAAGGCATCTTCAAAAGATGTCAAAAAATGCTCCAAATTTGCACGCGGTCTATAGACTACACCAATTATCATGGTAATGTTATTTAATTTGATCTTAATCCACATGTGCTCAATAAATGGATTCACCTCTGACATAAGTATTTCGAAAGTGTAATTGTTCCCAATATAGAAACCAACACCACGACCAACCTCACGACTAGCAAATACACATTGATAATGTAGAGTAGAAGTACCGGCTGTACTTGTTAACCAATTGTAGCGAAATTAATATCGGGTATAACAGCCAAAGCGCTGGATTAAAATAAAACTATCCTTTTATAACGTTAAGCTTTCGGTCTTTATTTAGGCCTTCATCAGAACATTAAATCTACAATAAATCAAAAAATGAACAATGATAACAAAAAATTAGACGCAATAAACTTACGGACAGAGCGCCAAAAAAAGTGAGGTTAAGAGCATGTCAACGGTTGAAGACCGCTGAACAACCAGCAAAAGGACTGGAAAATCAGGCGACGGGGGCGTCAAAAAACCAACGAAAGTCACAAGGCAGGTGAAAACCAAACCACAAAGGAGGAGAAAACCAAAAACTCTAAGGGCTAACGGAACGCACAAACACGTTAAAAAGACGTACGCCATATTGCCGAAGGACGCAGACGCGCAAGCGCATAACGGGGTCGATAAATCGAAAATTAGCGGGAATTTTAAAAGAACTCAAAAAGACCAAGGTTAGAAGAAAATCCTCGAAACTTCAGGGATGGGAAACTTCAGAATTCGGGCAACTAATCGGAATGAACTTTGGAAAGTGTTTAAAACTCTGTATATACACTCGAAATCCAAAACTAACAGTGTCCCCGATTACCTCAAACGCGTTAATGATATTAATAATCATTTTGTCGATTCTATTCCTGCTATTGCACCCGATGTAAATCTTATCAATCGGTACAGGACGTCGCGCCGTATTTCTTTATGTAGGTAAGATAAAGGCGCGACGTACTGTCTGGGACTCACCATCTGTTCCGATTGGACGGAACCCTCCTCTCCCCGCATACCTTATTTCTGTTTCTCTTTAATTTGTAATTCCATAAAATCGCTCTTAAAAAATTAGGGAGCCCTAATTTTGAAAAACTGATAACGGAATCCGACAACCGACATTATTTGACATATTTTGGTAAAAACCGCTGAACCGTTGAAATGCGCCAGGTCGTTTTCGAAATAACCGCATCCTACTAAACCGCGATTTTCCGCGAAATTATATTGAATATCGAAAAAATAAAATATCCCCACATTAAGAACACATCGGTTTACCACCAGTTTAAATTTGAAATTTTTTCGTCAAATAAATTTGGAGAAAAAATAGCAAAGTAGACAAAGTTGCTAGCACTCTCAAAAATCGGGTACTTTTTTCACTTAACTCGCGATAAAAGAAAAATCGCGGACCCGAAAATTTCCAAATTTTAATAATAATAATAATGACTTTATTGCCCATACAAATACAAATACAAAAAAGATAATATAATTACAATTAAAACATAAAGATAGTTACAAAAAAAAACAAATAGAAAATACCTATAATAGAAAAAAAAAAAAATGGGCAAAAGGCGAAGTTCAGGTCATCCATCCTGAGATGTATGATCTGTTCTTCCACTTGACCTGAGCTTCACTTATCAAAATAAAATTTTATGGGAATTTAAACAAAACAAAATAATGCCGCGTCACAGGGCGACTTCCGCTCGCTACACGTGCTCTACGCCCTGACTCTGCAATAGATGGTTTCGATAACGACTTCTAAAAGTAGCTAAGCTGCAATAGGGACCAACCGGGAGACCGTTCCATATTTTTGATATCTGATATGAGAAAGATCTTTCATACAGAGTAGTTCTATGTATCGGAGGTGCAATCAAATTTGTATTTCGCAAATTGACAGTATGAGCATCTCTACGGAATTCGATCCTACTATATAAATAAAATGGTTTCTTAGATTCGATAATTCTTCGACAGAACATAGCGTATCCCAATTTTCGACGATTAACCATATTCAACCATTCAATTTCACCCAGCTTGGACGATACATGATCGCGCCTTCGCAAACCACACACAAACCTCACACACGCATTTTGGACTCTTTGTATCCTTGCAGCGACAGTCGCAGATAAACAAGGGCCATACACCACGCTACCATATCTAAAATGCGACAAAACCAGGGCATCACATAACATTATACGGTTAGCTCGATCGAGAACTGATCTGCTACCGTACAGTCTCTTTAGATTAGCAAAAGCTGCTCTAATGCATTTTCCTACATGCTGCTCAAATCTCAAATCAGAATCTAATATAAGTCCCAAGTCGCGAGCATTATCGCAGAACTCAATTTTCCTATTTCCCATAACCAAATTAAGTTCATTTTTAAGTTGCGTTCGGACTTGTGATCTTGCAAAAATAATAGCGACGGACTTGGAGGGATTTATAATTAAAGAGTGATTCCTTGAGAATTTATCCAATGACTTCAGATCGTCATTAATTTTATTAGTTTCTTGTAGAGCATCATGAAGTGCAAAGGAGTGATATAACTGGGTATCGTCAGCATATCTATGTATGTTCGTATGAGCAACACATTGCGTAATATTATGGGTATAAATAGAAAACAATACCGGACCCAATACTGAGCCCTGCGGGACTCCCAAATTAACACTCCTATATGAAGAGAATTCGCAATCAATACCCACACATTGCTGTCTACCGAAAACATAGGATTTAAAAAAATTTAAAACGTTTCTATTAAAGCCAATGTGATATAAAATGGATGCAAGCAGATCATGGTTGACAGTATCGAAAGCTTTGCTGTAATCTAACAAAACTAAAATACTTATTTTATTATTGTCTGCTGCCTGTAGAATGTCATCAACTATGAGAGTCAATGCAGTAGCACAGCTGTGCGCCAACCGAAAGCCTGACTGCGTGTCTCCCAAAACATCTAACCCTTCCAAGTACGTAATGACCTGTTTTGCTACCACTTTCTCCAGAATTTTAGATACAACTGATAACAAACTTATAGGTCTTAAGTCATTTAGAGCTTTGGGCTGAGGTTTCTTAGGAATTTGTACAACAATTGCTTGTTTCCAGGCCTCGGGAAAGACACCATTCATCAAACAGAAATTAATGATATGGGTAATATATGGAATTATAACCGGACAAGAAAACTGTATCATTTTAATATCAATTTTATCTGATCCGGCTGAATTAGACGTGATTGAGAATATAACATTTTCAATCTCCATATCGTCCACAAGACAGAAATCAAATTCAGTTGTAAAATTTTTATGGCGCGAAGTCATGTACCGATTGATAAGATTTACATCGGGTGCAACAGCAGGAATAGAATTGACAAAATGATTATTAATATCATTAACGCGTTTGAGGTAATCGGGGACACTGTTAGTTTTGGATTTCGAGTGAATATTCAGAGTTTTAAACACTTTCCAAAGTTCATTCCGATTAGTTGCCCGAATTCTAGTATTAATGTACGACTTCTTTTCATTAATAACTGCCGTATTGGTGAGGTTACGCAATTGCTTGTAATAATTAAAATGTTCAGGATTACGGGTACGTTTGAATCGTCTCATAGCAGAATCTCTCATACTCATCATAAGTTTTAGATTATCCGTCGACCACGGAGCTTTGAGAAACGGAGAATTTTAGTAGTTGCAAACCAATCAAATATTGATGTAATTAAATTAGAAAAATGAGAAACCTTATCATATACATTATCAATATCGTAAATCTCCCATAAAGGTAAACTTTCAAGAGCACATCTAAATGTAGCAAGATCAAACCCCGAGTAATCCCGCAGTGCTCTGAAAATTGGTCGCACGGGTTCCTTGTTAGTATTCAAAGTGTAAGAAATCATTTCATGATCGGATAAACCTGCAACCGAACTGAGGGTAATATTCGATAGACGACATACCCCAGAGCACACAATTAAATCAAGTAAACTCTCGTGCGGTGGAGAAATTCTAGTTGGTTCATCTACCAATTGAACCAATTCAAATGACAATAATAAATCATTAAATCTCCCAACCGTCAAATCGTCAACCGATAACATATCAATGTTAACATCACCCATGCACATCACTTCATCAAATAAAGGAACCAATTCTGATAATGTTGAATCAAATTCTTTCAAAAACGTATTGCAACTTCCCGATGGTGGACGATAAATAACACCAAAACAATAATTCTTTTTTCCCATTTCAAGACCAAACCAAAGCTGCTCATAAGTTGTCTGTCGAGTGCAAGGAATTATATTATAATTGAACCTCCGTCTAATATAACATGCAACACCTCCCCCTCTAGTCCCCCTATCAGCTCTAATTAAATTATAACCATCAATGGCAATTATATCAGATGCAACATCATCATTCAACCAGGTTTCGCAGAGCAGGAACAAGTCAAAATCCCCCTGAGACACCAGCCGTGAAAAATCGGCAAAACTAATCAATAATGACCTCACATTAAGGTGAGCTATACGCATTAAACTTAAAATATTAATTAAATTTAAAAAATATATATATATAAATATTAAACCCAAATAAAGGCTATTACGCTTTAATAATAAACAAAATGAGTGAAAATTAACATGTGATACGCAGAAATGTTACAATAAACTTCATCGCAATCTTTTCCATCGAGCGGTTACGAAGATATCGATCTCTAAAGTGAGGGGCGTTGACTTTTTGCACGGATAGTAGGCGACTATTAAAGTCACTCATAGATTTCTTAACTTCATCGTTGATGGATGTCAACAGTTTTAAACCTGCAATCGCACCTTGACCTCTCGACATTGTCGCTTATGTAAACAATGCAATATAAACTTAAACCGGTTTCATAGCTGGACCACCCACACCACGCTGAGAATAGTCGTTTTGAAACTCAAATATCAAAAATAATACTTAATTCGCAAGTAATGCCACACTAAAAACGCCATCAGTTGAAAAGAGCGACTAATGAACCATTAGTTACCAGTTTTAAAATATCTGACGATGTAAATCAACTAAAATATCACAATAATCGCGGACACCAGGTTAGCTCGATATCTCTCTTACGTGTGAAATCGTTTGTCGCATGTCATATAATATTGATAAGTTACAATATCTTCATATCTGTTTATATTTCTTTATTAACCTTTATTCATTTTAAAACATCATCACATTCTTTCTATTATACTTTAAAATAAAACAATCTTTTTTCACTACTGTTCTCAACGACTTCTTCTGGACTTCTTCTTTTCTTGCTGTCATCTAATCGTGTTCACTGCTTTATCGACTCAACGGCCGATAATTACAGATTTCCAATTGGTGGTATTTCGTTGCAGATTTCTCCATCCTCCAGGGGCGCGAAAGGTTGCTGCTCCGGGGGAAGTGGACATACCTTTCCAATCCCTCTTGTTACAATTCCATTCGATGTCTTAACAGAGACAACTCGAATGGCACCATCTTTTCCAGGATGTAATTCATGGATGCGTCCTAGTCGCTAACACTGTCGAGGAACGTTTTCCTCTCTCAAGAGTACTAAATTCCCACATCGAACCCTTTGGTTAGCATTATTTCCATTCTTCTTCCATTTAGCTCGCGTTTGCAATGTGCACAGGTACTCCTTAGACCAGATTTTCCAAAACATTTGGATTTGGTGTTGTAATAACTTAAAAATGTTTAGAGCACTTTTTGGAGGTTGAGGTTCCGCAGATTGTGGTAAAGCAGTAAGTGATTCTCCAATGAGGAAATGTCCCGGTGTGAGTGCTGACAGGTCATTAGGATCATTGGACATTGGGTACAAAGGACGGGAGTTCAAAATTGATTCTATTTGGCACAGAACAGTTGTCATAGCTTCTATTGTTAAACTAGCAGATAGTATCTTTTTTAAATGATTTTTCATGGATTTTACTGCACTTTCATGTAATCCACCGAAGTGAGGAGTACGTGCAGGCATGAATCGCCACATTACATTGTTCTCCATTAAATAGTCTTGTACATCTTCTGACCAATCTTTACTCCGATTAAAAAATGATTGCAAATCCTTATTAGCTGCAACAAAATTCGTGGCATTATCAGAATATATGCTAGCAGGAACACCACGTCTACCCACAAATCGTTTAAAACAGTTCAAAAACATCTCAGACGTTAAATCGCTGACCAGCTCCAGATGAACAGCCTTAGATGAAGAGGTTTGTTTCTAAATTTCGACTCCTTTATAACAAAAGGTCCGGCAAAATCGACATTTACAAATTTAAACGGTCTAGAATCTTTTATTCGTTCGTAAGGCAAATCCGCCATTTTCAAGCTAAACTCTCTTCCGGGATTGAATTTAAAGCACACGTGACAATTCCTGAGCACTCCCTTGACAGTTGCCAAACCAGACACAGGCCAGTATTTTTCTCGTAGACTAGCTAATAATCCCTGTGCTCCTAAATGCATGTACTTCAGATGTTCAGCCTTTATTATCAGCCTTGTTACAAAATGACTCTTCGGCAAAATGATTGGGTGTCTTTTGTCAAAAGTGTACCTTGAGTTTCTTAAGCGTCCCCCCACTCTTAAAAGTCTATGCCTGTCCAAAAGTGGATCCCGTCCCAAAATCTTACTTCTTTTATTAATCGTACCATATTTCGTTAAACACTCTATCTCCTGGCGAAAATCGCCCCACTGGATCAACTTCAAAACAACATCAAATGCATCAGTAACCTCATCAGCAGTTAAAGAAGGTGCGTTTACCTTTATTGATTTATTGCACTTATTCACAAATCTCCTGCACCATGCAATTACTCGTATCAACGTTCTTAAATTCGAAAATTTTTCCAAAACATCAAACCTACTGTCGGAACATAAAAGCGTTATCATCGATATCCTTTTTACTTCACACAACTCATTGTCATCAGATATCTTCACTGCAGTATTTGGCCAATTTAGCTCATTCATTTTAAATCTATGAGGACCAGTAAACCAGGTAGAAAGCTTTAAATTTGATGCTGAGGCACCTCGAGAAAGAATATCAGCAGGGTTATCAGTACCTGCAATATGATTCCACATTTCACATTTTGTAAGTGATTGAATTCTTTGAATTCTATTTGCAACAAAAGGTTTGAATTTCTTATAATCAGATCTTATCCAGTAGACAACAATTGAGGAATCAGTCCACAAGCATACTCTAGCAACTCTGGAAGACAATTCTTCAGAAACGACCTTGACCAAAGTAGCAAGTAACACAGCACCACACAACTCAAGTCTGGGAAGCGTACATTTTTTTAAAGGTGCAACTCTTGATTTTGAACAGAGTAACTCCATTTTGACCTTATCTGAGTGATCCTTAGAACGTAAATAAATCGCAGCACCATACGCCTTTAAACTAGCATCACAAAATCCATGAATCTCTAAAAGAGTACAATTTTCAGCAATCGTGTTGCGAGGAATAGCAATGCTGCTGATTTGCTTCAAATCTTCAGTGAGTTCAGCAAATTCGTTTTGCATTGTTCCCGGTAAAGGATCATCCCAATCCAAGCTCAACGACCACAAACCCTGCATAAAAAGTTTAGCCTTAACAGTTATCGGACCAACTATGCCCAAGGGGTCAAAGATTCTAGAAATCAATGATAGTGCCATTCTTTTAGTTACTTTATTATTCGAGTTCAGATGTAAGTTGATTGAGAACTTCAATACGTCTTCTTGCGAATCCCAAACCAAACCCAAAGTCTTTATTTCAGAATTATCTTTAATGAAATGTTTATCGTTCAATTTGCTGTGTCCAGAATCATTCAATAGCTGGGAACAATTACTTCGCCACTTTCTCAGCTCGAAAAAACCATTCTCTAGAATATCATTGATTTCAGTCTTGAGCTTTAAAGCTTCAGGCATGCTGTTAGCTCCAAAGGTGATATCATCGACATACATATTTTTCAGTATTAGATCAGAAGCCATTGGATAGACTTCTTTGAATTCAGAAGCGATAGCATTAATGCATCTAGTCGTCAGATAAGTGGCAGGCTTCAAGCCATAAGTAACAGTATTCAATTTAAATATTCCTATTTTGTCATTCATATTTTTTCTCCACAGAATCCTTTGCCAATCTCGTTGCTCTTCACTTACTAATACCTGTCGAAACATCTGCTCTACATCCGCAGACAACACAATATTATATTCTCTAAATCTTAATAGTATAGCAAATAATTCGCTTTGAATCACTGGACCATTCATTAAGATGTCATTTAGTGACAATCCGTTACTGCTCTTAGCACTAGCATCAAATACTACCCTTATTTTGGTGGTAGAACTGTCCATCTTATGTACTGCATGATGTGGTATATAGTAAGCCTCTCCTTTCAAATCATCTTTAATTGGCATCAGTGTTTCCTCATGCAGTTCATCAACTCTTGACATGTGATCAGCGTCTTCATATTCTTGCAAAAATTGACAATATTCAGTCTTCAGAGTAGGATTTTCCTCTAACCTTCGTTCCAAATTACGAAATCTTTTTATTGCCATGCTAAGACTGTCTCCCAAAACAAAATCATGACCAGTTGGGTATTTAACAATAAATCTACCATCCTTGTTTCTTCGTGTTGAATCTTTAAAACTCTTTTCGCACTCCAACTCCTCCAAACTAAAATCCGTTTCTTCCCCTGCATCATCCATCTCCCACCATTTCTCGACAGAAATCTCTATGTTGTTGACATTGTGAAACGTTTGGTGACATGTTACATGGTTCACCGTGGGCAGTGTTCCGGTGACTAACCATCCGAAGTGAGATTCTCTCAATGTAATCGTATCTAATTTAATCTGCCCGTCCAGAATTAACTCATAAAATATCTGTGCACCCAACAAAATGTCTATCTTTCTAAATAAAAAATCTAGGATCAGCCAAATGAACATCCCCTGGTAGTTTGAATTCAGATGTACATAGCTTCACAGCGGGAATGTTCTCAGTAATTTTACTAATGATTGAGTGAGAGATTGAATGAGAAAAGATAAAGTCGTTGCAAATTTTCCTCTTTCTGAAGCAACTGTCGTTGTTGCAATATTCTTCCCCCAGGATGATGAACCGTTAACTCCAGAAATTTTTACCAATTTTTCTTCAGTTTTCAATCTAAGTTTTCTTGTCAGAGATTCAGTTAAATAATTTGCAGTAGAGCCACTATCCAGAAGCGCTCGTGCTCTTACCTTATTACCAAAACAGTCTTCTATCAGAATCATTGCTGTACATAACAATACCTGACCATCGGCGTGTTGCTGTGTGTGTCCAGTTACTTCTGAAGTATTATTGGCTTCAGAAGCTTTCCACTCAAAGTGCAGAAGTACATTATGTTTCGCACCACATTTAGAACAGTTTCTTGCCTTACAGTCAATATATCGATGCTGTCTTCCCAAACATAAAAAACACAAATTTAACCTCCTTGCCTCATCTCTTCTTTTATTTATGTTAAATGCCAGAAAATCTTTACATTTGAAAATAGTATGATCCCTTTCACAGTAGTAACAGCACAACTTTCTCGTATTCGATAGATGCGTAGTAGCAGTTTTATAATTTTTATTGTTAATATTTTTATTCTGTTGATCTGATTTGCTCGTTATAGTCTCTAGCAACAAACATCTTTGTTTCAAAAAGTTATCCAATTCAGATATAATTAAGTATATCAACAATGTTCCCCAGGAATCCACAGGTTCACCAAGTGCTTTAAGAGCTCGGAAATGTTTCAGATATGTGTCATACAACCTCCTCAACAGAATACTATCTTCTTTATGCAGTGTTGGTATATCGACAATTGATTTTACATGTGCGAGAATAGAAAGTTTTTTATTATCAAAACGATCACACAGAATTTGCCAAGCAACATCAAACCCATCATTCGACACTTGGATTGACTGGATAGTTTCAGCAGCCTTACCAATTAAACACCCTTGTAAATATCTAAACCTTTGAACCTTGCTCAATTTTGGATTTTGCCCTACCGTGGCCTCAAAAGTGTCCTTAAAACTTTGCCAGTTTTCATATGAACCATCATACGTTTGCAAATTCAAGGTTGGTAGTCGTATAAAATCATCAGTAATGGCATTTGTTGCAGACTCCGAAATCCTGGTATCCAATTCAGTAGTAATATTCTCCCTTTCCAAGAGCCTTTCACATTCGGACATTATTCGATAAAACCTTTCTTCGAATGCTACACGATCTTGTTCGTAATTCGAGTCACCATCAATCAATTCAATCTTCAACTGTACTTCCTCAAACTCATTCAGCAATAGTTGAGCTCTTACTTGTCTTGCTTTTAATTCAGCCATACAACCATTATTTTCTATGAATTTTGCTACATAGTTCTCAAATCTAGTCAATGCAGATTTTGTGACCGAGCGAGTTCTAATTAAACCGTTCAAATCAGCCATCGTAAATCGTAATCAAAAGGTTAGGAACAGGGATCAGATAAAAACAAAGAGGGATTCAGCACTCACTTACTCGTTTTTATAAACTTTTGTCGTCAAAATGGTGGATTCAGCCGTGTCACGCCCAACGTGGATTTTTTCTTAATTTTCAGTTTTTTCAACCAGTTTACCGATATATCCGGCTTCTCGAAGGACCATGTTTGTTTATATTTCTTTATTAACCTTTATTCATTTTAAAACATCATCACATTCTTTCTATTATACTTTAAAATAAAACAATCTTTTTTCACTACTGTTCTCAACGACTTCTTCTGGACTTCTTCTTTTCTTACTGTCATCTAATCGTGTTCACTGCTTTATCGACTCAACGGCCGATAATTACAGATTTCCAATTGGTGGTATTTCGTTGCAGATTTCTCCAATATCGTTGTTCTACTTTTCTATTTTTGTAAAAATAGGTTGTATTTTTTGAAAAATTTGGTTTACTGTTTTTTAATAAAAGTGATATTGTATTGTGTTGTTAATGCCATGTTGCACATTCGTATACATATACTTACAGACATATAATTTATTTCAACCTTATTAAGATCGGCATTTGATCAAATAGGAGGTGCACAATCAGCGATTGTGTAGAATCGAACTCGCCCGTTACTCGCTTCGCTCGCTCGACTCGCAAACTCAGACTCGTTCGATAAAAAATTACTTTGCTGACTTGGTACATAAATATCTATTATTGAAACAATTTTTTCAAAAAACGTCATTTTATACTCCTGCTTTAATTATTAACAGAAAAATAAGTCAATAATTTCACATGAATTGCTTTAATTTAAATTTAAATTACTCGTTTAATTTAAATTTAAATTAAAGCAATTCATATAAAATTATTCTTTTAATCAAAAAATGTTTCGTATAATAGCAAACTCCTGATTCAAAGTAAATGACAGGCGATATCGTGAGTGAAGAGCTTGGAGCCGCAACAGTGAGGAGAACAAGACTCGATTTGGGCTATAGCGTCATAATAAAGATGTATGTCATGATAAAGAAGAAGAAGATGAGTTTAAAATTAAACATTTATTAATTTAAATTTATATCCAACAATTCTTTTAATATTAAATTTTTAAATGGTGATTAAAATTTCTTTTTTGAAATCAAAGTAGAAATTGTTCTAAACCAAGCATAACATTTTCTAAGATCCTGCAATAAAATTATGTTAATTTTTCTCCAAATATTTTTTTATATTATTTTACCCCAGTCATTGAAGGATAAGACACAACACCCAACATCCCGAATTTGATGTTAAAAGTGAGTTGACTTAAACACAAGAAAACCAAAACGTCCTTTTTAAGTTTAACATCCGCATCATACCAATTCATGTCATAAATAGCCTCAGTTAAAGAAACGTTCTAAAATTAAAAAGATTAATTTCTTATCTCGTAGTATATTTAATTATTTACCGCATCAATAATACGTTGTCCAATTGAATTAAATATCATCAAAGATAATAAGCATGAGATCATGACACAAAAAACAAATATATCGAATCGCTTAAAAATATGATACAAATGATAAATAATTTAAATAACACAATTAAATACTAACCAAAGCAAACGCTGAAGCAACTAAAATAATGAACCCAACACTACAAATTCGTTGTAGCACAATTAGTTTTCCATAAACTTTATAAACAAAATTAAACAATCTAAAAATTTCTTGATGATACTGCAAAACTCGGCGCAGTTGTACGTTTTCTTTATCCCCAATTTTAAATTTAATTTGATTTATTAACAAAGTAATATGTTTTAAACGAATTATAATCAATTCAAACGAGTACGCAATCAAAGCTATCGCCCCTATAATCAAATTCAAAACTGCAACGAAGAAAAACATTTCCCGTACAACCAAAAATCCTTCAAACCACGGTTGGCGTTTATACGGCATATAATATCCCAAATATAAATAACAGGTGTTTCGAGTGTTATTAAAACATTTTTTCCTTAACAACATTGCATTCCATAGAATTGTATATGAGTACGGTGTGAGATAATAAACATATTTGAAACCGTATTTAACGAAATTATCGATAAAACGAACCTGGGTTGGAACTCCAAATCGATTAAAATCGCTTAAATCATTCATTAGGTTTATCATTTTGCCCCGTTTGTTACTAATTAATAAAGTTACCAGTACCAAATTTGTGTACATTATAAAGGCGAACACGTCGAACAAATATGAATAAAGATCTGTATGAGTATCTTAAAAAAATATTATTACAATTAAGTCTAGATTTTTTTTATCGAAGACTTACCCATAAATTTTTGTATGATGGGATAAATAATCCAGATTAAAGTTAAAATAATATTTAATATGATCCTGTTTTTATAAACTGGTTGAAGTGGAGATGCGTGAATTTGATCAAAAAAATGTTCCACTTTTAAAAAACCTAAGGTTTTAACCCACATCTTGTTTAAACTCTGTTTAAAAGCAAAATGAATGTGAATCAAACGATCGAGTTGTTTTTAAAGAAATTGTCCTTAATGGAATGGAATTAAGAACGATTAAATCGATTTTTATGAGGTACAGTTTAATGATTCGAAATAAAAAAATACTTTATATACCTATAACCATTTACTAACAGACTGTTGATTTTATTTATTAACAGGGTGCAAACCAAAAAAATTACTACATCGAAATTAACGAAAATTAAATGTTTACATTTGAAATAATATAAATAGATTAAATTTTCTTTAAAGTGCACTTTATTTCACTTTGATATCTTAACTAGTACTTGAAATACGAATTTTTTATTTTACACCATCCTAATTCATGTTGCGGGAAAAATTTTATTCAAAGCATCATAACCACGAGATTTAGGAAATCAAAATAATTATTTTTGGTATACCAACACTAGATAAAATTTGCGTTAAAATAATTTTTATCTCGTTATGATACTTCTGTTAGTTTTTAAGATATTGATATTTAAAATAATAAATATAGATTAAATTTGCTTTACAATGCACTTTATTTCACTTTGATATCTCAATCAGTTCTTGAGATACGAATTTTTTATTTTACATCACCTATTAACCGATTAAATTTGCGTTAAAATGCTGTTAGTTTTTGTTAGATCATTTAATCCACCTCTGGTGCGAAGTTGAGAAAAAAGATTTTCTAACACGTCTTGATTAAGTCTATGGGTTAAAAGATATTCAATACCATAATCGGTTTTTTAATCTTCATATAGGGCTTTTAAAGAATTAATGGACATTAGCACACCTTTTTGAAATGTTTGGAGTGATCTTTTATTCTTATATTTCATTTTGCCAATTGTGTCGTACATTTCATTTAAAATCTCATTTTGTAAATTTAGGTGTTTACCATAGCCACATTTCAACAAAATGCTATGGTCGGGAATATAAGAATTCATAATATCGAACCAATTGTTTACAAGACTAATGAAGTTGCTAAGCGCAGATGCTTGTTGATTAGAGTGATAATGAATTAATGCTGTAGCTGTGGTATGCGATAAGAGCTGCGATGCTAACTTGACATTCTGCCTTCTAGCGCCTTCAAAAGTGATGTGATCTATTGTTAATTTAAAACAACTGCTAACTTCTGTGTTGCATTCGTTTATAAGTTTTTCTAAGTATGTTTTGTTTATTGTAATGTCATTTATTGTAAATTCTGAATCTATCAACCAATTCCTAATTCATTTTAAAAGGTGAGGTGCATCCGCAAAAAAATAAATCTTTTTTGTAGTTGTTGGATGTACTGTATATGAGGATTCGTGTGTAATACCTAACTCTCTCCACAAACCAAGATTTGAGGGTCCACAATCAGACACACATGCAATCACCTCAAAACCAATATCATGCAGTTTATTAATTAATGTTAATAACAAAGTACCAGTCATTCTTGTATCAAAACCGGCAAAAATTGGCTGCTGCCAAGATCCAAACAGTCCCCTGGCGTTCACAACCTGCATTTGTGAATGTGGACCAATAATTTGATCATATTTCCTATCATACTCATACAGTTCTGCAACTTTCATTTCGTCAAATGACAAAACAACAAGCCTTTCTTGATCACTGTACCCTCTTCCAGCCACAGATAGAAAAAGTAGCATGTGATGTAAAATACCCTGTCTCATATTAATTTTTGAAGCCCAAGATTTTAGCGTTGATATACCTAACATAAATAAAATAAATTGATATCAATAAAATTATTGAATAAAAGTAAACAAGTAAAAATAATAAATTAACCTGGTAGGGGATAATTTAAATGAATCCGTAAATACTGATAGCATCGTTGACTAAGATATCTAAGAGTGAATGCGTTTGTAATATCTTCTTTACCCCATTTTACAATCCGTTTGTTATGGATAACTTTTTCTACTTGCTTTGGTGTAAATATATGTTGTATTTTATTTTTTAAAATGTTGTTTATTTCTTTAGAATCCTTTTGTGTAACATGTTTCATAAGACGTTGTACTTTTCCATTTAAAAAACAGTTTTGACGCCTAATTGTCTTTATGAGAACATCCTTCCTACGTAACTTTCTTTCCAAAACATAATTTTTCTCTGCTAATTCACATATTTTTCGTTTCAATTCATTTATTGTGTCATCAGTTGTTATCATATCTTCAGTTTGACATGCTACACTGGATTTTAATAAACAGTTTACATCATTTCCCTTTGATAATGGTTCTTTTGAAATATTTAACAATGATGTAGATGGATCAAGGTATTCGCAGATATTTGAAACGTCGTCTTGAGATGCTCCCAAGTTTAAAGTGGGTATAGCTGTCTTCTTTAGAAGCCGCCTACGTTTCAATTGCAACAGTTCCGCATGTAGGTCGCGTTCAAAATCTTCAGGACGAAAATGTAATGAAGACACCCTTGCTGTTGTAACATTAACTTCCTCTTTACATTTAATCAGCCATAGTTTCCGAACGTCTTCCTCTTTGGGTATGTTAAAAAACGATATATTTAAACCAATAACTGTTGATATAACATAATTCGAACGACAATTTTTAATTGCACATGAAACAGGCATCTAAAATTACAAATTTTGATGCGGGGTTATAATAAATCATAGCTTATCTGTAAATAATTACCTTGGTATTGAAATTATTAAAAAGTTTCTTAACACTAATTATAAATTTTCAACAATAAAAATCAGTAATAAACAAAAAAAAACTATTTTATAATATAAAATAACCGAAATGACAATGAAAAAAACAGAAATCGTATTACGGTGTATTGCGGCTGGATCTGGTGACGTCACGATGAGGGCATCTAAGGGGGGGAATATTTTCGTACGTTGAAAAGGTTGAGTCTGGCCAACCTGGTACAATACGCTTTACAAACCTTGGTCAGTGCATGTTACCACTTATTTACAAAAATAATGCCGTCGTGGAGTTGCAAAAATAGCAGTAAGAACGGCTTTCGACTCTTCAGAGTACCACGAGAAAAAAAGAAAGGAAATTTGGCGTAATTTTATCAACAAAACGAAATAGTTTTAAATTTCCCGCGTGACTTTTGAGCCAAAATGGCGACCACCGTGGTACTTTGTAAATCTAGGGACTATAGTTTAAGTAATTTCTTAACTAATAGAGAAATTTACAGTAACCTAAAATTCGAGTTGAAAACGCCGATTTTACTTTGATTTTATTAACTCTAATTATTATATTATTTTTGTAATAAAATCGTGAGAAGTACATGTCAAATCGTGAGATTAAAGGTAATATCATGAGATCTCACGATAAATCGTGAGACATGGCAACCTTGGTCAGTAACATCATTAACCGAGGTGATAATAAAATCAGTCAATGTAGAAGATATACCAGTTGTACGTGTAGGCATAGTTATTATTTGTTTAAGAGAAAACGCTTCAATTGCTGACAAAAGACGAGAATAAGGACCATTAATATTTAAAGCATTCAGATTAAAATCAGTAACAAAAATAGACAAGGCATCTTCAAAAGATGTCAAAACTGCTGCAAATTTGCACGCGGTCTATAGACTATACCAATTATCATAGTAATGTTATTTAATTTGATCTTAATCCACATGTGCTCAATAAATGGATTCACCTCTGACATAAGTATTTCGAAAGAGTAATTGTTCCCAATATAGAAACCAACACCACCACCGCGACCAACCTCACGCCCAGCAAATACATATTGATAATATAAGTACGAAGGATTTCACGGCCGGTGTGAATTAAACTAAGATTAGAACTAAAACTAGAAACTTTCGGGTTTTGCCGTGCGTCTTTTAATAAAAGGTTTGACGTTTCGGATGCCATGTTGCAACCTTCTTCAGAAACTGGTTCGAAGTGACGAGATCAAAAAATCGGTAACTATATATAAGTCGGAAAAACTAATTACTTATCAGAAGTTTTACCAGCTAGAATGACTAGATCGAAATCGCAGAAAGGTGGTTAGTTCTCAGAGGTGTGTATCGTCTTATATGTTTTACCCGAAAGAACCGTAGGTGTATTTTCTTTGTTGTTATTATTAGTATTATTTTTCTTTTCTTTTTTTGTATTTAATTGATTGTATTTCATTTTGCATATACGTTATTATTATTATTATTTTTCTTTTCTTTTTTTTTATATATTTAATTGATTTTGCACAAACGTCGCCGATTGTGCAAGGTAAAATAAAAAAAATATTGGTAAAAAGTAAAAATTGTGCTATAGCATTAGTTATATTTTTCTTCTCTTTATTTTATTATTATTTTCTTTAGTTCTTTCTTTATTCTTTTGGGTGGGTTCGGTTGAATTCTTCTGCGTCATTTTAATATGCATAATTTAATGAGAGTTGCTCATTTAAATGTTCAGTCTTTGTCTGCTCACTTTGCGAATGTTACTAACTTAGTAGTTGAGAATGAGCTGGATATTTTTGCGATGACCGAAACTTGGGTTTACTCTCATTCCAATTATAATGTGTTTGCTTTGCAAGATTATCAATATGTTAAACTAAGATTAGAACTAAAACTAGAACTAACACTAGAAACTTTCGGGTTTTGCCGTGCGTCTTTTAATAAAAGGTTTGACGTTTCGGATGCCATGTTGCAACCTTCTTCAGAAACTGGTTCGAAGTGACGAGATCAAAAAATCGGTAACTATATATAAGTCGGAAAAACTAATTACTAATCAGTTAACGCTAATTACAAACTAATTAATAACTAATTGCGTCGCGTCCGGTGTGAGGCGGGAAGAGGTCTTCGTGTTCACCACCATCTTCCATGTTCTGCTAAGCTCCCAGCCATCCTCTCTGTTGACGTTATTTTTATGTCGGTGAATCTCTATGGCTTTTCTTGTCAGTCTTTGGTAGTATCTGTTGTCCCTAGCCAGCACCTTTGTTTGTTCGAAGTCTATTCGGTGCCCCTCTGCATGGCAATGTTCCGCAACCGCCGACTGCTGGATCTTCTTCAGCCTTACATCCCTCTCATGCTCCTTGATGCGGCACTCGACGTTGCGTCCAGTTTGGCCAACATAAACCTTCCCACAACTACACGATAGTCGATAGACTCCCGCTCCTTTTAATGGAGTTAGTTTGTCCTTGGCTATCGGGAGTGTGTTCCGAATTTTGCTGACCGTGCCGTACCGCACTACGATGTCGTTCTTCTTGAGGTGCCTAGCAATTCGTTCCGTTACACCTGAAACATAGGGAAGACAGATAAATCCAAGTGGTTTTGTACTTACCGTGTCCTCTTTCTGCTTTCGCTGCTTGATGGCCTGGTTGATGTCCCTCGAAGTGTATCCATTCTTCTGCAGCACGCCTCGTAGAAAGTGTTGCTCCTTCTTCAAGTTCTCTCCTTCACATAGTCTCGCTGCTCGCTGAAATAATGTACGGATCACGGACCTCTTCTGAACTACGCAATCGCCCCGAAGAAGGTCCCAAAGGAGGAAATCATCTGCGAAGTGGAAGCAGCTGTTCGAGGGATGCCTGCACTGAAAGCAGAAGAGATCCGACAAGAAGTTGCGAGAGTATTGAAGTCAGCAAAACCACCAAAATCCAACTTGACGGTTGGTGAAAAGAAGGCACTCCGATCTATAAAAGAAAAATCAGAAATCGTCGTGTTACCAGCAGACAAGGGGAATGCCACCGTTGTTATGGACAGGAAAGAATACGACGACAAAATGATAAACTTACTGGACCCAGCCACCTACAGGAAGATCAAGAAGGACCCCACAGACAAAATCGTTAGAAAAATGAAGGAACTGATAAAATCCACTGGAATTCCAGCAGAACAGCAGAAAGGTTTGTTTGTGCAGGCGCCGGTACCACCAAGAATCTACGGACTACCGAAGATTCACAAACCAGACGTCCCCCTCCGCCCTATTGTCAGCGCCATCAACTCCCCAACATACCAGCTGGCTAAACATCTTGCAAAGATTCTGTCCCCCTTTACAGGTAACACGGAATCATATGTCAGGGATTCTACACATTTTGTGGAATCGGTAAAAGGTGTAAAGCTGGATGCTGGGGATATGTTGGTAAGTTTCGACGTGGAATCCCTTTTTACTAGAGTACCAGTTAAGGATGCTGTAGAGGGTCTTCGCCGAAAACTCATTCCGGAGGGTTTACCAGGATACGTGCCAGATCTGGTGGAGTATTGCTTATCGTCGACGTATTTCAGCTGGAAAGGAGAATTTTACGAGCAGTTCGAAGGGGCAGCCATGGGATCTCCACTATCGCCAGTTATATATATTATTTTGAAGAAGAGCCAGTGGAAACCAAAACTATGGCTCCGATATGTGGATGACACGTTTGTGATATGGCAACAAGGTCAAAAACGGCTCCAAGAGTTCTTGGATCACTTGAACTCTCAACATCCTATGATTAAGTTCACCATGGAAACAGAAACTGCCAAAAAACTACCTTTCCTAGATGTGTTGGTCACCAGGACGACAAATGGAGATATAGAACTTGGTGTATACCGAAAGAAGACCCACACCAACAGGTATTTACAGGGATGTTCACATCATCATCCCCAACAGAAGAGGTCCGTGATCCGTACATTATTTCAGCGAGCAGCGAGACTATGTGAAGGAGAGAACTTGAAGAAGGAGCAACACTTTCTACGAGGCGTGCTGCAGAAGAATGGATACACTTCGAGGGACATCAACCGGGCCATCAAGCAGCGAAAGCAGAGGGAGAACGCGGTAAGTACGAAACCTTTTGGATTTATCTGTCTTCCCTATGTTTCAGGTGTAACGGAACGAATTGCTAGGCACCTCAAGAAGAACGACATCGTAGTGCGGTACGGCACGGTCAGCAAAATTCGGAACACACTCCCGATAGCCAAGGACAAACTAACTCCATTAAAAGGAGCGGGAGTCTATCGACTATCGTGTAGGTGTGGGTTTATGTTGGCCAAACTGGACGCAACGTCGAGTGCCGCATCAAGGAGCATGGAAGGCTGAAGAAGATCCAGCAGTCGGCGGTTCCGGAACATTGCCATGCAGAGGGGCACCGAATAGACTTCGAACAAACAAAGGTGCTGGCTAGGGACAACAGATACTACCAAAGACTGACAAGAGAAGCCATAGAGATTCACCGACATAAAAATAACGTCAACAGAGAGGATGGCTGGGAGCTTAGCAGAACATGGAAGATGGTGGTGAACACGAAGACCTCTTCCCGCCTCACACCGGATGCGACGCAATTAGTTATTAATTAGTTTGTAATTAGCGTTAACTGATTAGTAATTAGTTTTTCCGACTTATATATAGTTACCGATTTTTTGATTTCGTCACTTCGAACCAGTTTCTGAAGAAGGTTGCAACATGGCATCCGAAACGTCAAACCTTTTATTAAAAGACGCACGGCAAAACCCGAAAGTTTCTAGTGTTAGTTCTACTTTTAGTTCTAATCTTAGTTTAACATATTGATAATCTTGCAAAGCAAACACATTATAATTGGAATGAGAGTAAACCCAAGTTTCGGTCATCGCAAAAATATCCAGCTCATTCTCAACTACTAAGTTAGTAACATTCGTAAAGTGAGCAGACAAAGACTAAACATTTAAATGAGCAACTCTCATTAAATTATGCATATTAAAATGACGCAGAAGAATTCAACCGAACCCACCCAAAAGAATAAAGAAAGAACTAAAGAAAATAATAACAAAATAAAGAGAAGAAAAATATAACTAATGCTATAGCACAATTTTTACTTTTTACCAATATTTTTTTTTATTTTACCTTGCACAATCGGCGACGTTTGTGCAAAATCAATTAAATATATAAAAAAAAAGAAAAGAAAAATAATAATAATAATAACGTATATGCAAAATGAAATACAATCAATTAAATATATAAAAAAAAGAAAAGAAAAATAATAATAATAATAACGTATATGCAAAATTAAATACAATCAATTAAATACAAAAAAAGAAAAGAAAAATAATACTAATAATAACAACAAAGAAAATACACCTACGGTTCTTTCGGGTAAAACATATAAGACGATACACACCTCTGAGAACTAACCACCTTTCTGCGATTTCGATCTAGTCATTCTAGCTGGTAAAACTTCCTTAGAATTCAAATTATCTCGGTCATCCTGGTGGAGGATCGTCAGAATTTGACCATTAGACTGTTTAATTCTGATACGTCCGTCCGACGTCCAGACATTCTCTTTACCAAACATTACTGTGACATTCCTGTAAACCTCCAGCCGCCATCTAGAAAGGAACTCGCTGATGCTATAACCTGTTCCCTTAATGTTTTTTATTGAACCAAACCTTATTTCTATCCTTATAAGTTACAAATTTGACAATAATGGTACAATTTTTCTTTTTTGGTCACGTTATCCGAATTACCTGCCTTTTTCGACTTGTTCCTTGGTTTACCCAGACGATGACACCGGTTTAAAAAATGTTAGCACCTGGAGACCAGTTAGAAATTTTTAATGAACCGATAACGTCTAATACTTTACGCTCCAGAACGCTACTAGGTTCTCCTTCGCTTTCACTTTCAGGAATTCCATGAAATACTAGGCAGTTACACCGCGAATAATTCTCCAAATTATCAATTTCCTTACTATTGTTTACCATTGATTGAGTCAGTTGTTGAAGTGTGGACAGAATTTCAGATTGAAACTTCACAAACTGATCACGAAGCGCCAGTAGTTCAGGAAGCTTCTGATTAGAGACCGGTTATAGCCTTATCTAGGCGACTATTAAAGTCACTCATTGATTTCTTAACTTCATCGTTGATGGATGTCAACAGTTTTAAACCTGCAATCGCACCTTGACCTATCGACATTGTCGCTTATGTAAACAATGTAATATCAACTCAAACCGGTTTCATAGCTGGACCATCAGCTTCACGCTTAGAATAGTCGTTTCGAAACTCAAATATCAAAAATAAAACTTAATTCTCAAGTAATGCCTCACTAAAAACGCCATCAGTCGAAAAGAGCGACTAATGAACAATTAGTTACCAGTTTTAAAATATCTGACGATGTAAATCAACTAAAATATCACAATAATCGCGGATCGACTCGGCACACACCAGGTTAGCTCGACATCTCTCTTACGTATGAAATCGTTTGTCACATGTCATATAATATTGATAAGTTACAATATCTTCATACCGTTAAATTTTGCGGTTGGCCATAAAATGTTGTATGCAACACGTCAGCAAAGTGTGTTTATCGAACTCGCCTGTTACTCGCCTCACTCGCTTCGCTCGCTCGACTCGCAAACTCAGACTCGTTCGATAAAGCATCACTTTGCTGACTTTGTACATAAATAACTATTATGCTATCTATTTGAGGGAATTAAACTGACACTTTGTGCTACTGTTCTAGTAAACTGTGGATTTATCGGCATATACTATTTTGTCTTATACTATTTGCGGCAGGTAAAGTACTTTACCTGCCACAAATTATGATAAACGCATTAAAAGGCTTAATTTTTCTCTATTTGAAATCGCACTGTCTTCTCCACTATACTAACCACAGAATAAGTTGTTCTGTGGTACTACCGACCATTGATATCTAGTGAAACATTACCGAGGTATATTAACAAAACAATTCGTTTGTCACTTTAAATTTTGCGGTTGGCGATCAAATCTTGTATGTGTTAGACTCAATTGACAATTTCGGACAAGTGCCGAAAAAATCGAATATTTCGCGGAATGTTTAAGTGCATTTGAGCAAATGCCGAAATAGAAGTGAATTTCGGTATTTGAACAAGCGCAGCTTGTATAGTTTAATTCTACACAATCGTCGATCGCACCTCCTATTTAAGCAAATGGCGATCTTAATAAAGATTAGTTAGCGGTTAGTTTTTAGGTTATAAAAGTCAGTCCAGGCAGCACTACCGACAATCGAGTCTAAACCAGTGATGGGCGCGGGGTAAATACCCGGCGGGTAGGTATTTATAAAATGGGTATTTATCCGGGTATTTACCCCGGTCAGGGTAAATACCCAAACAGCGGGTATTTACACTTGCGCGCACTGCGTCAACTGGTCGCGTCTCGCAAGCACCTGTATTCTTGTTTAAACTTGTTTGTGTAATTTTTGACTGTAGTTTAGTTGCGCGTAGTTCCTTATAGAGTAGAACACGAAATAAAACCGTAATTTAAATAAAAATTTATAAAAATATACTTCATTTAAATTAAAAAAAAATAAAAATATCTTTTTGTGTAGTAAAAAAACGTGTTGTAAAAATGCCAAAAATTAAGGGCAAGGCTTGGACATTTTGTAATACTCATGAACAGGGAGGTGTAATATGCAAATATTGCCATCAACGGTATAAACACGGTAATGTTAATAAAATGACAACTCACATTGTTAAAAACTGTTTTGTTATAGATTTATAGAATTTAATTTGACTTGTTTTGCATCTTAGCGTTCTGAGTTTGCGTGTAGTGTATACTGTTTATATAAAAGATGTAAATTTTGGGAAACCAGTTTCAGTTCCAAATAAATTTTTAGTTGAACACATCTTCGTACTTTTATTTGAGTAAAGACGTAGCAAGTGGCGACGAGGATAAAAATTATAAAAAGTGAAAATAAAGTTAACATCAAGAATGACAACAGGAAGAATTGAAGAATTCGATGTAAGAAATGGGAACTGGACATCTTATATCGCACGTGAGCGTCAATTTTTTAAAGCAAATGAAATAAAACAGGAACTCGAAACGGCCATGTTAATTACGGTTATGGGGGTAGAATCTTTTGATATATTAACGGATTTATGCAGCAAGAAACCGGAAGATGAGAAATTTGAAGATTTAGTAGTAAAAATGGAAAAACATTTTAATCCGAAACCGTCGGAAATAGCAGAACATTATAAATTTCGTCGCACTGTACAAGAACCAGAGGAAAACATTACAAATTTTATGGTAAAATTGAAGAAATTTGCAAAAAATTGTAATTTTGGGGCACAATTGGAAGAAAACCTTCGAGATCAAATAGTGTTTGGTTTAAAAAGCGAAATAATTCGTCAACGTTTGTTTTCGGAAGCAACTTTAACGTACGATACGGCGTGTACATTAGCTATTGGTATGGAATCTGCAGCAATCAACGCGGGGTTTGTAATGGGATCAACAACACAGATGAATAAATTCCAGGTGGTTGGACGCCATCAACAGGAAGTCAAGCCGGGAAAATCGTCAACGCAAGATTCGTCCACCAGAGGGAAACGATGTAAGCACTGTGGAAAGGATAATCACAGCGCCGCCAACTGTTTCTTCAGAGAAGCGAAATGTCACACGTGACATAAGGTTGGTCATATTAGTGCCATATGTCATTCTAAAGTAAAGAATAATAAAAATAATTTAAAATTTAGACCTAAATTTAATAAATACGTAAGTAATAAGCATTTTATTGTTTTTAATATTTACAATTTTTATCCCCTTAATACATTCTAATATATATATTATTAGTATATTATTTTCACCCTCTACCCTCTTCCTCCATTTCCATACCCTCGGCTCCTCGGCCCAATCATCCCCTCATCCTTCCCTTGGTCTCCTTACCCCCACAACCTTTCTCATCCATCGTTTCCCCTCTCCTAAGATCTGCCCTCGGTCCAACTCCTCCCCCCTCAACTCACTGCACCCATTCAACATATGTTCCAACGTTTCCCATTCCTACCTGCATAGCCTACACCACCTTTCCTCATCGGCCATCCAGTATCTGTTAGCTCTCTCCTCGTTTCCACAGCGGAACCTAGCCACCAACTTCTTCCCTTCCTCATCTCCTTCCAATAACAAGTACCTAGGCAGCCCCTCCGTTATTATCTCCCTGTACCTTTCGTTATACCTCCCCTCTTTTATTTGTGTCCTTCTTTCCTGTCTCTGCACATCTCGGTCCCTATCTCTCAACTCCCTCCACATCTCCCTACCCACCCTTCGTCCACTATTTATCTCAGTTACCGAGTAGCCTGTTCGTCTATAATAGTTGTCTCTGTCTCCTTTCCCATATTTGATCTTTCCCTCTCTAATTTCCCTCCAACACTCCCCCAAGATCCCGCAGTTTGGCCTCCCTTCTATTCTTTCTTCATATTTCACTGCTCTCCTGCCCGCCTCCACTCTGACCTTATCCACCTTTACCTCTTCCCTCACTATATACCCCGGTGTTTCTCTCGCCACCCCAAGCACCCATCTCCAGTATCTAGCTTGCACGTCCTCCAGCATTGCCTGCTCTCTCCATCCCCATACCTCTGCTCCATACATCATCACACTGCTAACCAGGCCTTCAAACATAATCTTCCTCGCTGCCAAAAGGGGGTGGACGGCAGAAGACGAGCGGAACTGGGGAACAAGTTCATCAGGACAGACTGGTCGGAAGAAGGGGTAGCATTCTACAGGGGAAACCTCGACACTTGGCAACAGAAGATACAAGAGATCAATGGTTGGGAAGAACTTATTCAGGTAGTGCGGGAGGCAACACTGAAAAGGGAGTGTGTACGTAGGGGCGGCAGAGTAGGGAGGAACGACTGGTATGATGGCGAGTGTAGGAAGGCGAAGAGGGAGGCGAGAAGGAGGTTGAGGCAGTGGAGACGGGGGAAGATAGGGGTGGATAGATATAGGGAGGCCAGGAGAGGATACAGAGAGTTATGCAGTAGAAAGAAAACAGAACTGAGGAAGAAGGAGGCGGCAGAGATTAGCAGGATAACAAGGGAAGGGGAGGTCTGGAGGTATCTGAAAAAGACAAAGAAGGGTAGGGAGAGGATAACCAGCGAAATACACATGACAGATTGCAAGAGTTACTTTATGGGATTATTGGGAGGGGTTGAAACGAGGCTAACAGGTTTGGGAGGCTATGAGGGAGATGGGGGAGAGGAGATAGCAGAAGAGGAGATGGAAGCAGTGCTTATGGGATTGAAGAAGGGAAAGGCGCCAGGGGAAGATGGGATCCAGAACGAGGCATGGTTGGAAGCATCAAGGGTGGTGAGAGTGAAGCTGTTGGAGGGGATGAATAGCGTATGGAGAGGGGGTGGGTTTCCGGAGGGATGGAAAGTGGGGGTAATTTGCCCAGTATATAAAAAGGGTAATAAGGGAAGGAATTAACCTACTAGACTCGGCATACAAGGTATACACGAAGATACTGCTGGGAGGACTGGAGGAGGAGATGGAGTTGGGGGGAATTTTGGCTGATGGGCAGGCAGGCTTTCGGAAGGGAAGGGGAGCAATCGACAACGTGTACGTGTTGAAGCATTTGGCAGATAGAGAGCTGGATAAGAAGGGAGGGAAATTGTACGCCCTATTTATAGATTTGAAGGCGGCTTTTGATAAGGTGGATAGGGGAAAGTTGTGGAAGGAGATGGGGAGGAGGGGGATCACGGAATACCTAATTGCGAGAGTGAAGGAAATATACATGGAGACTATGGCTAGGATAAAAGTGGGAGATAAGCTGAGCGACGTGTTCTGGACGACGAAGGGACTGAGGCAGGGATGTCCGCTGAGCCCAAGTCTGTTTGCACTGTATACGGCGGACCTGGAGGATAGATTGGGGAAGGGGCAAATGGGAGGGTTGGTGGTGGGAGGTAAAAAGGTGTATATGTTAGCATACGCGGATGACATCGTGGTCATGGCGAGAGAAGCAGCGGAGATGAAAGATATGATAAAGACATTGGAAAGATATTTTAGGGGGAAGGAGCTGGAAGTGAATGTGGGGAAGACAAGGATGATGAAGTTTTGTAAGGGTGGGAGAAAAAGAACAGAAAACTGGAGATGGGAGGGAAAAGAGATCGAGGAGGTTATGGAGTATACTTACTTGGGGTATGTGTTCAGGGAGGACAACAGGGAGGGGTCGCATGTGATAGCTATGGCAAAAAAGGCGAATAAGGTGATGGGACAAGTATGGGGTTGGGGGAAGAGAGTTTTTGGAAATACGTAAGTAACGATGTAAATAAATCAAATGATGATAATGTTAATTTCTTTAATATGTCAAGCGAAAAATGCAAACCGTTAAAGATAAGTTTAAAAATTAACAATAAAGTTTATATAATGGAAGTTGACACAGGGACGGAAATTTCCGCCATTTCAAAGGATATTTATGATAAATATTTCCTTAAACATAAATTAGAAATCTCTGATATAAATTTAAAGTCATACAATGGAAATAAAATTGTTGTTTTGGGATTTTTGCATGTTAATGTATATTATAAAGACGTAAATCAAAACAATTTGAAATTATACATCATTAATCATGGTGGCCCACCATTGATTGGTCGTGATTGGATAAAAAAATTGGGCATTTCAATTGATTCTTTATTTAATACGAATTCTATAAATGATTCAGATCTATTCGTAAAGAATTTACAACAAACATTTCCCAAAGTTTTTGAAAATAAATTAGGTACATTTAAGGTAGGAAAAATTAAATTATATCTAAAAGAAAATTTTATTCCTAAATATTGTAAAGCCCGTCATGTTCCTTTTGCTTTGAAAGATAAAATTGAAACAGAACTTGATCGGTTAGTTAATTTAAAAGATTTGACACCGATAAATTTTTCGGAATGGGCTACACCGATTGTACCTGTCCTTAAACCTAATGGACAAATACGAATTTGTGGGGACTATAAGATTACTATAAACAATTATTTAAATATCAATAAATATCCAATTCCAAAAATTGATGATTTATTGGCTACATTAAAAGGGTCTTGTTATTTTTCAAAGATTGACTTATCACAAGCGTATTCCCAGATTGAATTAGATGAAGAGTCACAGAAATTAGTAGTAATTAATACTCATAAAGGGTTATTCAAATATAATAGATTACCTTATGGAGTAGCTAATAGCCCAGGAATATTTCAACGATTAATGGAGAATGTGTTTGTAAATGTACAAGGAGTAGTACGAGGAGTAGTGCTGTTTTTAGATGATATTTTAATATATTCCGAATCAAAAGAGGAAGTCATTGGAAAATTATGAAAGAAGTTTTCAATAAATTAGAAACTTACGGATTAAAGCTACAAATATCTAAATGCAATTTTTGTATGAAAAAGGTGGAATATTTAGGCGTAGTAATTGATAAAGAAGGAATTCATACTTCTCCAAGTAAAATCGAAGCTATTTTAAAATGTAAAACGCCAAATAACGTAACAGAACTTAGAGCTTTTTTGGGTCTAGTTAATTATTACGCAAAGTTTATACCTAATGCTGCTTCTAAATTAGTTCCTTTATAGGCATTACTAAAGAAACATGCACCTTTTCGGTGGAATAGAGAACAAGAAGTAGTTTTTGAGTCAATTAAAAAAGAAATGGGATCACCACGAGTATTAACGCATTATAATCCTAAATTACCTTTATTTTTGTCATGTGATGCAAGTTCTTATGGAATTGGCGCGGTCATTTCGCAGGAAATGTTAAATGGCGAAGTCCGTCCGATTGCATATGCATCTAGAACGTTATCACAATCAGAGAAAGCATACTCGCAAATAGATAAGGAAGCACTCGCGATAATTTATGGAGTTAAAAAGTTTCATCAGTATATTTTTGGGCGAAACTTTACCTTATTAACAGATCATAAACCTTTAATTAGTATATTTGGAAATAAAAAGGTGGAGTATAATTTTATCGACCTATCTATATTCAATTAAATTTATAAATTCCAAAGAGAACATAATCACGGACGCATTGTCGCGGTTGCCGTTAAAACATAAACATGAAGAGAGCGTCGATATGGGTTATTTATTCTATTTACAAGAATTTCCACCAATAAATCATAAACAAATTAAAATTCAAACTAGAATAGATCCAGTTCTGAGTAAAGTTTACAGTTATTGCTTACACGGCTGGCCGGATCGGAAAGATATAGGGGATAAATTTTTACCTTTTGTAAATAAGAAAGATCAATTACATTTGGAATACGACTGTATAGTATGGGGTTATAGAATGGTAATACCCACAAAATTACGTAGCGCATTATTAGCCGAAATTCATTTGAGCCATTTAGGAATAAATAAATCAAAGGCTTTAGCTCGCAGTTATTTTTGGTGGCCGAGTTTGGATGCAGATATTGAAAGAATGTGTAAAAGTTGTAAAATCTGTACCGCAGTAATGAATAATCCACCTAAAATTGCACCTAGACCCTGGCCCTTAACAAATAGACCATGGAGTAGACTTTATTTAGACTTTTTAGGACCTATTTTTGGTAAACGTTATTTAATTTTAATTGATACATACACCAAATGGATTGAGGTTGAGCAAATGAGTTGCACAAATGCAGAATCATTAATTACCTATTTGAGAAAAATATTTTGCCAGTTTGGTTTGCCGGACGTGATCGTATCCGATAATGGACCTCCTTTTTCTTCTGCAGAATTTAGTAATTATTTAAAATTGAATGGTATTCGGCAAATGTTCTCGCCTCCATATCATCCACAGAGCAACGGAGCTGCAGAAAATGCCGTGAAAATAATTAAAAATGCAATAAAGAAAGCAGCATTACAGAAAGAAGATATAAATATAGCTTTGTGTAGATATTTATTTAATTACCGCAATGTATCTCAAAGTACTACCGAAGTTAGTCCAGCTGTGGCCATGTTTGGAAGAAACTTAAAATCTAGATTAGGTTTGTTAATACCGAATAGACAAAACATTGTGGAAAGAAATATGACAAAAGTAGAAGAACGTAGTTATGCGGAAGAAAGAAATAAGGTTCTGGATATGAACGAGGAAGTATTGGTCAAATCTTATATAAAACCTAACATGCCAACTTGGGAAAAAGGAATAATTAAGGAAAACCCAAGCCAAAACATTTTTGAGGTTAAGACAAATTCAGGGAATATTGTCAGGCGACATTCCAATCAAATTAGACCATTAAATATAACAATAATAATAATAATAATGTCTTTATTCGTACCAACATCAAATTAACAAATTAAATATTCTATACAAAACAAAAAGAAAAAAAAATAAATAAAATACTAAATTCACTAGTAAATTATAATAGTACGAAATGGCGAAGTTCAGTGCCGAGACACTGCTCAACTTAACCTTAAATTACATTATAATAATATTCAAAAAGTAATAAATACTTAATAAAATACTTAATAAATGCCACCTTCGCCTTACATTTAAATAGTTAGGATGGCCGTCTGTTGATCAAGTAAGCAATCAAACACTCGCTTTTTAAATGAGGAGACGCTTGCAAGCAGTTTCGTTTCAGTGGGTAAATCATTGTACATCTTTACAATCTGATAACTGAAGCTCCGTTTAAATAATTCCGTATTGTGGTTAGGAGGTGACAGAGCCCCCCTGAATCTCAAATTCAAGTTATGAATGTCAGTGCGATATTGAATTTTTTGGCATAAATATTGAGGCTTTGAGCTGCCTCCTACGGACCATATTAAGCCATTTTACCTCTGTCAACTTATGTGAAATTCTGTCATACTTCCTAATCCCGAAAATAAATCGCAGACAGGCGTTCTGAACCCTCTGTATGCGCTGCTCATCGACCCTAAGTAAAGACTGGTGTTGGCCGTCTTACTCCACACCACATCTCCAAAATTAAATTTTGATAAAATCAGCGCATTACAAAGTACAGTCTTAGTGTTGACAGTGAGAAGATGGCGAGAGGGGTACAGAGCTTTTAGTTTACCAAACGCACCCTGAAGCATACTTGACACGTGACTCCGGAATCTTAAATCCGAATCCATCACCAACCCTAAATTACGTGCTTCAGATACAATGGGGAGCGTTGATCCGGTGACCGTTACCCTGACATCTCCACCATAAAGCCGCGTTCCCACGAGGCGTGATACGCTAGCGTGGGGCACGCTTTCGAGCAACACGCCCCGTGTGAACACAGTGTCGTGGGTTAGCTGCTGACGTCACAGGCAAGCGTGGTGCTCACGCCTCGAATCAAACTGGTTTGATTTTTGTCGTGAGCTTGCTTGCGTATACCCGTTCAAGATGGCAACAAGTAGTGGAATCAAAAGTCGTGTAGTGAAATTACAAGACAATGAGACTCTGCGATTTCTCGAATTATATAGTGTTGAAAAAGTGTTGTATGATGCAACTAGCGAACAATATAGAAACCGCAATATGAGAATGGCAGCAGCTAAAAGAATTTCGGACGAGCTTAATATTCCAGGATTTGGATCAAAAGACGTAATATCAAAATTTAAAAACTTAAGGAGTTCCTATTGTCAAGAATTGAAAAAAATAGCCGACAGTGAGCGGTCTGGAGCCGGAACTGACGACATTTACAGGCCAAAAATTATCTGGTTTGAGCTGATGAACTCTTTCATTCGCCCATTCGTTCAGCAACGACCCACACAATCAAATCTGGTAAGTGTAATAAAAAATCATATTCTAGTTCAAAAAACCGCATTTATTTTCCCATTGGTACTTTGATTACATAATAATATATATTAATAATATATTGCTATGTATGAACTACCTTATAATTAAGTACATTGAAACAGAATGGCATTTGAAGCTGATATCGTGCAAGGCAATTTAACACAATCAATGTTGAGACTGACGTACTCTACAGTTCTGCATTTGGCACATAATTCAGTAGTTGCCTTTGCCAGGGTACGGTTCCTTCATTATTGAAATAATCGCGGTACTTATCGCGAATTTGTTGTGCCTGTCGTTGTGGATGTCTCTGCGCAGTTGGCGGAAGATTCTGTAAGCCAGAAATGTTTTCTTGGCGCCATGATCCAGGGAATATACCATGATTTTCGTCCTCATAATCAATTAAACCTCTTGAGATGTAGGTAGGATTTGTTTTCCTCAACCAATTGTGCAAAGTGCAGCAGGCGAGTACTATTTTCTCCACCGATTGTAATTTTAGAGATATCGCTTTTTCAAACACTCTGAATTTACTCACAAGTATGCCGAAAGTATTTTCTACTACTCTTCGTGCCCTTGAAAGTCGATAGTTATAAATTCTTTCTTCTTGGGACAGGTTACGCCGACTATACGGTTTCATCAAATACGTTTTTAAGGGAAACGCATCATCTCCAACAATCAAAAAATCATTTGGCATTGCAAAGTAGTTTGTTTCGAAAGCTTTGTATAACGAGCTGTTTTGGAATATACCTCCATCAGAACCTCTTCCTTTAGCGCCAACATCAACATACAGAAAGCAATAATCGGAGTCGGCTAAAGCCATTAATACAATACTGAAACTATTTTTGTAATTGTAATAATCGGATCCAGTAGCGGTAGGGGCACGTATTACAATGTGTTTGCCGTCCAAAGCTCCTACACATCCTGGGAAATTCCATCGTTGCCTAAATCCAGATTCAACGTTTTTCCATTCATCTGAAGTTGCCGGCACCTGAAATAAATTACTAATTAATGTTTTTACTGTAGCTATTACCAACAACGGCAACTGAGGAATCTCAACAGGAACAGGCAAAACTGGACGAGTCACAATCACCATCTCAACATCAAAGTTCTGTTGACCATCTCAACGAGAAAGTGTCATCCACACCACAAATCACAGCAGGAACTGAGGCACCCAGAAGAACAGTTAAACGACAAATGCCTTCGACTGTGTCCCAGCCATCATCATCAAACAAAAAAGCTTTACTCGACCCCCAAATAACTTTCATGTCTGGTGTCATTGAAAAATTAGAAAATATTTCAAATCGTGCTGCACTAATTACGAAAGAAGATACCTGTGATCATTTCGGTAAATATGTTGCGTCAATGTTACGTAGTATTGGACCTCCAACCGCTATGAGACTTCAAGAAACAATTACTTCTTTCATAATTAATGCAATGTGCCCACCACCAACTCCATCCAATCAGTCAGCAGACCTAACAAGTGGAACAGAGTCAAACATGAGTGGTTTTTCTGAAGAATTTTTTTTTACAAAGTTATAAGTCGAGCTAAGTAATCCTAATAAAAATACAAAAAATACTTTATTTGTTAGTTACCTTTACCTACTATAATAAAATACGTAAAATAAGAAAAAATGTGCTTTAATTTACTTACTTGTATAAATTCTCTAAGTGTCTTGTGGATAGCTTCGCAGGTCTCGGGTATGAATTTACTAATTGCGTTTTTTGGAACACGAAATAAAAATTCCAAACTTTTGAAAGAGTCTCCTGTGGCTAAATATCGCAAAGTCACCGTAAGTTTTGTTTTAGCATTTACTGCTTGTCTCATATTTGTATCTGATTTTGAAATCAGTGGTGAAACGCGTTCCAGAAGGTAATCAAACTCGGCTTCAGACATTCGTAACAAGTTTTTAAAATCCTCAGTGTAATTACTTCTTAGCTCTCTGTCAACCAAATTATGTGTCCCCGATTTCCTTTGAAGTATCCACTTTCTAACCCACCATCTTCTTTCCTTCCGTTTTTCTTTCGATTTTGCCAACCGATTTATTCTTTGTGCTAAGATAGCACCAAAAACCGAACTGACCACAGCACAAGTCTCGATAAGCAGCTCGTTCATGGTCGACTTTCCGCGATCAAGTGAATCACGTTTTCGTTAATACGAAAGTCAGTGTGAACGGTCCACGCTCCACGACTGGTAGGGTCCTTCCAGCACATACACGAAAGCAAGTACGAAAGCGTGATACACGTTCGTTTTCACGCTCCGTGGGAACGCAGCGTAACGCAAAATATCCATTTTTCGGCCAAATATCATAACTTTTGATTTATTCGGATTGATTACTAAACTGTGATGGTTGGCGGCAGACACCAGATCCGACAATTCTATATTCAATAAATTCAGATAATGTTGTTGTTCTTGAGGTTTATATGACATATACACCTGAGTATCGTCTGCGTAAAAATGAACTTTGCAGTACTTAAAAATATTACTTAAAGGTGCTGTGTAAATTGAGAACAGGGTTGGGGACAGCACAGAACCCTGCGCCACACCCGACCCAAGAAGGCGTACATTAGATTGATGGTTAGACAGCTGCACGTATTGTTGACGACCACTCAAGAAATTCTCAAAGAATGCAACTGCTGAATCTTCCAGCCCATAGTGCTTTAAAATAGTTAGTAAGAGGTTGTGATTTACTGTATCAAATGCCTTCGTGTAATCCAATAGAACAAGCATAGTCATGTACCCTCTATCTGTTGCACCCATTATGTCATCGATTACACACGTTAAAGCAGTCGTACAACTGTGACCATGTCTAAATCCAGACTGAACCGAAGGAAGGATGTTATTAATTTCCAGGTGATGCTGCAGTTGAACATTAATAATTTTTTCCATGATTTTTGACATTGCCGATAGTATACTTATTGGACGAAGGTCAGAAGCGAGGATCGGATTAGCAACTTTTGGAATCGGGCGCACGACTGCTACTTTCCACGAAGAAGGAAATACACTATTTTGAATACAAAAATTAACAAGGTGTGTGACATAAGGCAGTAGAAATGGCATACAGTATTCTAATGTTTTAACCGATACTCCATCGGTACCAATTGCATTAGATTTAATTGATTTCAAAATCTTCAGAACATCGCTTTCAGATACTGTAGAAAATCTGAGAGGGATTACAACACGTTCATTTAAGTTGGAATACATATTATTATCAACGGTGGTATTAGTGCTGGGAAGCGAATCAATAAAGAAATCGTTAATAATAGAAACATCTTGAAAGTGGTTAGGAAGCGATCTATGTTTGGACTTAATTAATTTCGTGGATTTCAAAGTATGCCAGGTCTTAGCACCGTTACCCAAATCCAAAAAATTTTGTAAATATTTTTGTTTACAATTGCGATGCATATTTGTAACCAAGTTACGCGCCGTTTTATATAGCTGCCAATGCGCGGGGTCTCGTGAGCGCTTAAAAGATTGAAGCAGTTTATCTCGATTTTGCATTGCTGCTCTTAGTTCAGCAGATATCCAGGGGGCCCCTGGCTTAGTAATTCGAGCTTTCTTTAGCGGCGCGTGCAGATCCAATAGCACTAGTATATTTTCAGTTAGAAATCTAACTTTTTCATCTATAGTCTGTATCTCGTATAGAATTCGCCAGGGCAATGATTGTAAGTGCTCATAAAACATTAACTCGCTAAAACCAACGTAGTTCCGATATGTCTTGAAAAGGGGTACGACCCTCTCCTGTGGTGTATGTAGCTCAACAAAGACCAGAGAATGATCCGACAGATCATTATCCAACACCCCACTATCAGACACTAATTCATCGTTAGAGAACAGAATAACATCAAGCAAAGTGGCAGTTTTCGGGGTGACTCGTGTTGACTCTTTAATTAACCGCTGCAGTCCAAACACCTCCAGAGTATTAATTAATTCAGAAACAGCTGCCGTGTCAGATTTGAGCATATCTATGTTAAAGTCCCCAACGCATAAGACATCGTCAGCCAATAAAGTAACTTGTGCCAATACTTCTTCAAAGGAAGCTATAAAGTCTCCAGCAGCTATGTTCGGGGGCTTATAAATAACACCACACGATAAAATAATTTCTTCAGGGAAACTTTTATCCATAATTGTTCCAAGGCACCCTCCACATCCATAACCCTACAAACCACGTTAGACCGTACATACCAGCAAACGCCTCCACCACGTCCATGTCTATCATGTCGATATAGATTATAACCTTCTATTGCAAGATCATAATTCGGAACACTCAGATCCAACCAAGTTTCCGTAATAGCAAACATATCAAAGTTGTGCTCAATAAGTAGCAAGCTTACTTGATCAATTTTAGGCTGCAGTGAGCGAACGTTAAGGTAAGCTATCTTAAATTTACTCGTAATGTTCATTATACAGAGGTAGGTAAATTAACAAAAACAAAAAGAAAACACAGTAATAACTATAATAAACAAATAGTAGCAATGAAATAGTATGCGAAGCAAACTAAAAAAACAAAAAAAGAAACGTAACAAGCGAACAAATTGAAATTGGCAATACAGCAGATATAACTTCTGAAATACCGTCGTAGTCTCGGTATAATTTGCGACCGAGAAATTAGAGTTAGTAGTTAGTTTTCTTTAAATGATTAAGTTCACAAATTATGAATGTAATTAGAGTATTATTTAGTTTTATTTGTTTTTGTAAAAAAAAATAAATAAATAAATAAAAAAGGAATAAGGATAGAGGTGTTATAGATTTATAGAATTTAATTTGACTTGTTTTGCATCTTAGCGTTCTGAGTTTGCGTGTTGTGTATACTGTTTATATAAAAGATGTAAATTTGGGAAACCAGTTTCAGTTCCAAATAAATTTTTAGTTGAACACATCTTCGTACTTTTATTTGAGTAAAGACGTAGCATGTTTTAAATGCCCACAGCATGTAAAAAATATTTTAAAAAACCCTAGTTTGGTGAAAAATATAGATCAATCGGTAGTAACTTGGCAAGAAAATAATCCAGTGAGTGTTGTTCCTGGATCTAGTTCTTTTGAAAGACCTGAAAGTTCTATGTCAACATTATCTTCATCATCAGCAATTACACCGTTTTTCGATACTATGGATCCTGCGACAAATGTATGTTTTACTATAAAATTGCTATCAGTCAAAACTTACAATGATGATTTTCTTTTGATGTAGGAAATGCTCAATCAACGTCTGGCAAAAGCTGTTTTCATCAGCGGCCCGCCATTCTCGTTAGTAGAACATCCATTATGGATCGAGTTTTTTGAAGCTATTCGCCCCGCATTCGTGCCTCCTTCCCGAAATCGTTTAGCAAGAACATATTTAGAATCACAATATGTCGAAATGAAAAATAATGTTAATTCTACAGTTAATAATTGTAAGCACCTACATTTACAATGTGATGGTTGGTCTAATCTGCGCAACGAATCCATTATAAATTTTTTAATATCTACCCCCGCTCCACTTTTTGTTGATTTTCTTTTTTCGGGGGAAAAGCGACATACAGCAACATATTTGTACAAACAAATAGAAATAGTAATGAAAAAGTATGATACCGAAAAATTTCTGGTAGTCATTGGTGATAACGCGGCGAATATGAGAGCAAGTTTCAAACTACTGCAAGAAAAGTATCCTCATACATCCTAGCGGTATTGTACCGCTAGGATGTTTGGCACATTTGTTACATTTATTATGTGGTGATATTGTTAACAGTTCATCAATTAAAACAAAAATAGCAGATGTGATTCAAGTCACAAAAACTATTAAAAATAGTCATGTGCTTAAAGCTACTTTTGATCAAATAGGAAGAGAAAAAGGTGTTACAGTCGCTCTTAAATTACCAGCACTAACGCGATGATAATAAAAGTGTTATCCAAACCTTAGCGGTAACCGAAGGAGTAATAATCACATCAGAAATAAAGAAAAAAATTCTTGATGATAACTTTTGGAATCATATTCAAAATATTATGTCGCTGTTAGAACCTATAATAAACTTAGTAATAAAAGTGCAATCTAATGAACCACAAATACATATTGTCTATAGAGAATTAACAAAACTGGAGTCGACTTTAATGGACATCATTAATGTCATCAATTTCGAAGAATTCGAAAAGGATAATATTATTAAAAAATTGGTCGACAGAAAGAAGTTTGCACTAGGCGACATACATTTTGCCGCAGATTTGTTAAATCCATCAACTCAGGGGTGCGATTTAAATCCCACTCAGTTGTTGGACGCAATAACATTTATATATAATATGGGAAAGCATTCTCATATAAATGAAATAAAGTTAAGATCCGAGTTAGTAAATTTTCGTGATAAAGAAGATATATGGACAAAAACCATTTTATGGGACTGACATGATTCTATGCCACCACTTTTATATATATAGATATGGCGATATCTGCCTTTATTGGCAGATATCGCCATTCGGATATTAAGTGCACCCATAACATCAGCGGCAACAGAAAGAACCTTTAGCGCGTTTAGTTGGCTGCACTGCAAAAAAAGAAATCGGCTGACTACGACAAATGCCGCCAAATTAACATATTTAACTTACAATGATAAGCTATTAAATACATATAAAACTAACACAAACCAAAATATAACAGATACCGACAAAAATGAAGAAAGCGACGATGAAATGGACGAAGACGAGCAGTTGTCAACGATTGAAGACATATTATCATCAGACGAATCTGTCTTAATTTAGATTATATCAATTTATTATGATTAAAAATGAATATATTATTTAGAGTTTCTTGTTTTATTTTTATGGGTTTTTGTGTAAATAACCAGTGTTAATGATTTTTATTAAAAAAGAACTTTTATTTTTGAATTAAACTTGTTTATTTTTTTAATGATCTTTGTATTGTTTTTAAATTTTATAAATACCTCTAAATACCCAACTTGGTATTTATTTTCCCTTGAAAATAAATACCCGGGTATTTAACAACACTGGTCTAAATTGACTAAATTTTGCGCAGCCGTCTACAAACTGATCAAGCGACAACCGATATTCCGCACCATATCACACATATCGTAAACAAAAAAGACAGACGTGTTTATTTTATTCAGTAAATATAAGTACAAGATTATGGCTCCTTGTGTTAATGCTGAAGCGTTTAATGATAACCTGAAAATGTGTCTTACTGTTAATAATAAAAACTTTACGTGCCCTCTTTAATCGGAGAAATTCAATGAAATTATACAAGAAGTGAAGGCGTGCAATGACAAAAAATAGGCTGGTTAACCACTTACCCCGCTAGAATACCGACGTCTTCATAAATTTGAGGTTTTAACAATAAGAGGGATTGATAATTTAATTCAAAAACATTGTCAAATGCATGAAGTGTATGACGTATTAGAAAAAGCACACAAGGAGATAGGACATAAACGAACACTTGCTATGGAAAAGAAAGTAAAGAAAAAATATTGAAGAATATTTAAAACTTTGTTTATCTTGCCAGTTAAAGAAAAAAGAGAAAAAGAAAGATTTAGTTACGAAGCCGATATTAACGAAGAACTTTAACAAAGAGGGCAAGTCGATTTAATTGACATGCAGACCAAGCCCGATAACGATATAAATTATCAGGATCACCTGAAAAAATCCTTTTGCCGCTGAAATCTAAGAGAGCAGAGGATGTCGCTTAGAATTTGATGGAAATTTTTTGTGTTATTGGCGCTCCCTGCATTCTCCATAGCGATAATGAATTCATAGCGGCCTGAATTTGCAAATGCTGTAATTACCAATTTAACAAATGTGTTCGACGCTAAAATTGTATATCGAAAACCTCGTCATTCACAGAGTCAAGGCTCTGTGGAAAGGGCAAACCAAGACGTACGGGACATTCTTGTTTCTTGGATGAAAAACAATAAAACCAATAAATGGTCAGACGGTTTGTGCTTTGTGGAGTTGCAAAAATAAAAAATGCATTGTGTCTTTTAAGACAAGTTAAGTGTAACAGTAAATGTCATCAGTTTTTATCATGCTGCAATAAATAAGGTCAATATTTATTTTAATAATTAAGATATTTTTCGTTGTAAAAATGGGTTGTATTTTTTGAAAAGTTTGGTTTACTGTTTTTTAATAAATGTGATATTGTATTGTGTTGTTAATGCCATGTTGCACATTCGTATACCTATACTTACAGACATATCATTTACTTCAACCTTATTAAGATCGGCATTTGATCAAATCGATTTGATCAAAGAACAGAAATCGACACCGCAAGAGAAAACCGGTATCAGTAGAAGTCAAAGACGACGAAGACATTGAATAAAATAAATGGTACAAGTGGTATAAATGGTAGCTTGACCAAGATCTGGTAGATATACCAATTATAGTGGATCAAAGTTGTATACTTTGCATTATACTTTTCTTTTATTTTGTTTACTGGTTTTTTTTCTCTCTTTTTTTTTAAATTCGATTCTTATAATTTATAAATTAGTAAATCTTTTTTTTTTTTGTAGTAGTAATATTTTTTTTTTAAATAGTTGATGTTTATTCTACTATTTTAAAAAGTTATAGTGGGTATAATACGTTCTTATTATTTTTGCTATTATTAATATACAGGGTGTATCTGAATGACTGCAACAAACTTCAAGGGGTGATTCTTTAGTGAATTTTAAGGGTACTTTGATATATGAACCATGGGCGACTTCGGCTCCCCTACAGCCCTTCAAAAATGGCGGAAAATTTTGGTTTAATTTTTTTTTCTCAAAAACCATAAACGCTAAGAAAATGAAATTTGGGGAATATGTTTAACTCATAATAGTGCATGTTGACCCTATTTGTACTGTCAACCTACCCTTCTAAACTACTAAACGTAACCACCCCCTTTGCATTTTTGCTAACATTTTTTTTATGCAGATGATAAATACATTGGAAAAGTTTCAGTTAGATAGAGAAAACTATTCTAAAACTTTTTTGTCTCTCTGATGTTCTTCTATCTCTAAAAACAATTGATATTCTTTTTTCTTGCTATTATTATTGTTTTTCAAATTAATTTTTGAATAAAGTTCTATCGCATTTACGCTCGTTCACTCGACGTTTCAAAATTTTAAATAAAACAATAATAAAGTTAGAAAACCACTGATATTTAAACATCAAACATATTTCTGGCAAAGACTGCAAAGCCTACGAAGATTTTTTCATTAAAAATTCATTCCAACTTTCGATTAACAACCCTACAGCTTAACAGTTAGTGTTTGCTTAATTATTTTTTTCTCAGAAATTATTATTTTTAGAAGAACATCAGAGAGACAAAAAAGTTTTAGAATAGTTTTATCTATCTAACTGAAACTTTTCCAATGTATTTATCATCTTCATAAAAAAAATCTAGGCATAAATTGAACGGGGATGGTTACGTTTAGAAGCCCATGGTTCATATATCAAAGTACCCTTAAAATTCACTAAAGAATCACCCCTTGAAGTTTGTTGCAGTCATTCAGATACACCCAGTATATACAGTGTGTCCCGGATTGTGTCCCCGTAAGGTATAATTGACGATAAATTTTTGAATTCAAATTCCATCTTTTGTAATTAAAAGGATAAAAAAGAATAAGTCCACGATGATTATTTATTATTTTTTTCTAATTTCGGTACAAGAATGTTTCGCTTTTTCTAAAAGCGTCTTCAGGTACGACTAGAATAATGGAAGATAATTATTACTAGTTGACGGGTTTTTTGTTGGTGATATAAAATTAAAATTATAAAAAGTTCTTACCGTCAAAAACTAAGAATGATGAACACGTGAAAAAATGATCATGTGGAAAAATTTCTCTTACAAAAACTAAGACGAACCGATGATTAAAAATATAATTTTGGATTAAAGATTTAAGTGAAATTTTTGAAAACGGCGTGGGTTTACCATGTCAGGTTAAAAACTCCAACGTCGGGTGATAGGTTAAAAAAGTTTTTGAAGGCAGGCGTAAAAAACTGTAAAAGCTGAAGGCGTGTTATAAAAAAGGGGAATTTATCGTTAAAAATCTAAAAGAAAAGGGTATTAATATTATTGAAAGCGTATTATAACGTTAAGTGTTACCAAAAAACTTGAGTCGTGTGCACATATCGACTGGTTACAACGGACTGAGGTCAGTTAAAAGAGGAAGTAAGTGATATGACAACTTAAGAAAGTGAAAAATTGGTATCAGGATGTGACAAACCAAATGCAAGAGCGGTGAGTTTGAAATTATATGAAAGGTGTAAAATATCTATTATAATTGTTAAAATCAGTAATTTCATTCAAAATATGTTCAGGGTTTTTAATGTGGTATGATTCTATATAGTACTCCTCAAATAGGTCCATTTTCTGGATTTATTAAGATGTTTTAGAAGTTTAATTTTGGATATATCAGTTTTATGTTTATGTTCTTTTAATGTTTATAAAAAGTAGAATTTTCTTTATTTAAGTGTTCCTTGAATCTAGTATTGATATTCCTTCCAGTTTGTCCTATATAAAAAGAATCGAAATCGTTACAGTTAAGTTTGTAAAGCCCACTTTTAAGTTTATCATCGAATATGTGTTTATTATTAGTTAATAATTGGCCCAATTTAGCATTAGCACGGTATACCGGTGTGACATTAAACTTATTGAAAATATCGGAAAATTGTTTTTGGATTAAAGGGTGGAAAGGTATGGAGACAAACGCCGGGGTTGGAAAAGTGGGGATATCTGAGATTATTAATTCTAGTTTGATGAATGCGGAAAAATAAGTTTTGAAGCTCCTGAAGGGAGTAACCATTATCAAAGCGTATTTATGTTGAAATGATGTAAATGAATTTTTTGGAATTAAGGTATTGGTAGTAGTAGGTTTTCTATATATGTCGAATAGGATTTTGTTCTCGGAGGTGCACTTTGTTATATTTTTCTCGAGTCTTGCAAGTCTTTTCTGTTTGGTTTCTTTATTGCGAATTGTAGAGTTGTACTATCATCATACTATCATCAAGCTGGGCTTTGATAATGGTTACTCCCTTCAGGAGCTTCAAAACTTATTTTTCCGCATTCATCAAACTAGAATTAATAATCTCATATATCCCCACTTTTCCAACCCCGGCGTTTGTCTCCATACCTTTCCACCCTTTAATCCAAAAACAATTTTCCGATATTTTCAATAAGTTTAATGTCACACCGGTATACCGTGCTAATGCTAAATTGGGCCAATTATTAACTAATAATAAACACATATTCGATGATAAACTTAAAAGTGGGCTTTACAAACTTAACTGTAACGATTGCGATTCTTTTTATATAGGACAAACTGGAAGGAATATCAATACTAGATTCAAGGAACACTTAAATAAAGAAAATTCTACTTTTTATAAACATTAAAAGAACATAAACATAAAACTGATATATCCAAAATTAAACTTCTAAAACATCTTAATAAATCCAGAAAATGGATCTATTTGAGGAGTACTATATAGAATCATACCACATTAAAAACCCTGAACATATTTTGAATGAAATTACTGATTTTAACAATTATAATAGATATTTTACACCTTTCATATAATTTCAAACTCACCGCTCTTGCATTTGGTTTGTCACATCCTGATACCAATTTTTCACTTTCTTAAGTTGTCATATCACTTACTTCCTCTTTTAACTGACCTCAGTCCGTTGTAACCAGTCGATATGTGCACACGACTCAAGTTTTTTGGTAACACTTAACGTTATAATACGCTTTCAATAATATTAATACCCTTTTCTTTTAGATTTTTAACGATAAATTCCCCTTTTTTATAACACGCCTTCAGCTTTTACAGTTTTTTACGCCTGCCTTCAAAAACTTTTTTAACCTATCACCCGACGTTGGAGTTTTTAACCTGACATGGTAAACCCACGCCGTTTTCAAAAATTTCACTTAAATCTTTAATCCAAAATTATATTTTTAATCATCGGTTCGTCGTAGTTTTTGTAAGAGAAATTTTTCCACATGATCATTTTTTCACGTGTTCATCATTCTTAGTTTTTGACGGTAAGAACTTTTTATAATTTTAATTTTATATCACCAACAAAAAACCCGTCAACTAGTAATAATTATCTTCCATTATTCTAGTCGTACCTGAAGACGCTTTTAGAAAAAGCGAAACATTGTTGTACCGAAATTAGAAAAAAATAATAAATAATCATCGTGGACTTATTCTTTTTTATCCTATTAATACTCACCATAATGAACCTGGAGGCTACAATTGAAAATTTGTAATTAAAGTCTGGATGTCAAAAAACGAAATATAACCAAGTTTTACGTCAAATGTCCTCAAAGTACCAAAGTTTACGCAAGAAATTTGTTAACCGTTGCAGGTAAAGTGGTCTTTCTGAGCAATGTACAACAAAAGTTGATTAAGATAAAATGTTTGTTATGTTAAATTATAGCGATATACCGAATTTTATTAATTTAGCATATAAAAGAAAAAATGAGTTTTTTCTTGAAATTTTTTTTCTAATATTCCTTTTTACAATAAAAACAATTGATCTGAGTGAACTAACAATTATCATTTGATAGATTAGCTTTAGCCTATTGTCAAATATTAATTGATCATGTTTACATTACAATATAAAATATTTATAATGCAGTGCTATGGATTGGGGAACATTACTTACAATGCAGTTTTAAGCCAATTTGAGGAAAAATTTGGATTTTTAGTAGATAAAAAACAATTAAGAGAGTTGTTAAAAATTTTCGGAAACGGGCAATATGGAAAATAAAAGGAAGGAAAAAAAGCTTTTAGATGAACATGATTCGGGTCGATTGTTGCAGTAACGAACGCAATGGATTACGGTAAGGTGTCGTTAAGAGAAAGGGCAGTTCAAGTCGGTATAAGTAAATCCCATTTACAAGGAATTTATCGAGAAAATAAAATATTGCTGTATAAACCAAAATTTAACCACACTATCGAATTAGGTGATGAAGCAAAACGTTTAGATTATTGTTTGTGGCTTGGGTACATAATTTTGAAAGATAGAACTTTTTTAAAAAACATAATATTTTCGGACGAAGCATCGTTCACCACTGGTCAAAGACTAATCCACATTATCGCATAGCTTGTAAACGTCAGTATTATCAGAAAATGAATGTGTGGTGTGCTGTTTCGTGGGACGGTGTTATTGGACCTGACTTCATAAACGGCAATTTGAATCAACACCGATATATGGAAATACTATAAAATTCTTTATTTAATAATCTTCACGGCGTGGTTTTAGAAAAACGCAATAAATTATATTTTCAGCAAGATAGTAACGGCCCACATTCCACCATTTTAATTAGAAATTATTTAAATACCTTATTTGGAAAAAAATTTATTGGTAGATATGGTCCGCAACCATGGCCGCCAAGAAGACCGAATTTATATTGTAACGCCAAAAATTTTCAAAGTTAAAACCCAATTAAACATCAACAAAATTACGTAAAAGTTAACCAATTCTCGTTTTACGATGTTGTTGCGAAACCTCGGCTATCCCAGTGAAGAATGGGAGGTTCGATTTATATGGCGCCACGTAATTCAACCCGCGACACACACTAATTACGAAGTGACGGTAAAAAAAAATTAAAGAATTGGTAAGAAGAAATAAACACAATACAACAGAAATACATAGAATCAGAATAATCAGAATAATCAGAATCATAAAACAACCTGAATTAACGTATAACAAAATTCTTTATTAAAAAAAAAATATAGTAATAATAATAAATTTGTAATAATAAATTCAAAAAAAGAAATAATAATAATACTGACAATATATATAAAAAAATAGATATCTTTCTTATGGGCAAAGATTTTGAATAGAATAAAAAAAATTATTAATCTGAACTTCAATTCGTTACGCTTCCGTACAAACAAGCTTGCCCTAGAACCATTTATATTTTCGCGTAGAAGAAATAATAAAAAAAAATAATAATAACTCAATGAAAAGAACTCTTTCATAAACTGAGTTAACGGTGAAAGAAAATTTATAAACAAAATGAAATAGACTTTCGTCAGGTAAGTGATATTAATCAAATTAATAATTAATAAACAAAATTTACTTCCCTAATCTTTTCTTTTAGCTGATGGCTTCTCAGAAAGTTTACAATCTTATATACTAAATCTCTGACCTTAGAATCGCTAAGTTGACCGATGACTTCAAAGATGATAATGTTTCCAGCAACGTCCTTTGATACAGTTTTCCAACTCTTCCAGATTTCAGGAACAATAAACAACTAGGTTCCAAAGTCAACAAGGCACCAATATCAAGGCTTCCAAAAGGGGAAAAGAGCTTCTTTTAAGAAATAAAAAGAATGCTCCAAATCGAAACGGCTCCAAATCAAGAATTAAATGATCCAAAGCAAAAGTAAATGCTCAAAATAACAGGCCTCAGATCGTCGAGGCCTTAGTATCAGACAAAAATGTTGAATTTCTTGAGAAATATTAGCAAATCCGGAAAGTCCGCCAAACAGGCATTAAAAATTCTAATACCAGTAACTACAGCACGCTATGATTAATCCCCAAAATCAGGAAAAATAATTTGGTACGACCCCAACACTTAAATTCCAAAATGTCGTCCCCAAACTAAAATTTACAAAGCGTCTGAACCCCTCAAGATCTGATACGTAAAAGAGAAAGAATCAACTCTAAGGCCACATAAATTTCCAGATCTAATACAAAAAACTGGTTATTCGCAATAACGTCAATCGTAAAAATTGAAACTTCCCCAACCCCGAACTTGAATAGTTCCACTATTAAAAATGTAATCAAAAGATTTCAGTAAAGAAACATTATTTTAAAATTTATCAATTACTAATACCGACCCAAAAATAAAATCCGTAACTTTCAATAAACTCCAAAAATAATATTATAAACAAATTAAAAGAAGAGACAACACAGATATCTATTGAATAGGAGATGAACGAATAACAGAAGACCTGAGAACAAAGATAGATGATCGTTAAATTAAGGAAGTTGGATAAGGAAAGAAAGCGAAGGAATCCACACGATGGAACCCGGGAAAACTGTACCAAATTCTGTTGCTGTAACAAACAAACAAAACAAAAATATTAAACAATAAAATCGAATTAAAAAAAAATAAAATACCGTCGATGTTGTTTTATGATTCTGATACACACACAAAAATCAAGAAAACATAAAAGAGAAAAAGAAAGAAAAAAAAACGTAACAATCTATTATGGATTTTTATTTTTGGGGTTATGTAAAATAAAAAGTTTAACAAAAAATTGAAACTGTTATTAGAGAAATTCCGTTGGACTATATTAGAAAAAGTTACAAACAATGTCGGAAAAGGGCTGAATTATGTGTCAGTGTTGGTTGTGGTATCATTGAATAAGCTTTTATGTTAATTTAGTTTAGATCGAAAATATTTTGTTAATCTTATGATTTGAAAATCTGCATTTTGCTTTTATATCCTAAATTAATAAAATTCGAAATATCCCTATAATTTAACATAACAAACATTTTATCTTAATCAACTTTTGTTGTACATTGCTCAGAAAGACCACTTTACCTTCAACGGTTAACAAACTTCTTGCGTTATTTTTGGTACTTTGAGGACATTTGACGTAAAACTTGGTTATATTTCGTTTTATGACATCCAGACTTTAATTGCAAAAGATGGAGTTTGAATTCAAAAATTTATCGTCAATTATACCTTACGGGGACACAATCCGGGGACACACTGTATATACAGGGTGTACCTGAATGACTGCAACAAACTTCAAGGGTGATTCTTTAGTGAATTTGAAGGGTACTTTTATATATGAACCATGGGCGACTTCGGCTCCCCTAAGGAGCCACACTGTATATATATATATATATTTTTTTTCTCGTATTTCCATTTGTAGAGTATGAAAATTGCCCACTTGAATGCTCAGTCACTGAAAGCAAAGTTCAATATTATCGGTTTATCTGAAACTTGGCTTACAACTGATGTTGACTCGGCGACGGTTGCTGTTCCTGGTTTTTCGTTGGAGCGCGCGGATCGAGATGGTAGGGGAGGAGCTTGTGCTTTTTATATAAACAACAAAGTAAGGTATAAAATAATTACTATTTCGAATACTATTGAACAGCTATGGATTTCTTTTCTTGTTGATAAATTGCGTATTGCCTTGGGCGTTGTCTATAAACCGCCGAATTTTAATTTTTCAGCTTTTATTACAGAACTTGAAAATGTTGTAGCTGCTACACACGATACGTTTATTTTGGTGGGTGATGTCAATATTGTACTTCATGGTGGCAATGTGGGCTTAATTCAAATAATTGATTCGCCAACAAGAATTACAAATACCACTGAAAAATTATTAGATGTGATCTGCACATCTGATTTAGGGATGATAAGGGCAAAGGGTGTTGCACGTGGTATATCAGATCATGAGTGGTGTTTTGTGAGATTGCGCCTGTTTTGCCATCACGTTATCCTCAGTATAGAACATTGAGGTCGTTTAAACATTTTGATCGCGAAGAGTTTTTGAATGATTTGTATAGGCTCCCCCTTTACTCTATATTTGATATGGTAAGCGTAGATGATAAGATTAACTACCTCACTAATAGTTTAGTATATGTAATAGATTTCCATCTTCCTTCAAAACGTTACAGGTTTATAAAACCACCCGTTCCTTGGTTAACGGACACTATTAGATTAATGCAGCGCTTCCGTGATGATGCATATAAAAAGTTTAAATTAAAAAGAACAGTGCATGCGTGGGTGTATTATAAATCATGTAGAAATACGGTTAATGTAGCCATTGATAGTGAACGTAAGGCATTTTTGGAGTATCGGGTTCGGTGTGAAAAAGGTAATCCTTGGAGGGCGTTGAGATCGGTAGGCATGGGCGGTATTGCGGGCAATTCAATACCAGGGCATCTTCAACGACCTGATGATTTAAATTTTTATTATGTCAATTCTGTTTCATCTTTATTACCTTTCGATGATGATTTGTACAGATATTATAGTAGTAATCGAATTAATAGTAACACTTTTACATTTCAAAGGATAAGTAACTTTGACATATAAACAAGTGCAGCAGGAATAGATACATTGAATATAAACCTAATTAAACTTTGTTGTCCTTACATTATAGATTATATCACACATATCGTCGGTATACAAGAGAAAGTGACTTAGTCCACAGATAGTGATTTTGAGTTATTAGTATTCTAATTCTTGCTTCTTATTATAAAATCAATTATTTTACGTGAGATTAGTTTATAATGATTTTTATAAATAATATAGTTTTTAGAATATGTATTTTAAATTAAAAAAGTCTATAATTAATTTAAGCAAATACTAAACCAGTAACTCATTTCAACTGCATAGGTTTGTAATGGTTTCTATGAACAATACAGATTCTAGAATATGTATTTAAACTTAAAAAAGACTATAATTAAACAAGTAGTAGTAACTAGTTTCAACTTCATATGTCTTCATCACTATATTCATTGTGTGAGGGTTCTGGACACTTGTCTTTCAAGGAATTGTCACTCGGTATGTCAAAGTACCAACCATGGTATTCGATCCCCTTACGGCAAAGTTGAATTAAATCGTTTTTCTTCTTGATCGATATAGGCAAGGGTTCAGTATAACATTTCTTTAACTCAGTTTCTTTTGGAATATTATTACTGGGCCTACCTTTTGCTTTGCCTTTAATGTTAAACATTTTATACTCTTCATCATAGTTGTATCGGAACATTATAAACTTCTTTTTCTCTTTTTCGTACCTTAATTGTTTGATCTTTAACCATTCTATTTTTTCTCCCCCTTCATCCCGAATTGTATTTTGTAGTATAGATGTATTGAGTGCTTTCAAGTCAATAATGTCACTGTAAGTCATTTGCTCTACAATGTAGGCACCAGAAGTTTTATTTTTGCATCTCTCGGATCTTGCTAGTGTCATAATTGTCTTCCAATCATTAAGACAAAATACAGGAATGTATTTTTTTGCACTTTCAATTGCACTATGTATCGAATCGGCCTCCATGTGCGAGTGACCTTTTTCTAAAAAGTTGTGAGTAATAAACTCTATAGGTAACTGGTTGACTACAAACAACAAAAGAGCCGCAATATATTTATTTGGGTTTTGGCCGCCACATGTGTCGCTAAAGAGTGACACTTCTTTGACAGTATCAGGTAAAGTTTTAAACCACTTCAATAAAGCTGTACCTATTTCACAACTTCCTCGTTGGCTATCAACTTCGGACCAAAGGTAACAATATCCCTTATTTGGTGGAGCTGCTTCATAAATTGCTAAATTGTATGCACATAGCTTTCGACTGTAGTAAAGAGGCGATACATCGGAGCATGGAATTTGCAGGACACTCTGTAAGTCAAAACTTACTGATACAAAAATTTTGTCATGAATTGCTCTTTGTTTATCTAAATCTTTTGCTCTATTAGCATCATCCCTTCGCTTTATGTGAGAAAGAAATTTTTCTGATTTTTCAATAGATTTAGCTTCTTTAACACACAGCAAACATTGATCTTTCTTTGGTTTGAAGAAAGATAAGTTATACTGCGTACAAAACACCCTCCTATATGTTATTGGAGAAACAAAATCCTTTTGATTGCTGATCTGTAAATCATTGTACAATTCATACATTTTAAGAATGGATAAGATAGAGTCAAGATACTTCCGTGTAGTTCCACGTCTACAATAGTGTGATTCCATCACAGGAAATGATTCTATATGTCTCTTCACCTCATTCAAAATGACAGGTTTAGTCTTATTTCCTGGGAAACTTTTCCCAGGAAATAAGACTAAAATAAGACTATTTTTCCTCGTCGATCTTGAATTGAATGATTTATTCCATTTGTGTCTATGTTCATTATAGCAGAATCAACCGGTCCATGACTTATCGACAAGGTTTTTAAGTAAAAATTTTTACAAACTCTTTTCTTTTCTCCGTTTTTAACAAATGTATAAATTTTAGAGACATTTTTTACAGGTCTACTAGAGTCCCTTGTTCGTTTTCTTCGGCATTCAGAAGTTGCAACGGTATTAATTATAAAGTCCTTTTGTCTGTCATAGGATAGACTGTGATACTGTTTACAGATATCTTGTCGACGATCTGCAGGAAATACTTCTGTACATTTGTAGCGGCAATTGTCACAATTTACATTTCTAGGGGACTTTGCAGGCATTTGTTTGCCTTTAGTATTAATATACGCTAAACACGATTTTTTTAATAACTTGTTTTTCTCACGTTTTGTTCCTTGAGAATTTTTTATTACCCATCTGCGTTTTTCTATAACTTGCGTAGGATTTACTAGTGGTTCATTTATTATTAAAGTCGTAGGGCTTGTATTACTAGAATTAGTAGCAAATTCTACCGGAACATCCCTAAGATCATTAATAATTTCTTGTGCGTTGTTATAATAATTTTTCGAACAACTCATTTTGCCACTAAAATAAGGTATTATTGCATTAGCTTATTATTTTTTAAAACTAAATATCCGAAAAACAAAATTATTGTAAAACGTGTAGATAGTTACCAAAGATTAAGTCTAATAACATAGAACGCAATTTTATTTTGATTTAAGTAATAATTGTTATGATTTATGATAAACTGTTTAAACTTCAAACGTCACTCTCTTTTCCCTGTCTGTCACCTCATATTTCTGTATCTTTTCTCTCGTTTTTTTTTCGTTAAGCATAATGCATGGCTATCTTAATTTAAGTCAAATACTAGAGATAAAAATATTGACAAGAAAACATGACTAAGTCCACTTAGTCATTATCTCCTGTACAGGTTTTTACAAAATGGACTTGGTCATTATGGAATTTGAAATTATAAGCATTATTATGGCATTTTGGACTTGTTCATTTTTTCCAGAAAAATAATATTGAATTTCCGGTACATGAGCATTGAAACCTAAAAATCTAAAATTTTGGACTTGGTCACAAGTTTTTGGACTTGTATACCGACGATATAATAAATCATTGTTTGACGGAAGGTGTTTTTCCAATAGCGTCGAAGATAGCACTGGTAAAGCCGTTGCCTAAAGTTAGTCGGCCCTTAGTGTTTGCTGATCTCAGACCTATAAGTGTACTTCCGGTGTTATCAAAGATTGCGGAAAAGGTTATTGCTGGCCAGCTGCAACGCTATATTAATAAAAATAAAATCTTACCAGATGTACAGTTGGATAGGGGCAGAGCTACTGTATTGTGTCTATTAGATTTTTCGAAGGCATTCGATACGATTGATCATGAACTGTTCCGATCCGTGTTGCAGTTTATTGGGATGGATGATATTGCAGTCATTTTGCTATATAATTATGTAACGCATCGGCAACAACACGTTATTATAGATGAGGTGTTATCGTGTCCTATGGATTTAAGGTCCGGTGTGCCGCAGGGTTCTGTCCTGGGCCCGCTTCTATACACTGTCTACACTAGTAGGTTTTATTCTCACTTGACAAAACACTCACAAAATATTGCAGAATACATTTTTATGCAGACGACACTCAGTTGTACCACAGTTTCTTGCCAACAGAGTGTGCGTTAGCTAATCAACACATTAATGATGACTTGCGGAACGTTATTGAGATCTCTCGCAGGCATGACCTTAAAATTAACTTAATGAAACCTGAATTGGTTTTATTCTCACCGCAGAAATATCGGGATTCAATTAAGTCTAGCCTTGATGTTTGTGTTGGTGACGTGAGGGTACCTTTTGCAGCGTCGACAAAGACTTTGGGCCTGATTATTGACGAAAAGCTGAGATTTATTGATCATATAAATAAATGTACTTAGAGAGTTTACGCTAATTTGCGGTCAATCTATAGCAATAGAAAGTTTTTAAACAAAAAAATTAAAACTATACTTTGTAATGCGTTCTTTCCCATTTCAACTTCTGTGATGTCGTGTATTCTCCGCTTTATTATTACGCTTACAGCTCAAAGAATACAACGAGTGCAAAGTTCTTGTTTGAGGCTGATTTTTGGTGTTCGGCGTCGCCAACATATAAGTCATAAGTTGCGGGAGGTAAATTGGTTAAATATGAAGCAGTGACGAGCTCTGCATTCGGCGTGTTTATATTTTACAATACTAAAAACTGAAAAGCCACCGTATCTATATAGAAAAATAGTATTTCGATCAGACGTACACACAATAAATGTCCGTTTTAAAGGTACACTAACTCCTCCTCTACACTCGCGTGAATTTTTTAAAAAATCGTTTACGTATCAGATTACAACAGTTATTAACAGTCACCCAATCAGGAGTTGTAATACGATAAGGCATAAAGTCCCTAGATTTACAAAGTACCACGGTTCATGACGCCTGTTTTCGAGCCAAAATGGCGGTTTGGCAACTTGTCACTGCATCTCACCACTTATTTACAAAAATATTGCCGTCTTGTTGCCTTTGGAGTTGAAAAAATAGCAGTAAGAAGGGCTTTCAATTTTTTAGAGTACCACGAGAAAAAAGAAAGAAATTTTGGAATAATGTTATCAATAGAACGACATAGTTTTAAATTTCCCGCTTGATTTTCGAGCCAAAATGGCTGCAAACCGCGGTACTTTGTAAATCTAGGGACTTTACTTTTGCATTTTTTTTTGAATTATTGTTTTATATTATTATGTTTTGATTGTATTATTATTATTATTTTTTGGTATTATTTTCGTTATTATATTACGTATCTGTATTTTCGCTCTCTTTAGGTTAAGTTGAAAATCAGTATTATACTGAACTTCGCCTTTTCGTTCACCTTTTTATATGCATAAAATATAATTTGTATAATATACAGTATGTCCCCGGATCGAGTTACAAAGAGGAAAAAAATTTTTGTTACTGATTTTTCAAACCTATCTCAGCATAAATAATGCGTCGGATATGTTCAAACTACTAAATCGCATGAATTTTGTACTCTAACTATAAAAGTTAACTAATTATTCCAATTTTTATGTAAAAATTGGACTTTTTTCTAAATTGAAAATTTTTCAAGTTCAATTTATGACATGTAACCATGGAAACCATAAAAGTTAAAACTTATGTTGGTGAGATTAAGTCTTTTCATGCGATGTTGCAACCGTGAAAGAGAGAATTTATTTAGTACTGTGCTATGGTACTAGTGAATCATGTTTTCGTGTAGTTATACAAAAATTCCAGCAAAAATATCCGAACACAAAAATATCTCATGTGGGGCTCGCAAACTGATGAAAAAATTTTTGGAAACGGGTTCTGTATTATCCATAAAGAGGCAAACAAAGAGACTAAACGAGAAAGACGCTGCTTTTCAGATAGTTTTTCAACAAATGACATTGTTTCTTCCCAGCATTGTCATTATTGGATAATTAATTTTTAATTTAATAAATAAATTAAATTATACTTAAATTTTATACGGTCAATGTACTTTCAGCAAGACAGTTACCCAGCTTACCATTCACACATTGTGCCAAATGGTTAAAATTACAATTTCGTCAAAAATGGATTGAATGAAATGGTCCTATTTGATGGCCAGCACGTAGTCCTGATCTTACAATTATGGATTTTTATTTTTGGGGACGATTGAAACAAATTGTTTACAGTGAACCATTAGAAGATGATGCAGAACTATCAAAACTAAGAATAATTAAAGCGATACAATCTCTACCACTGGCGGAAATTCGTACTTCTTATAAAGAATAAACTCGTCTTCAAATATGTGCCGAATTGGGAGGGAATTTGTTTGAATGAGGATTTGTTCACTTACAAATAAATAATATTTATTAATATTTTATTCAATTAGCCATATTTTAATTTGATTTGTCCGTATATTTTTCACTAACATAAGTTATAACTTTTATTTTATTTTATTGGTTTCTATGGTTACGTATCGTAAATTGAACTTGAAAAATTTTTAATTTAGGAAAAGTATAATTTTTACATAAAAATGGGAATAATTAGTTAACTTCTATAGTTAGAATATAAAGTTCGTGCGATTTATTGGTTTGAACATATCCGACGCATTATTTATGTTGAGATAAGTTTGAAAAATCAGTAACAAAAATTTGTTTCCTCTTTGTAACTGGATTCGGAGACATACTGTATATAGGTGTAAGTGAACGAATAAAGTCATTTATTATTATTATTATTATTAAATAGGAGGTGCACAATCAGCGATTGTGTAGAATCGAACTCGCCCGTCACTCGCTTCGCTCGCTCGACTCGCAAACTCAGACTCGTTCGATAAAAACTTACTTTGCTGACTTGGTACATAAATATCTATTATTGAAACATTTTTTTCAAAAAACGTCATTTTATACTCCTGCTTTAATTAAAGGAAAAATAACTCAACAATTTGATATGAATTGCTTTAATTTAAATTTAAATTAAATTAATATCAAATTAGAGAAGAAGAAGAAGATGAGTTTAAAATTAAACATTCATTAATTTAAATTTATATCCAACAATTCTTTTAATATTAAATTTTTAAATGGTGATTAAAATTTCTTTTTTGAAATCAAAGTAGAAATTGTTCTAAACCAAGCATAACATTTTCTAAGATCCTGCAAAAAATTATGTTAATTTTTCTCCAAATATTATTTTATATTATTTTACCCCAGTCATTGAAGGATAAGACACAACACCCAACATTCCGAATTTGATGTTAAAAGTGAGTTGACTTAAACACAAGAAAATCAAAACGTCCTTTTTAAGTTTAACATCCGCATCATACCAATTCATGTCATAAATAGCATCAGTTAAAGAAACGTTCTAAAATCAAAAAGATTAATTTCTTATCTCGTAGTATATTTAATTATTTACCGCATCAATAATACGTTGTCCAATTGAATTAAATATCATCAAAGATAATAAGCATAAGATCATGACACAAAAAACAAATATATCGAATCGCTTAAAAATATGATACAAATGATAAATAAACAATTTAAGTAACACAATTAAATACTAACCAAAGCAAACGCTGAAGCAAGTAAAATAATGAACCCAACACTACAAATTCGTTGAAGCACAATTAGTTTTCCATAAAGTTTATAAACAAAATTAAACAATCCAAAAATTTCTTGATGATACTGCAAAACTCGGCGCAGTTGTACGTTTTCTTTATCCCCAATTTTAAATTTAATTTGATTTATTAACAAAGTAATATGTTTCAAACGAATTATAATCAATTCAAACACGTACACAAAGAAAGCTATCGCCCCTATAACCAAATTCGAAACTGCAATGAAGAAAAACATTTCGCGTACAACCAAAAATCCTTCAAACCACGGTTGGCGTTTATACGGCATATAATATCCCAAATATAAATAACAGGTGTTTCGGGTGTTATTAAAACATTTTTTCCTTAACAACATTGCGTTCCATAGAATTGTATATGAGTACGGTGTGAGATAATAAACATATTTGAAACCGTATTTAACGAAATTATCGATAAAACGAACCTGGGTTGGCACTCCAAAACGAGTAAAATCGCTTAAATCATTCATTACGTTTATTATTTTGCCCCTTTTGTTACCAATTAATAAAGTTACCAGTACTAAATTTGTGTACATTATAAAGGCGAACATGTCGAACAAATATGAATAAAGATCTGATTGAGTATCTTAAAAAAATATTATTACAATTAAGTCTAGATTTTTTTGATCGAAGACTTACCCACAAATTTTTGTATGACGGGATAAATAATCCAGATTAAAGTTAAAATAATATTTAATATGATCCTGTTTTTATAAACTGGTTGAAGTGGAGATGCGTGAATTTGATCAAAAAAATGTTCCACTTTTAAAAAACCTAAGGTTTTAACCCACATCTTGTTTAAACTGTGTTTAAAAGCAAAATGAATGTGAATCAAACGATCGAGTTGTTTTTAAAGAAATTGTCCTTAATGGAATATGATCTGATGATGGTGAATTAAAAATTAAGAACGATTAAATCGTTTTTAAATCGATTTTTATGAGGTACACTTTAATGATTCGAAATAAAAAAATACTTTACATACTGTTCAAACTCTGGGCAGGCCAGATATTTGAAAATGTTTGGGAAAAAATAAACTCCGGGCAAGCCAGATATTTATTTTTGAATGGATTAAACTCCGGGCAGGCCAGACGTTTAATCCAGGAAGGAAATTAGCATTACGAAGATATCAATAATACTCTTTATTAATTCAAAATTTGGGGTTTATATACAAATCTTACTGCTAACTTAACAATTAATAAGCGATTAAAAAACTAATTAATTTAGGTCGCATAATTGCGCGCGGTGTGCGTTACGCAAGTATGCGGTGCGAGCGATGCGTTTGGTAATTTGTCTGCTGATCTTATTAAAAGAAGTAAAAAAAATTAAAAGAAAAATTGAATAAAATATTGTTTAATCGAGATTAAACATTCTGCCCGCCTAAAAAAGAGAAAATTTATTACTTAGTGAGGTTATTGTCTTTTGTTATGTTAATTCACTACACTACACTTCCCTACACCGTATTACTGTTCGGAGTTCATTCTTTGGTGAATTTCCGCGTAGATTGGTTGTAGTTGAATTCCTCCGACTGCAGATGATTCCGAGTTGATCGGTTGCAGAGGAATCCCTTCTTCAATATTGGATGTCTCTTTTGGTTTTGGTTTTCTTTGACATTTCACCTTACACCATTGAGACAATCCCCATGATATGACAACTACAATGACGATTGATAGAGTTGTAAGAGTGCTGATCAATGCTGAATGGTGTTTCACATAACGCCAATTCACGTTTCATATCTCCTCATTTACTAATTCTTCTGTGGCCATAAGCTGAGAAACTTCATCTCCAGCTTTGATGACCTTTTCTTCAGATAGTTTTGGAATGACCCATGGTTTTTTTACGGTGATATTCCTTGGAAGTACGATGGGGTGATTGAAACTGGCTGTTATGGTAATACTGTTGTCTCTCTTGGGTGCTAATATAATTTGTTTAGTTTTTATAACGCAGTCCTGAGAGATCTGGATTACACCAATTGAATTTAATAGTACATCTTCTCGTGTACCAGAACATGTTATAGCGATCTTCGAATTCCTGAATTCCGCATGGTGGCTCATCTTGACGTTTATAAATCTCATTGATGACACAATTGGGATTATTTTCGATGCTTTTTACTAATGTGGGAGCGCATAAGTATTTCGTAACTTCTACCACTATGCACTCATGAATTTCTTCGTGGCTGAGTTGAAAATATTATTGATTGTTGTAATCAATTGCGAAGGTTTCGTTTGGAACTTCTAGTATCCAGTATGTTGCATTTGTAATCTTGAGCGGTATAGTATTGACTTTAATAATTTCGAAGTCAATTACTTCTGCCATGGAAAAATACGTAAATATCGTAATAAACTCTTCATCTTGTTCCATTTTTAGTTTTATGATTGGAGCTTGAAGGATTTGAATATTCGACGGAAGTTTTGAATTTGCTGAAGTAATTATTCTGTGTATGTAAGCTGGTGGCATAATGTCATACAGACCTCCTCTTCCCAAGTGTAGATGCATCACCTTGGTATAAAATTGACTTATTTCCGAAATGATGTTTACAGCTATGTGATATGAGTTCAATACATAGATGTTCAATTGATTCACATCGACTTTGGCGAACCAACGATTCATTTCGTTTAACGCAGAAAGTCCTTGGTTTAGTTTTACGCGAAATTTCTCTAGTTGGGCATAAACTCTTGCTTCGGTAGCGTTGAAAGTGGAAAGTGTAGACATCATGAATTTAGTTTGATGGTTTGATGCTTTTATTAGAGTTTGTTGATTCTTCTCTAACGCCTCGATATATATACTTCTTCGTTGACGCCGAAAACGCTTGTTAATAATCGTCCCAACAGTCCTCTCTTCTGTCTTCTTTGCATGACGTTATATAATCCATCATGAACCCATTTTAGTTGCTTGTTTTCTTCTTCCAGATGATGTAGAAGAGTTTCACAATGAGTAGAATGCCCCATTGCAGTAATATTATCACATAAGTATTTGAAATCTCTAACCGCGCCTGCGGCTGTTTCCATATCTTCGTCTATTTTTGTTTTGTTGATCTTGGACTCGATTCTGAATTGTCCTCTTTCTATTTTCGTATGTCCCATGTGTTCGATGTACAATCCAGAATGTGGATATTTCAGATTGTATGTTGCTGTGACCGAACTGAATATGGTGGTGCATAGGATCAAGAGGGAAATTATGGTTGATATCTTCTTCTTACGACTTCCACTGTTTACGCAGTAGTGATTGCAATTGATATTAACTGCTTGGGTCGGTTCTTCCTGTTTCTCTTTGGTCATTGGTAATGGTACTAAGCTGTGTATCGCTCTTTTCAGGATACTTCCACCAGACTTTTTTAACGTGACCACTCTAACATTGCCATCATCTGATGGATGGACGTCTGTTATTTGTGCTAATGGCCAACGATTGGGATCAACGATATTTTCTTTGATAATAACAACATCACCAGGCTTGAAATTATCTTGTGGAACTTTGCATTTGTGTCTCTGTTGTAAACGACTGAGGTACTCAGTGGACCACGCTTGCCAGAAGTCTTTATTCATTTTTCGAATTAACTTCCATCTCGAAGATAAATCGTGCTCATCTTTGATATAAGGATGATTGTAGGATAACAAGGGTCTACCGATAAGAAAATGGCCAGGAGTCAAAACTGTGGTGTCATTCATGTGGTTACTTAAAGGTGTTAATGGACGGGAATTTAAGGATGCTTCTATTTGATAAAGAAGCGTGGAAAGTTCTTCAAATGTTAATGTTGTCTCCCCAATGACTCGTCTCAAGTGATGTTTGACAGATTTCACTCCGGCTTCCCAAATTCCTCCGACGTGAGGACCTGCGGGCGGATTAAAGTGCCATTGCGTCCCTTGAGTTGCAAGGCTGTCTTGAAATGACCGATCCTGGATGACTGTTGCAATCTCTGGTTGTAATAGCTTACTGGCTCCAACAAAATTTGTTCCGTTATCACTGTACATGTGCTCACAGTGACCACGTCGAGCGGTAAATCTTTTTAGTGCAGCCAGAAACGTTTCTGTGGTCATGTCACTGACTGCTTCCAAATGAATTGCTTTCGTTGTCAGGCATACAAAGACGGCGATGTACCCTTTATATGATTTGTGGCCTCTTCCTTTCGTGGTACGAATTTGAATCGGGCCGGCATAATCTACACCAGTATGAGTGAATGGGGGAGCTGGGCAGACTCTTGGTGCAGGAAGTTCTCCCATCATTTGTTCTGCTGTCTGAGCCTTGTATCTAATGCATTTTACGCATTTTTGGAGGATGTTTCGTACGTCACGTTTTACCATTTATGATCCAATATTTTCTTCTAATATAAGCTAACGTTGCTTGATTTCCTCCATGTAGAGTTGAAGCATGTGCATTTTGGATCAGCATTTGAGAAAATTGCGAATGGTAAGGAATAATTATTGGGTGTTTTTCATCGTAGGCTAGTGGTGATTTTTGTAATCTTCCGCCAACACGAAGTAAACCTTCTTTATCTATGAATGGATTAAGTGTCGAAAGCTTGCTTTTCTTGTCCACTTGGTTATTTTTTCGCAGACTTTTGATTTCCATTTCGAACTTTCTGTTCTGGATTTCGATGATGATTACGTTTAGGGTCGTATTCATCTCGTGAACGGTAAGCTGTCCATGTTCTTTAGCTTTGTTCGAACAATTTGTTATGAATCGACGACAATAAGAAAGTACTCGAATCATTTTTGTCAATGATGAGAATCGTTCGTACTCTTTCGGTATATCGATTGCTTTCACGCAGGCAATAATTCTTGGGATCTTCATCTCCTCATTGGTGTTCTCTATCTCTTCTTGTTGTGGCCAGCATCTTTCTTTTAATAGCCATGATGGACCATTCCACCAAACTTGATGCTGAACTAATTTTTCAAGATGGATACCTCTTGATATGATGTCGGCTGGATTTTCTTCGCCGCTCACGTAATGCCAGTGTTCTTTCGAAATCGTATTGTTTATTTCAATGACTCGATTTGCAACAAACGTCTTCCACTTCGTTGGATCTTCTGTTATCCAAGCTAATGTGATTGTAGAATCTGACCATGCGAAGAGTGGAGTTTCTTGATCTAATTTTAGTGTTCTGGTGGTTCTTTTAAATAATCTTGCAAGTAATACTGCTGCGCAAAGTTCTAATCTTGGTAATGTGGATTTTGTTCTTGCTACTGCTCGACGTTTGGATTCACCAAATTCTGGTTCAGTTTTAAAAGGGATTGTGACAGTGTATGTACCGTCTTCATTTCTCTTTGTGTTGTTTTGGTAATGATCTTCACAATCGGCATCTTCTTTCGTTTGAATTCTTGGAACTAAAACTTCTTCAATTTCCCAGAACTTCTTTAATTGAGCGTCTTCTTCGACTCGATTTATCATACTTATAATTGTGGTAGCTGGTTTCTCTTTCATTGTTCCTGATAAAATCCATCCAAACTCCGTCTTCTGTCCCAATAATCTATGTTCAGCTTTATGAATCCCGTCTTGAATGATTTTTCCACATTCTTCTGCTCCGATGATAGCATCTATGGGACCAGGAATATTATAGGTGGGATCAGCAAGGATTTTGTTGTTCCAGTGTTCGTCTGAGGAAATTGGTAGATTTTTATTTGGTAATGATTGCGTTAGCTTAGATAGAATAAGGAAAGTGGTATTGAGGGTAAAGTTACTCGGAAAATGAGGTTGAACGTTTAGGTCCACTTTCCATTTTGATATCTTTGGTGAGCCGTCTTCCAGCCCAGATATTTTGGCATGTATTTTTTGCCTTGGATGAGCGAGTAAGTTCGCTGCTTCTTCCGTGATGAAGGAGGCTTGGGATCCTGGATCGATAAGTATTCGGAGTTTTTTGGAACTTCCGGAAACTGTCTTGACTTTCACCAGGGCTGTTGCTAGAAGAACTTCACTTTCTAGTCCGCTTGACGCAGTCCTGTTTTTTGTTTCTTTTTTGGTAGAAACTAGGATTACATTTTTTGTAGATTTTGTGCTTTGGTTAATCTGCTTGTTCTCATCTCTATGAAGCAACGTATGATGTGGTTTTTGGCAGATGTGACATCTTGATGTTGAGTTGCACATGTTGCTTTTGTCGTGAGATAAACAATTTCTGCACAATTTTTGAGCTTTGATGTACTCTGTCCTTTCTGGAACTGTAAGTTTTTTGAATTTCATGCAGAAGTGTATTATGTGGTTTTCATTACAATATCTGCACTTATTCTTATTGTAAGCTTCTTTTGCTTGCATTGGATTGTTTCGCTTTTTTGGTTCAGCGATTGCTTCTAGTGTTTGGAAGCGAGTTCTGAGAAACTTAATAAATCTTGGAAGTTTTGTATTTTATGTGGTTCTTTCAACGACAGTTCGTATTGCTTGTTCGTCTCATAGTCCCATTTTCTGACAAGTATTCTTCCTATGATAGGACCCCAAGATTCCGTTGGAATTCCCAGGTTCGATATGGCTTGGAGACACTCGACTGTTGTGTCGTGTAATTCCTTTATCTTTTCCCCGTTTTCAGTCGTAGTTGCTGGCAGATCCAAAATCTTGTCCAGTAGTTTTGATAGAATTAATCGGTTGTTTTGGTAACGTTTTTGTAGAAGTGTCCACGCTGCATCATAATTACTATCGGATATTTGCAGGTGTTGGATTATTCGACTAGCTTCTCCTTTCAAGTACGTCTTCAAATATTGCATTTTTTCGACTTTTGTTAGGGATATACTAGCATGGATTATTTTTTGGAAAAGGTCATAGAAGGTGATCCATTGGTCATAGGATCCATCGAATACGGGAAGTTTTATTTGTGGAAGAGGTATAGCAGTGTTGTTCTGAGGAATATGTCGTGTTTCAGAGGAAGGTGGGTTAGAAATGATGTCTTCTAGTTCTTCCATTACGGCAAAAAATTCCGTCTGAAGGTTGGAATATACATCTTCTTCGAAGTATGGGGCTTGAAATCTTGTTTCTTCTACCTGGATATCTTCTTCCAATCTTGAGATGCTGTCCATTTGTTGTTGAAGTTGACGTCGAAGATATTCATAAGTGCTTTTTTGTTTAGATTGCACCATTTCCAGTTTTACTTTGTCGATTAGTTTACCCATTTCTTTGATTCTTATTTCTTGCCTTTTTATTCTTCGGATCTGTTCTGGATCTTCAGTTGCTTCTTGTACTCTGGTTTCGGGATGTTGTGCTTTTTGACACTCTTTTATGTAGTTTAGAGCATCGTTGTATAATTGCAGGTAATAATTTGAGGTGTAATACGAATGATTGGGTATTTTTATTTCTTCCATTTTGTCATCATTTTCTTCGATCTTCTTCCAAAGCGATTCGAGGGTGTGTAGACGCTTTTGTATATACTCTGGTGTCTTCCGGGACTGTGAATCTTTTGTCATATTGGTGTGTAACTTCTTGATGTTTTGACCGATTTCTTCTTGATTTTGGGCAGATTGGTTTAACGCCTCCATGATTAAGGAAAAGTGTAAGGTTTTGTTTATTTATTTTTATTTATTATATGTTTGAAAAGATAGCTTTGTTACTGAGAGCGGCCTCACTCTCTAATTTGGCCTGGTCCGTAACAAAGTGGATAATTCGCTACTGAGAGCAGCCTCACTCTCTGTTTTATGGCTTGGTCCGTAGCGAGGAATGGAGAACTATAAGTTGTATAGTCAAGGATAAGAATCACTTCTGAGAGCAGCCTCACTCCCAATTTTAGGCTTTGTCCAAAGTGATAGGTAAAGAAAATTGAAGTATGACTTTAATTTTGGTTGATAGTTTGTAAGTGTCGTAGGACCTTTGTTCTGATCCGTAGCGACTGAAGAAATTAAAGTAAGACTTTAATTTTTTGTTGCTGGTTTCTTAAATTGCTCGAAGGACCATGTTCAAACTCCGGGCAGGCCAGATATTTGAAAATGTTTGGGAAAAATAAACTCCGGGCAAGCCAGATATTTATTTTGGAACGGATTAAACTCCGGGCAGGCCAGACGTTTAATCCAGGAAGGAAATGAGCATTACGAAGATATCAATAATACTCTTTATTAATTCAAAATTTGGGGTTTATATACAAATCTTACTGCTAACTTAACAATTAATAAGCGATTAAAAAACTAATTAATTTAGGTCGCATAATTGCGCGCGGTGTGCGTTACGCAATTATGCGGTGCGAGCGATGCGTTTGGTAATTTGTCTGCTGACCTTATTAAAAGAAGTAAAAAAAATTAAAAGAAAAATTGAATAAAATATTGTTTAATCGAGATTAAACACATACCTATAACCATTTACTAACAGACTGTTGATTTTATTTATTGACAGGGTGCAAACCAAAAAAATTACTACATCGAAATTAACGAAAATTAAATCTTTACATTTGAAATAATAAAAATAGATTAAATTTTCTTTAAAGTGCACTTTATTTCACTTTGATATCTTAACTAGTACTTGAAATACGAATTTTTTATTTTTTTTGTGATACTTCTGTTAGTTTTTAAGATATGATTTTTTAATGTTTTGTAATTTTTGGTATAATGTCGATTATTGTCAAACACACAAAATTGTAGTCAAAGCATCATAACGACGAAATGTATTGCAGTTAAGAAATTATACAATGCTCACTAAAAGTATCTTGGAGATACGATTTTTTATGTTAACATTTAACTTTACAACTTGTTAGGTAGTGTTTAACAGATTATTTCGTCCCAAATTTTATGAAACAACTCAAACCATTGTATGCTCTTAAACTAGATACTTTAAGCATTAATTTAGTGTAAAACTTATTTGTTAATTCCTATAATTAAGAGGGATACGATTTTTTAAACTATTCCATTTTTAAAAGAGTGGTTAAACGGATCGTTGTTGGGTTACAATTTTTTTCTATAATCTATAATTAATTAAATTAATAATTACCTAGAATGTGTTCGAATGTTTTCCATTCGCACGATTTTACTATCGTTACTAAATGGACGGGAAAAAAGGTTAATTGGTCTAAGATTTCTTCGTAAACTCTTAAAATATTTTTCAACTCCATCGCTTCTAACACAAATAGTTGTAGACGGTGAAAAATTATTATTACGTTGTAGATTAAATAGTAAATTTTTGGGGATTCGGTGTTGAAGAAACTAAAAATTTCCCCAAGTTTAAATAGTTTTAAAATCGTTTCTGTTGAATTATTTTTTTAATTAAGTAATGATTACCTTAGTGATAGTAATGTAGTTATTAGAAATATAAATTATATTAGTTAGCCTTGTTAATAGTTATTTATATTACAAGTGGGCTAGAAACATAATTACTATAAGAGTGTGAAGAATTGCACGACGAGGTCGTAGACCGAGTCGTGTAATCATACGAGTACTGTAATTATGCTCTAGCCCACGTGTGATATACAGCATTTTAGCCACGACTGCTAAAAATTACTAAAAAATTAATTTCTTTAAAAAAGTCTATTTGACATTTATAAAAATATTTTGAAATGATTGTTGACAATTTTGAATTGTCAGCTTCAACAACATGTTTACTCATCTGGAATAAGTGTTTCGAAATGTAAAAACATAACAATTAATGTTTATAATAAATAGTATTGTTTCTCTGTAAGTAGATAGTACTTTTTCTTTTGTATTGTTGCTCGTTTCAATAAATTAAGTCTGTTCTGATTAGGCTAAAAATACGTTACGTAATGAAACCAGTGCGGTAATGAACTTCATTACGTAACTCAAATCACCTCAAATGAGTGAACATATAATAGTATATTAAGTATCCAGAACGGTAAATTACTTACCGTTCGTGATGGTTATAACATTTTTTGCACGATCGAAATGAATATAAATAATAATTAATTTACTAAAATATGTTGACATTTGTACTGATTTATAAAGTAGGTAAAAAATTTTAATTAATTCTGTTGCCCTGGTTTTATTTACAAAAAAAAAACAAATTGTGTGTAATAAATAATTAAAAGGATTGGAAAATGTGTTTATTTATGTAATGTGCCTGAGGTTGGTAAAGTATGGAAACGCCACGCAAATCAAATACAAGAATGTAGAAGTGTTGAGAGTTCACTGGCGACTTTACCTATCACAGACACAAAAGAAAACACTGAAATAATTGAAATTTTTGATTCTCCTGAACAAGGTACAAGTGTTAATAATAGACCAAAAAGACAAATAATAGCACCTGAACGACTTGCATATGAATAGATTTTTTTTTGACGGAGAGAGTATTTCTATAGGTATGTATATACTACATTAGTTTAATTTTTTTTTAAGGGGAGAGATATAGAATATGGTTTATTTTGGATTATTTTTATAAAACTAGTTTTTATATATGAACCGATGTTTGTGTTGTTGCATGACATTTTTAACTTCAGTCGGAATAAAGCATCTGTACAGAAATGTTGTATTTTATTACAAATTTTACAAAAAGAGCAGAGGAAATCGCGTAGAATTTGATGGAAATTTTTTGTATTATCGGCGCTCCCTGCATTCTGCAGCGATAATGGGCCTGAATTTGCAAATGATGTAATTACCAATTTAGCAAATATGTTCGACGCTAAAATTGTATATCTAAAGTGATATACAATGGTGATTCACAGAGTCAAGGCTCTGTGGGAAGGGCAAACCAAGACGTACGGGACCTTCTTGTTTCTTGGATGAAAAACAATAAAACCAATAAATGGTCAGACGGTTTGCGCTTTGTGCTGTTGCAAAAATAAAAAGTGCGTTGTGTCTTTTAAGACAAGTTAAGTGTAACAGTAAATGTCATCAGTTTTTATCATGCTGCAATAAATAAGGTCAATATTTATTTTAATAATTAAGATATTTTTCGTTGTTCTACTTTTATATTTTTGTAAAAATGGGTTGTATTTTTTGAAAAGTTTGGTTTACTGTTTTTTAATAAAAATGATATTGTACTGTGTTGTTAATGCCATGTTGCACATTCGTATACCTATACTTACAGACATATCATTTATTTCAACCTTAATAAGATCGGCATTTGATTAAATAGGAGGTTCACAATCAGCGATTGTGTAAAATCGTACTCGCCCGTTACTCGCTTTGCTCGCTCGACTCGCAAACTCAGACTCGTTCGATAAAAAATTACTTTGCTGACTTGGTACATAAATATCTAGTATTGAAACAATTTTTTCAAAAAACGTCATTTTATACTCCTGATTTAATTAAAGGAAAAATAACTCAATTTAAATTAAAGGAATTCATATCAAATTATTCTTTTAATCGAAAAATGTTTCGTATAATAGCAAACTCCTGATTCAAAGTAAATGACAGGCGATATCGTGAGTGAAGAGCTTAGAGGCGCAACATTGAGGAGAACAAGACTCGATTTGGGCTATAGCGCCAATGAAGAAGAAGAAGAAGATGAGTTTAAAATTAAACATTTATTAGTATATCCAACAATTCTTTTAATATTAAATTTTTAAATGGTGATTAAAATTTCTTTTTTGAAATCAAAGTAGAAATTGTTTTAAACCAAGCATAACATTTTCTAAGATCCGGCAAAAAAAATATATTAATTTTTCTCCAAATATTATTTTATATTATTTTACCCCAGTCATTGAAGGATAAGACACAACACCCAACATTCCGAATTTGATGTTAAAAGTGAGTTGACTTAAACACAAGAAAATCAAAACGTCCTTTTTAAGTTTAACATCCGCATCATACCAATTCATGTCATAAATAGCCTCAGTTAAAGAAACGTTCTAAAATTAAAAAGATTAATTTCTTATCTCGTAGTATATTTAATTATTTACCGCATCAATAATACGTTGTCCAATTGAATTAAATATCATCAAAGATAATAAGCATGAGATCATGGCACAAAAAACAAATATATCGAATCGCTTAAAATTATGATACAAATGATAAATAAACAATTTAAGTAACACAATTAAATACTAACCAAAGCAAACGCTGAAGCAAGTAAAATAATGAACCCAACACTACAAATTCGTTGAAGCACAATTAGTTTTCCATAAAGTTTATAAACAAAATTAAACAATCCAAAAATTTCTTGATGATACTGCAAAACTCGGCGCAGTTGTACGTTTTCTTTATCCCCAATTTTAAATTTAATTTGATTTATTAACAAAGTAATATGTTTCAAACGAATTATAATCAATTCAAACGTGTACACAAAGAAAGCTATCGCCCCTATAACCAAATTGAAAACTGCAATGAAGAAAAACATTTCGCGTACAACCAAAAATCCTTCAAACCACGGTTGGCGTTTATACGGCATATAATATGCCAAATATAAATAACAGGTGTTTCGAGTATTATTAAAACATTTTTTCCTTAACAACATTGCGTTCCATAGGATTGTATATGAGTACGGTGTGAGATAATAAACATATTTGAAACCGTATTTAACGAAATTATCGATAAAACGAACCTGGGTTGGCACTCCAAAACGAGTAAAATCGCTTAAATCATTCATTACGTTTATCATTTTGCCCCTTTTATTAGTAATTAATAAAGTTACCAGTACTAAATTTGTGTACATTATAAAGGCGAATATGTCGTACAAATATGAATAAAGATCTGATTGAGTATCTTAAAAAAATATTATTACAATTAAGTCTAGATTTTTTTTATCGAAGACTTACCCATAAATTTTTGTATGATGGGATAAATAATCCAGATTAAAGTTAAAATAATATTTAATATGATCCTGTTTTTATAAACTGGTTGAAGTGGAGATGCGTGAATTTGATCAAAAAAATGTTCCACTTTTAAAAAACCTAAGGTTTTAACCCACATCTTGTTTAAACTGTGTTTAAAAGCAAAATGAATGTGAATCAAACGATCGAGGTGTTTTTAAAGAAATTGTCCTTAATGGAATGTGATCTGATGATGGTGAATTAAAAATTAAGAACGATTAAATCGATTTTTATGAGGTACACTTTAATGATTCGAAATAAAAAAATACTTTATATACCTATAACCATTTACTAACAGACTGTTGATTTTATTTATTGACAGGGTGCAAACCAAAAAAATTACAACATCGAGATTAACGAAAATTAAATGTTTACATTTGAAATAATAAAAATAGATTAAATTTTCTTTAAAGTGCACTTTATTTCACTTTGATATCTTAACTAGCACTTGAAATACGAATTTTTTTATTTTACACCACCCTAATTCATGTTGCGGGAAAAATTTTATTCAATGCATCATAACCACGAGATTTAGGAAATCAAAATAATTATTTTTGGTATACCAAAACTAGATTAAATTTGCGTTAAAATGGCTTTTATCTCGTTGTGATACTTCTGTTAGTTTTTAAGATATTGATATTTAAAATAATAAATATAGATTAAATTTGCTTTACAATGCACTTTATTTCACTTTGATATCTCAATCAGTTCTTGGGATCGAATTTTTTATCACCTATTAACCGATTAAATTTGCGTTAAAATGCTGTTCGTTTTTGTTAGTTTTTAAGATAATATATGATTTTTTTATTGTTTTGTCATTTTTGGTATAATGTCGATTATCGTCAAACACACAAAATTGTAGTCAAATCTCATAACGACGAAATGTATTGCAGTTAAGAAATTATACAATGGTCACTGAAAGTATCTTGGAGATACGATTTTTTTATGTTAACATTTAACTTTACAACTATAACTTGTTAGGTAGTGTTTAACAGATTATTTCGTCCCAAATTTTATGAAAGAACGGAAACCATTGTATGCTCTTAAACTAGATACTTGAAACATTAAGTTAGTGTAAAACTTCTCTCGTGTGGACCGGTTATTTTTTGCGGCGGCTCGACCCGTTTCAGGGCTCGTTCAGAGTGGGATTTCACGGGACGGTCCTATTTTGATTGACCGAGCGGGCTGAAGAGTTTCCGGAACGTTCCATCGTAGACAATATTGGGGACAAAGAAAGCGAGGTGTTTAAACCAATAGCAGCTCTGGTGAGATCGCCGCAGAGTACAAGAGACCCGGATGGAAGAAAGAAAGAGGAAACCAAAGGGAAGAAAGGTGAAAAGAAAAGGTACAAGAGAAGAAGAGAAGCGGAGGAAGAAGCGAGGGGTAAAGTCACGGGGACGAAAAAGGCGGTAAGGGACGTAGTAAGGGAAATGGAAGGGGAAAACAAGAAGAAAGGGGTAGGGAAAGATGAACGAAAATTAAATGTTTACATTTGAAATAATAAAAATAGATTAAATTTTCTTTATCGCCAACCGGCAGCAAAACCATACTTTATGTTATCCATTTGCGTCAGTAAAGTGACACTTTGTGCTACTATCTAGTAAACTGTGCATTTAGCGGCAGACAAAGTACTTTTTCTTCAAACGTCATTAAATGACAACTTTGTTGTCGTGTTTACTCGCGGTAGAAGTAAGTCATTGTTGCATAACGATGGTTGGTAAGATCAACATAGCAAAAAAGTACTTCAGCGTTATGGCGCTAAAGTAAATTTCACTTTAGCGCCATAGCGCTGAAGCACATGTCACTTTAGCGCCGTATTGGAAAATAAGTTAATTGTCATTTTATTAAATTTATTAAAATTTATATTGCAATTATTTGCAACGTTTGAAGAAAAAATACTATGTTTTATTCGGAAGAGAAGCAGATTCGTTTGTGGCTGGTCCGTCATTGCCGGACTCACTTCGTTCGTCCGGCAAACTGTCGGACACGCCACAATTTTAACGGCTCATCTGTCATTAGCGACAGACCACGCCATAAAAAGCACTGCTTCTCTTCCATATAAAACAATATACTATTACCTGCCGCTAATTGCTGTCAATTTGAAAAAAATGCCGTTGAACAGCTGGATTTGAACCCGGTACCTTCTATATGAAAGCGCACTTCCCTCTCCACTATACTACCGACCTTTGATACATAGTGTAACTTTACCGAGGTATATTAACAAAACAAATCGTTTGACACGTCATAATATTGGTAAGTTAGAATATCTTCATATCGTTAAATTTTGCGGTTGGCGATAAAATGTTGTATGCAACACGTCAGCAAAGTGTCTTTATCGAACTCGCCTGTTTACTCGCCTCGCTCGCTTCGCTCGCTCGACTCGCAAACTCAGACTCGTTCGATAAAGCATCACTTTGCCGACTTGGTACATAAATAACTATTTCCGTCGACCGTGCATTTATAAGATTTATAAATGTATACAAAATCATTCATTAATGACACCTATTAATAAACGATTTTCTATTAATAAACGATTTTAAGAAAGTCCTACCGAACTAAATAGTAGTCAATTTAATAAATATTCTCCAATGAAAGTTGTAATACCGACCCAACCGACCACTATATCTATTCGGTAAGACTACAAAAATAAATTATGACACATTAAAAGTGAGGTTATTTTGCCAGTGACAGAATTGGGAGATTTTTCAACGATGGATTTTCTCTATTTTGTTGAAAAGACGGTCAACGGAAAAATATTGTAACTAACTCGTATATTAAAATGCGATTAATTATCTCAATAATTAACGCGTTCGCTTCGCTTCGCTCGCTCACGCGTTAAAATATCTCGATAATTAATCGCCTTCATTAATAGACTTGTTGGTTAAATAACTATTTAAGTGCACTTTATTTCACTTTGATATCTTAACTAGTAAGGTAAATTGAATAAATATTACTTTCTATTTTACTGTTAATCGATGTATTAATTTAAATATTTCCTTTACATGTTTCGGCTTATTAGGCCATCATCAGAAGGTTTCTATCAAAATAACAAATTTCAAATTAAAGAAATCAAATTTTGAAGGTTATGTTAGGATATGTTAGGTTTTTTTTTTGTAAATACTAAACTTATTTATTACTTACAACGTTAATATGGTTGGGGAGGAATTGGAACTTTAATTTAACTTTACATTACTAATAACATCAAGGGAACGATGTTCATTTTATTGGGACGAGATTTGAGGCTATGGACGTATCATGCAACGGTAACGTTCGTGAAGGTACAAGTTTATGTCTATAAATAGACATGAGTTTAAATTTAGTTTTATGGAAAGGGAAAGTTGTGGAAGGTAAATGGATAAAGGGAAATATGGATAAAGGGTAGAATTGGGATATGGGGATGTCCGCTGGAGTGCGGGAAGTTAGCCCCCCATTTTTTGATTTTTAAATTTTTTATTGTTGTTCTGGATTGTTCTAGAGTTGTTCTACATTGTTCCAAAGTGGCAAATCGAAAAAATAAGAACTCCGCGAAAAAACCGAAAAAACTGGTTTTTTGGCTAGCCCCCCATTTTTGAAAAAATAAAATTTTCTTTGTTGTTCTGGGTTGTTCTAGTCGTTCTAGTTATTGTTCTAGAAAATCAAAATTATGGGATATAGCATTACGAAGTTATAACTAAAAATAGGTTTGGCCGCCGAAATGTCTAGTTGATTGCTGTGACCATAGTTTTTCTATTATAAATTCCATGTTACAAATATATACTTATTATAGCTAACGCAATCTGGAACAGCTATTATTTTTACTAGAACAACTCTCTAAAGGGCACTTTACTCTTTGAAAATTAAAGTTTTTAGAAGTTTCAGTCAGTAATTCTTATGTCAGCGGTTTTATATTACACAATAAGAATTAAAAAACATAGACCAATCTAAAATAACTCAAACTTTGCCGATTCAAATTGTTCTAGATGTGTTTTACGTTTAACACGGACATTAATTTTGCAAAATCACATATTTTTTGTTGCTCTAAATTGTTCTTGTTGTTCTAGGTACTTAAAATGTTTATTTAATTACTGCGGCTTTAGTTCTTTTAAAGTTTCATATTAAAAATTAGTACTTACAACAATTAAAACAATTCAGAACAGCTGTTATTTTCACTGGAAAAACCTTAAATTTGAGTTGTTGTGATATCGGACAGGTTTTGTTGAATCAATGAACCCAACCTTTAATATAATAATAGTTTTAAAAAATTAAAATTTATGGAATAATCTGACCTAAAAATCACCTTTCTCTTTAAACTTATAATAATAAAACATCAGTTGCGATTTAAAGTGTATTTTATTTTGTAAAACAAAGTAATAAATTAATAAATAAACTAAACTAACAAAAGTAGGTTGGGCTCAAGGACAGTAGAATCTAAAAGGACTGCTATATTCATTGTTGTGACAACGTGCCCGCACACTACGTCACACCATTTGCCACGCCCAGTCAGCTGTTATTGTGTTCTATGCGTTTGCTGTGTATTTTTAGAGGTTATATCGTATATCGTAGACGTATTCATATAACTTCAAAAGTAAATCTTGTATTGACAAAAATTTTATTACAAAAATATAAAAAGGAAACTCAATTTATTTTTAAAATAAACTAAATTTAATTTAACGTTTATCTTACTTTGGGTTAACTAAACCCACAAATACATACCTACTCCTGATAATATGAAAAAAAAATGAAGAAAATGGTTCCAACTTATTAACATATAAGTAAAATAAAAAAAAATGAATGAAAAATATTCCTAATGCATCAATAAACCATAATTCATAATTATTTCCTATTTATCTATCACCAGCTTCTAATGATATAGCATAAATCACCAAAATGTCGAAATTGGGCGATTTTTCTAAATAAAATTAACTATAACGTAAGTGCTAGAACTGATGGAGAAAGACGTTACGAATAAAATATATTAATAATGTATCAATAAACCATAATTCATAATTATTTCATATTTATCTATCACCAGCTTGTAATGATATAGCATAAATCACCAAAATGTTAAAGTTGGAATACGTTTCTTAATAAAATCAAATACAACGTATGTACGAAAACGGATGGAGAAAGACGTTTTGAATAGAAAATGTTGCTTATGCATCAATAAATCATAATCCATAATTATATTATATTTATCTATCACCAGCTTGTAATGATATAGTATAAATCACCAAAATGTCAAAATTAGACGATGTTTCTTAATAAGATCAAATACAACGTATGTACTAAAATTGATGGAGAAAACCGTTAGGAATAGAAAATGTTGCTAACGCATGAAGAAATCATAACCCATAATTATTTTATATTTATCTATCACCAGCTTTTAATGAAATAGAATAAATCACTAAAATGTCAAAATTGGACGATGTTTCTTAATAAAATCAACTACAACGTACGTACTAAAACTGATGGAGAAAGACGTTATGAATAAAAAACGTTGCTAATGTATTAAGAAATCATAATCTATAATTATTTCATATTTATCTATCACCAGCTTGTAATGATGTAGCATAAATCACCAAAATGTCAAAATTGGACGATGTTTCTTAATAAAATCAACTATAACGTATGTACTAAAACTGATGGAGAAAGACGTTATGAATAAAAAACATTGCTAATGCATCATTAAATCATAATCTATAATTATTTCATATTTATCTATTACTAGCTTGTAATGATGTAGCATAAATCACCAAAATGTCAAAATTGAACGATGTTTCTTAATAAAATCAACTACAACGTACGTACTAAAACTGATGGAGAAAGACGTTTTGAATAGAAAATGTTGCTAATGCATCAAGAAACCATAATCCATAATAATTTGATATTTATCTATCACCAGCTTGTAATGATGTAGCATAAATCACCAAAATGTCAAAATTGAACGATGTTTCTTAATAAAATCAACTACAACGTACGTACTAAAACTGATGGAGAAAGACGTTTTGAATAGAAAATGTTGCTAATGCATCAAGAAACCATAATCCATAATTATTTTATATTTATCTATCACTAGCTTGTAATGATATAGCATAAATCACCGAAGTGTTAAAATTGGACGATGTTTCTTAATAAAATCAACTATAACGTATGTACTAAAACTGATGGAGAAAGACGTTATAAATAAAAAACATTGCTAATGCATCATTAAATCATAATCTATAATTATTTTATATTTATCTATCACTAGCTTGTAAAGATATAGCATAAATCACCAAAGTGTTAAAATTGGACGATGTTTCTTAATAAAATCAACTACAACGTATGTACTAAAACTGATAGAGAAGGACGTTTTGAATAGAAAATGTCGCTAATGCATCAAGAAATCATAATCCATAATTATATTATATTTATCTATCACCAGCTTGTAATGATGTAGCATAAATCACCAAAATGTCAAAATTAGACGATTCTTTCTGTAACTATGACTATATATACAGGTGTCCTACGAAAGCGGCAAAGTACATAAATGACAAATGAACCGAGATAAAAACTTTTCTTTAGATCGAAGTTGTAGGAAACTAACAACACTCCCGTAAAAATACCGAATATATTTTTATACATACATGGTGTTTCATATCGACGTACCAAAATAAACATTGTTATTTTAATTGCAATGATATGGTTTTTATTACCTATTTTGATTCTACACACAAAAATACGTCGATTTTAATAAGACATATTGACACCTAGCGCTTTTAGTTTTTGAGTTATTTTAATTAGAAACTTTTTTTAATGACTTTTAAATCGTAAGTTCTCAACGATCGAACGTGTTAGAAAGTCAAAATTTGGTATAGTTACTGCTTGGATATCCTTAAATAAAGCGCTATTAACTATATGGGTCTATCGTATACAGGATGTTCAAAAATGTAACTACTAAGTACTAATAAACAAAATCTGCCATTTTTTGCATGATTTTGATTAATTCCGCAATATCTCAAAAACCACAACTGATAGGTATAGGGACATTTAGAGAAAATTTGTGGAGAATTAAATTCTCTATCAGATAAGCGAATCAAATATGGGATGTTACGTTTAAAATTTTCGACTTTTTTGCAATTAAATATGATAAAATAGTAGTTTTATTTATAAACAAGCAGTCCCCCCATTCCAGGGAGATAATGGTACTTGAGAGTACCGTCAAGCATTAAAATATATTTTAGTGATGTTGGAGTATACAAAAACTTTTATTGCTAATATAAAAATACTACATTTTTTATTACGTTAGAAAATAAGTACCACAAGTGTCTAAAAAGATGCTAATTTAAAAATTCTTGGAAGCCGTATTTATTGAAATTAAGGAATGAGACTTATTCTAAGTTAAAGCTCAAAGCTTTCTATTTAAAATGATATATAATAATTGTTGGGTTAGATTGGAAAAATATTGGGAAAAAAAATGTGGAAGTGAAACTTACATTTTCGTACAACCTAAAATTGTCAAAAAAGATGTTAATTTAAAAATTCCTGGAAACCGTATTTATTGAAATTAAGGAATGAGACTTGTTCCAAATTAAAGCTCAAAGCTTTCTCTTTAAAATGATGTATAATAATTGTTGGATTAGATTGGAAAAATATTGATAAAAAAAATTTTGAAATAATACTTACATTTTAGTTTAACCTAAGTGTCAAAAAAGATGCTAATTTAAAAATTCCTGGAAGACGTGTTTATTCAAATTAAGGAGTGAGACTTATTCTAAATTAAAGCTCAAAGCTTTCTCTTTAAAATGATGTATAATAATTGTTGGGTTAGATTGGAAAAATATTGAAAAAAAAATTTTGAAATAATACTTACATTTTAGTTTAACCTAAGTGTCAAAAAAGATGTTAATTTAAAAATTCCTGGAAGACGTGTTTATTCAAATTAAGGAATGAGACTTATTTTAAATTAAAGCCCAAAGCTTTCTCTTTAAAATGATGTATAATAATTGCAGGGTTAGATTGGAAAAATATTGAGAAAAAAAATTTTGAAGTAAAACTTACATTTTAGTATAACCTAAGTGTCAAAAAAGATGCTAATTTAAAAATTCCTGGAAGCCGTGTTTATTGAAATAAAGGAATAAGACTTATTTTAAATTAAAACTCAAAGCTTTCTTTTTAAAATGATGTATAATAATTGTTAGGTTGGATTGGAAAAATATTGAGAAAAAACATTTTGAAACAAAACTTACAGTTTCGTACAACCTGTACAAAGAGGTTGAAAACTGATTACAGCTTTGCAAAATTGTTCAATATCATTGAAATTGGGTTTGTAATCGTTTGAAACTTGCCTAAATGGTAAAAACTTTTTTGCAAGTGTTCATAATTGTTCAAAATGATGGAAATCTCTTGGAAATTATTGAATATCGAAATTTTAAGATTTATAACATGATATGTATGTTAAATTGAAGCTTTATTGAAATTTCCAGGAAAATATGATTAAAAAAGAAATTTTGTAGTCAACAAGTTATTATTGTAACTCAAAAAAATATATAATTTAAAACTACGTTGTTTCAACCTAACCCAAAAGTTGAAATTGCTTCCTAACTTCAACATCATACGGATACTTCTCATTTAAAAAGTAATTCGGCACAAATTGGTTCTTAAAAAAGTGCGTAAAATACTTTCCAAGTTTCAAAGTCTTATCGAACCCACACTTTAACCCACACTGCAACAAATTTCCTTGAGCCACATATTTCTTGCTACCATCTTCCAATAAAACTTTATAAAACGGTTGGGGTTGGCCCAATTTAAACTGTTCGTAAGTTATTTCTTGCTGCCAAGGAGCTTTTCTATCACAAGTATTATCCCAGCCATAAATCACGCATGCGTAGTTGTATAATTTGTGCTTCATCACCATTCCAACAGCGAATATAACGTTACCATTCCTTGTGGGGGGAAATATAGGAGAATTTATTGGATACATTCCATGAAGAGGAAAGCCATCGTGACATAAATAGGTGAAAACATGACTTCCGGTACTTGTAAATGAATTTCTGTGAAGATATCGTAAATTTGTTGCTGGGAGTATTTCGATGTTATATCTCCTGTAAAAAGCACTAAACGCAAACATTGCTTGTAAATTGGTTGGATGAGTTCTAAGATTTAATTCTAAAATTGAAGGTGTTAAGGATTCGTCTTGATGCAGCGATTGTGCTAAATCATTTATGATTCGTTTGAGAACCTTAAAAAATTTTTTTAATGTGTTATAAAGATAGGTGTATTGAAATACTTACTGATTCGCTATCAAGAATTGAATTTGGATTTGTAATTGATCCGTGAGTTGCTAAAATGAGTTTACCCCCATTTGAAACGTCAACGTAATAAATTTTCCTTTCTGAGTTATCAAGTTGGATAAATCGCAACAAAAAACCACCTGGGGCATTCACCCAATCCAATTTGACCCCCAATCGTCGCGCAACCCCCTCGAAAATGACCAAGCGAGTAATTTTGAATCCAGGTTTTAATTCAAACATTTCCAAAGTAAATGAATTTGGATCATTGTCTTTGTCAAGAGCGTTTTGGGACATAACTTGGGTAATTGTGGACAAAATTTGTTGGGAATTTATCAAAGAAAATTTATTCTCTTTAATGATCTTGTTTCGCCACAATTTTGAATCATCTTGGTTCGTTTTCAGTAAAGGATGTCTTGGGTGATTAATTCTCAAACAATTTTTAACTTTCTCTGCTATTCCATCAAATTCTTTGTGAACTTTTCCCACTTTAATATTAAATTGTGGTTTAGACCATTTCATTAAAAGTGCAGCACCAATTTCCAAAATGCGATCATCTTCATCTAACGAGATAAATTTCTCCCAAAGCACTTTAAAATTCTCGAGTCCCAAATAATACAACGTTTCCAAACTATAATACTTAATCGTTAAATTCCCTGGAGTATTTAACGGAACCACGTCGTACGTTTTAATTTGTGATGGGTCTTTTAAGATCTCTCTTAAATAATGCACCAAATACTCTGCGTTTAAACACCTCGATTTGATCATGTGGATAAATGGTGCGAAATCAGCTGGGAGTAGTAACTCTTTATGCATGCAAAGTGAGGTTAATCTGGTTAAAATCCCATCAATCTCGTGATGTAGTTTGTAAATATAGGAAACTTCGGCAAAGTAATTATCAATTTTTGGGGATCTTTCTGCTATTTCAAACCACCTCTTGCGATAATAACTCCTCCAAAGATTATTGTTGTTGAGTACAAAGCCTTGCAACAATGAGCAAGTCGAAGAAATGTTGATTAAATCAGGAAAATCCAAACAATCTTGATTAAGAATCATTTCGAGGATTTCCGCTGGGAGGTTATCCAACATCTTGCAAAAATCAACCACTTTAACTAAAATAAAGCACGTGAATGTGTCAAACGACCACTTCGTACAAAAGAGGATAAGAGACTGATTTTAATGTGGCGAGTACCAGCTGAGTTTGGTTAAAACTTCAGTGGTTCTAAAACTAATTAAAAAAAATCATTTTAAGATTAAGAATATCACCAAAATTTGCTGGGATTATCGATTGGGGAGAAAACTTTGTTGGGATTGTTGAAGAAAATGACTTTTTAGAAAGAAATTTTGTGATTATATTCATATAAATCATTCGTAAAGAAATGGAAAGAAAACAGTTTGCGAATCACTGGGTTATGGTGACGTTTGAAACGTGTTGCATCATGTTTCCTAGAAATGACAAAACATGTGTTAACAAAACGGAAAAAATTATTTTCACCAAAACGGCCATGATTTAATCATTAAAATTAATTCATGGTGTAAAGGAACGTTTATGCTTACAACATACAAAGTTAAAAGTTAACAATTTAATATAAATTTGTCCATATGAACTCAACCTCAATTATGTAGTGAAAAAACTTTTACATTATATCAAAAAATCGTTAAAAATCGAATTCTTAAGATATCTTTATGAAATATTCCCATCGTATAGAAGAAAGTGCGTATTTTTTTACAAACAAAACCGCACTTGAATATCTCAATTCGTTCTTTTTAACTCAACTTTAATTATGTAGTAAAAAAATTATTTACATTATTTTAAAAAATCGTGGAAAATCGAGTTCTCAAGATATCTTTATGAAATATTGCTATTTAATAGAAGAAACTGCGTTATTTTTAGGAAATAAAACCACACTTCAAAATGAACGTTATGAAATTGAATGTGAAACTTAACACCTTAAAATTGAAGAACGTTCTTCAATTTTAACGTGTTAACTTGTTATTTCGTCTTAAACTTAAAAGAATTTTTTTAAATAATTACATTTATGAACATAATACTTTGCGATATGACCTTTTTGTGAGCTCTTGTAAAATTGGTCTGTGAGGATGGCCATGGGCCGAAACTAGTAAGACTTAATTAATTAATAAAACCAGTTTCAAAAGTACAATACTGAGAAAATTAAGTTTAATTACCTTTTCACAAATTCTTAAGATATCTTTATGAAACATTCCTATCTTGTAGAAGAAAGTACATATTTTTTTACAATCAAAGCCGCACTTGAATATCTCAATTAATTTTTGAGATAATCATTTTTGAACTCAACCTCAATTATGTAGTAAAAAAATACCGGATAGTTGCCGGATATCCGTTCCATCACTAATACAGATGATATAATTTTTTGAAAATTTCGTATTTTTAATTTATAAATTTGACAATTTCTTTTAAGCTTCAATTTAACATATATATCATATCATGATCCTTAAAAATGCAGATGATATGGTTTTTTGAAAATTCCGTACTCTTTTTTATTTTATTTATTTATTTTATTTATTCGTTTCGGGATGCAGACAGGTTACCCCAATAAAGCATCCACTAATCTTACAAACAAAATACAGATATAACATAATAAGTCCTAAACTATAAAGCTAAACAGATATGAAAGAAAAAAAACAAAAATACAATCCAAAAGCAACAACTAAAAGTAAATTTCACCTCAACATTTCAGTCAATGTTGGGAAGCAACATACATTTCTTTTTAAACGACACAAAAGAATAATTAAAAATATCAATCGACTGGCAAACTTTATTATAACAATTTAATATGCGCAGGATAGGCGAATTAGTATACGCATTAGACGCCGAAGGAGGTATTCTAAACAAAAAACTATCGCGAGTGCGATATTGCGGGACATTAAAACTAATTAAAAATAAGAGTTCTGGGTTATCAATAAGCCGGGTAACCAGTTTATATAATAAACTCAAGTCCCTCACAAATCTACGGCGAGGCAGAGAAATCAATCCGAACACCGCACAAGCAACCGAGTACTCACAATAAGGTAAGTGAAATTTATGAGCTAGAAACCTAACAAAACGACGCTGAACCAACTCCAAACGGTCAATGTATATGTGATACATTGGATTCCAAACCACCGAGCAAAAAGATAGAATACTATTAACATATGCCATATAAGCAGATTTTAAGCAATCAAGATTTGAGAAGACATAGGTAGTTCTTAGAATAAACCCCAATTGTCTCATAGCTTTGAAAAAGATATACTCAATGTGATCTGAAAATAAGAGTTTTGAATCTAGCATCACACCAAGGTCTTTGATAGAAGTAACACATTTAATAGATTCAACACCAAGCAGATATGAAAAATCAATGTTATATCTTTTTCTGCTAAAAGAAATTTTGGAGCATTTTTCATAATTAAGAAGAAGTTTGTTCATAGAACAATAAGTGTTAAAACGATAAAGATCGCTTTGCAATTTAATACAGTCAGCAACTGTACGTATAGAGGAAAAAATTTTGCAATCATCCGCATATAATAAGAAACTGGAATGCATAAAACACGATCCAATGTCGTTAATGTAAATTACAAATAATAACGGGCCGAGATGGCTCCCCTGGGGTACTCCAGACGTAACAGCTCGAGATTTCGAAATACAGTCAAATAAACGAACTAGAAGGCAGGCTTCTATTCGAAATATATGATTTTAACAAAGCAATGATTGAACCAGGCAACGGGAAAGTTACTAGTTTGGAAATTAAGATATTATGATCGATCTTATCGAATGCTTTACTGAAGTCTGTGTAAATAGAATCAACTTGACAGTTATCATTAAGTGAGCTTTTTGATTTATAAATATGACAATTTCTTCTTCAACAATTTATTCCTGGAAATTTCATTAATATTATCTCATAGTTTTTATATCATATCATAAACTACAATTTTTAAGCTTCAATTTAACATATATATCATATCATGATCCTTAAAAATGCAGATGATATGGTTTTTTGAAAATTCCGTACTCTTTTTGATTTATAAATATGACAGTTTCATCTTCAACAATTTATTCCTGAAAATTTCATTAATATTATCTCATAGTTTTATATCATATCACAAGCTACAATCTTTAAGCTTGAATTCAACATAGAAACCATGTCATGTTTCTTAAAAATGCAGATGATGTGGTTTTTTGAAAATTTCGTACTCTTTTTGATGTATAAATATGACAATTTCTTCTTCAATAATTTATTCCTGGAAATTTCATTAATATTATCTCAACATTTTATATCATATCACAAACTACAATCTTTAAGCTTCAATTCAACATAGAAATCATATCATGTTCCTTAAAAATGCAGATGATATGGTTTTTTGAAAATTTGATACTCTTTTTGATTTATAAATATGACGATTTCTTCTTCAATAATTTATTCCTGGAAATTTCATTAATATTATCTCTTAGTTTTATATCATATCACAAACTACAACCTTTAAGCTTCAATTCAACATAGAAATTATATTATGTACGTTAAAAATGCAGATGATATGGTTTTTTGAAAATTTGATACTCTTTTTGATTTATAAATATGACAATTTCTTCTTCAATAATTTATTCCTGGAAATTTCATTAATATTATCTCATAGTTTTATATCATATCACAAACTACAATCTTTAAGCTTCAATTTAATATAGAAATCATATCATGTTTCTTAAAAATGCACATGATATGGTTTTTTGACAATTTGATACTCTTTTTGATTTATAAACATGACAATTTCTTCTTCAATAATTTATTCCTGGAAATTTCATTAATATTATCTCATAGTTTTATATCATATCACATTCCACATTTGGTAGAAACAATTCTATCTAACGACAGGTAATTGTCGTTATGCATTGATAGCCTAAGAAATAAGGTTTTCATCCGTAAATATGTTGTAATCTCAATAAGTTTAGTGAAAATAACTTTTTATTTTGTGCGCGGGTATAGATTAAACAATTTCAGGTTAGGATTTAATACGAAAATGCATATTTAACATTGCTTTGAACTTCCAAAAAGAAACGTCAAATCGCAACTTTAAAGTGATTTTTCGGTAAGTACTACACTTTTCCGCACTTTTTTTTATCATTAACACATCTTTTGAGTCATTTCCTACCGATTAAAAAAAAATCATCGATTTTTAAGTGAGACAGGTATTCTTTAATTATTCCCAAACTACAATCTTTAAGCTTCAATTTAATATAGAAATTATATCATGTTTCTTAAAAATGCAAATGATATGGTTTTTTGACAATTTGATACTCTTTTTGATTTATAAATATGACAATTTCTTCTTCAATAATTTATTCCTGGAAATTTCATTAATATTATGTCATAGTTTTATATCATATCACAAACTACAATCTTTAAGCTTCAATTCAACATAGAAATCATATCATGTTTCTTAAAAATGCAGATGATATGGTTTTTTGAAAATTTCGTACTCTCTTTGATTTATAAATATGACAATTTCTTCTTCAACAATTTTTGAAAATTTTGTGATATTAATTATTCTCGTTATGTTTAAAAACTAATTTCTCAAAAACTAAAAGATAAATTAATTGAAAATCCGTTTCTTTTATTAAAAAGCCAACAATTTGTATTGGAAATGCTGATAATTTCATAAGAATTTATTAAAACAACGATTTATTGCGATTTTTTGAAAATGAATGATGATAATTGTTTATCCCGAAAAAGATGAGAAAATGACTTCTGTTAAAAGGTTGATATCTCAAAAGTCAAGTAAATCAATCCGATTGGCAAGTAAATACTTCTGTAGAGTGCACACAAAAATAAGATATAATTTCACAAAATTTTTATTTATTTTTTATTAAATCCAATCCAGGAGGAATTAAATTCGGTTCAACTTTAGCAATTTGTCTAAATTGCCCCTTCATCAACTTAAAACTATTTGATAATCTCAAACCGACGCCAAATTCATTCATGGTCTCCTCAAACACCTGATAAATAAACTTCAACAATCCATGATCGATCGTTGGGAAAAGATGGTGAAGAGCGTGTTGCCCAAAAGTGGTCAAAGTCCATAAATGCGACCCCAAAATCTCCTCGCGATCGATAACTGCATCTAATTGAGCTATCCCAAAATCTTTTTCATCCCTCGCAGCATCCCCATCATGGAAGATATCAGGAGCATGATGTGCTGCATTAGTTCCAATGGTAGCGAAAATAAACGAATCGGATAAAATGATACAAGTCCAAAAATAAAAACAAGTTATTACTGGTTGATTTGAGAAAGTTACAAGAAAAATCGGTAAAGAAAATGGAATTAAATCGGAAATATTAAATTCTTTTTTGTTGTATTTAAAGAATTCGCGGAGTCTTAAAAAGAAACTGCCATGAAAAACTAAACACTAAATCAATGGTGAAACCAACCAGGGTAAATAACGCTTCAAAAAAGATTTAATTTTTGGAAAATACGTTGCTAGTGGCTCAAAAATGTGCATCTCCATGTCGATTATGGTGTTTGGAAATAAATGGTGGCTTAAAGCGTGGCTAACTCTCCATTCTCTATAAAAAAATTGTAATACATGTGTTAATTTTTTTTTAATCGACGTACTTAACACTTTGAAATCCTAATTGGAAATAAAACATCCTAAAGTTATCAGCTAGATGGAAATAATTGTGAGCTGAGACTCTCCAAAAAACGTTTTCGGCCCCGTCGATTTGTTTTCTTCGAGGAAGAAATTATTAAAGAAGAAATTGATACATTTATTACTAAAGGATAATAGGAAATTTTCAAAAAAAACGTATCAATTGTATTTTTAAGAAGCATGATATATATGTTAAATTGAAGCTTAAATATTCTAGTTTATGATGTGATATAAAAAGTATTAGATAATATTATCGAAATTTGAAGGAAAAAGAATTATAAAAGAATTTGTCAAATTTCGTATAATTTTCATAATTTGACAGTTTAACTTTTAATAATTTTTTACAGGAAATTTTAATAATATTATCCTATAATTTTTATATCATATCATAAACTAGAATGTTTAGGCATCAATTAGACATACATATCATATCATAATTCTTAAAAATACGGTCGACACGATTTTTTGACAATCTTGTGTTATCTTTGATTCATAAATTTGACAGTTTCCCCTTTAATATTTTTTTCCTGGAAATTTTAATAATGTTACCTTATAATTTTTATATTATATCATCACTATCTCATTTTTCTGGAGAAACAATTATTTGCAATAATTTTCAAAAAATCATAACAAATAGGGATTTCAATAAATCATTACGGTATTATCAGCAATTGCAGTATAAATTATAAGCTCTCCAATGACAGAAACGGATTTTCAAAATATCTGTTAGTTTTTGAGATAGATATTAACTTTTTAACACAAGGCGTTTTCTCATCTTTTTCGGAATAACCAATTTTTTTCACTTGTTTTCAAGGAATCGCAACAAATCGTTTTAATAAATTCTTATGAAATTATCAGTATTTGCAATACAAATTATTGGCTATGAAATGAAATAAACGGATTTTCAAAACATGCTTTAGTTTTTGAAAAATTAGTTTTTAAACATAACGAGAACAATTAATATCACAACATTTTCAAGAAATCGCAATAAATCGTTGTTTTAACAAATTCTTATGAAATTACCAGCATTGGCAATACAAATTATTGGCTTTCCAATGAAAGAAACGGATTTTTGAAATATCGTTTAGTTTTTGAGATATTAATTTATAAAGGTAATAATGCGTTTTTTTATTTTTTTGGAGTAACAATTATTTTCAATACAAGATACGTGTTATATCATGAACCTTAAAAGCAAAGATGATATGATTTTTTGAAAATTAGAAATTTTTGATTCCTAAACTTGACAGTTTCCTCTTTAATAACTTTTTCCAGGAAATTTTAATAATATTAACTTATAACTTTTATATCATATCATAAACTAGAATGTTTAAACTGTAATTGAACATACGTATTATATCATGATTCTTAAAATTACAGATGATATTATTTTTGGAAAATTTCGTATAATTTTTGATTCATAAATTTGACAGCTTCCTCTTTAATAAACTTTTTTTTGAAAATTTTAATATTATGTCATAATTTTTATATGATATCATAAACTAGAATGTTTAGAATATTTTTGTTTAGCCTCTTTTTAATTCTTAATCGCGATAAATTCTTTGAAACGAATCCAAACACGATAATGTTGAAAATAATCGGGAGACGGTTACTTTCGGTTTAGAGTTTTAATTTTAATTTGGGTTAAAATCGATCAAAATGAATCCAAACAAGATGTTATGTTTAAAAGTTAATATCTCAAAAACTAAAAGATATTTCGAAAATCCGTTTATTTCATTGGAAAGCTGATAATTTGTATTGCAAATCCTGATAATTTTATAAAAATTATTATTTAAAATCCGTTTATTTCATTGGAAAGCCGATAATTTGTATTGCAAATCCTGATAATTTTATAAAAATTTGTTAAAACAACGATTTATTGCGATTTTTGATGAAAATAATTGTTTATAATAATAATAATAGGACTTTATTTCACACAGGTACCACCAAGTTACAGGAAAAAAAAATATAACATCACAATATTTAAATTAACTAAATGAAAAAGATATAGCTATAAGCAAAAATACAAACTAATATAACCTAATAAACTAATCGTAATCATAACTAACAATCTACTGCATGCCGAAATGATATAAGGTTACCGCAACCACCGTGTTCAAGGAATCAAAAAACATATCGCAATGCGGCGAAACTTGATTGCCGGAATCGGACATTAACGAGACAGGAGATTTTCGTAAAGTGTTACTATTACTACGACAATTATAGAACGTGAGGGGACAGCGTGCGTTGAGACGCAGTACAAGAAAGGATAACCTTTCCAACAACCAGCCGCAATCAATATCATAATGCAACAGTTTATGAATAAATTTAACTATGTAAACAACTCTAGGCTGTTGTAGTGAAAGAAAACCAAACCGCGAAAGGAGAAACGCGTAATCTGCACCCCTAGGCGGGTAAACACGTTCCAGTCGAAAGCATAGATACTTTAAAAATGTCTTTTGTATAGATTCAAGCGCATTCGCGTAAAACTGATAGAACGGATACCAAACAATTACCGCATACTCTAACCGCGATCTAATCAACGCAAAATACAACGTACATAAACATCTGATGGACAGACCCTTACAGTTTCGAACAATAAACCCGTAAATTTCATAACAATTAGCAACTATGTTAAGAATGTGTTCGTTAAAAGTCAGTCCACTGTCAAACAGTACCCCAAGGTTAGAGAACTTACGTTCGGACATCAACGGTTGATTGGCCAAGTAATATGCACAGTCAATTGTGTTTAATTTTTTAGCAAATGTCATGGTAAAACATTAAGAAATATTAGGTGATAAACGGTTGCTAAGGCACCAATGCTCAACAAGAATCAGGTTTTCTTGCAAGCGAAAATCATGGAAATGTCGGAAATTTGTTAAGGTAGTTTTAAATCGATCATTGGTACCAATGGAAGCATAGGAAGGGACATTAAAATCACCAAGAAGACCAACGCATTGATTAGCCAGATATTCAAACGAATTAAACGTGTCAAAAAATAGTTCAAATGCATCAAAAGTGACAGAAGGTGGTATATATAAAGCAAATACATATATTATTTTCCCACGTACACCCTGAATGTTGACTCCTATCACATCAATTACTGGTACCACTTTGGATAAATCAGAGAGATCAAGCTGACTTGCTTTTAAGGTGTTCTTAAGACAAATCAAAACGCCACCCTCCTAGATAGGCCATGCGCAGCAAAATTACGATCGCTCCAAAACGTAATCCAATCATCGGGACAAAATTCAGCGTCAAAAATATCATCGGATAGCCAAGTCTCCGATAAGGCCACAACATCAAAACAAGACTCACACAATGAATTCAGAAGAGAAATTGACATTTTGGTAATAACAAGACAAGACATTATAACTGGGTGGTATAGTCAGAATCACTCGACCGCTGGCCAGCAAGATCCTCACGCAAACTTCGCAACTGCTCGCATAAGTCCTCACGCAGCTTGTCAACAAACACCGCGAATTCAGCTTTCATTGTTGACAATAAAGCTTATATATTTTTAAGATGGGACATATTCCCGTTACAGGAATTACAGACGAATTTGATGGATTTCGACTTCTGGCGCGTTATAACAAAATCACGCTCCGTGAGACCGACACAATGAACGTGCAGACGGCCCTGACACGAGTCGTGGACGACTCCGAAGTGATCGCCTTTTGGCAATTGGACCAATTCATTGTTGACAAGAAAAAGATAAAAATATATAACTCACATTCTCAATGCTGAGAAAGGCAACGCCCGACATGCTGCCCGTTCCACCCCGAAATGGACAGGTCTCCTCATGTAAACCTGTCGGAAGAAAAACCCGTGCACAACGGCACGGCTTGATACGCGTTAGACAAAAATCAGGAAAAGATCCGCACTATGACAATATTTAAACTTCAATAATACAACCGATACACGCGAAACTACGGCTGAAACCAATAGTAAACACAAAGTCAAGAATCCGGAGAATAAGACGGTACAAAAAAAATAAGTCAAAATTCGGCAAAAGCTATCTAAATACTGTAAAGTGTGTCAGGTCTAGACATGGCACAATACGATATGGCTGACCTTGATTTTGCGCGAAATCTGAAACAGCATAGCAACCGATGACCCTGATTTCATGACTAGGCAGACAGGAGTAAGTGAAAAAAGACATTAACAATTTGCTATGTGTAATATATAATTTTTATATAATTTACTATGTAAATCATCCTGTTTTTGCAGAATGAAAATGCTGATGTCGATGATATTGAAACAGATATCCCACATCCTTCTACGCCAGATATGCCACCAACATCTTCATCAGCTACCTCTATATAATCAAAATCATCTACAAACAAACCACATAGGCAAAAAAAAGTAAAATAGGCAGTGATAGTATTCTACAAGTCGTTGGAGAAAAACTCCAAAATTCACGAGCAGAAGATGAATTTGATATTGTAGGTCGAAATGTGGCAGAAAAATTGCGAAAATTTAACCCTAAATATGAGAATAATTGTGGATAAATTGCAATACCTTGCTTGAGGGACAGTTGAGAACATTAAACAGATACGCCCACATTGTCATTCCACAGGTTTCTCAACATTCAACAAAGCAACATGCTCATCAGCCATTCTACAACTATCAGGATGTCGATTCCCAACTGAGCACGCCATTACCAATTACAATATCATTGGCATATTATATGGCAATATTATTCTCAATTCTGTGGGTCATCGAGATGTCCTGTCCGGCTGAAAATAGGATTATCGAGAAATATGAAGAAAACGAGTGTTACTCACGTTATACGATTTCTTTTATTCCAACAATAATCGGTGTAATAAGCGGGGTTTATCCATCTTTACTACGCCAACTACAGCTGCTGGACATTCCCGAGAAGCAGGCGTAAAGCGTGATAATGGGAATGCAGAAGACAGTAATCCTGGGCTCCCTGCACATTCTTCGATCCCACGAAGCTGGTCACCAAACATCGTAGGACCAGAATCCTCTCTCCCCACATCGCCCTTGGACGACGAGGAATAGGAACAACAGGCGGAGAGAAGTAATCGCGAGCTGCCTGTCTCCGTCAACCGACATGCCGATTAATAGAAGATGTGAAAGTGTTTTTATTTCTTTATTGTTAACAATAAATACATCATCACTTAGCCTACATCCTATCTCCTGGGTCCCTGGCTGCCTGTGCCCGCCATCCAGTATGGGTTGGCGGGTGCGGGGGGTTGGAGGCTCCGGGGGGTTGCCGGCATGGTTGGCAAAAAAAAAGTAATAATAATAATATTTATTGACAACTCGTACAGACATTACAACTCACAGAATAAAGGAAATAAAATAAAATAAAAATAAAAAATAAACGTAACTTCAAAAGTTGTCAAAAGGAGTCGAGTCAATGCACCCAAGTAGCGTACTATCGCATTTCATCGCCCCTTGAAAATTTTGAAAAACAAGGAAAGAATAAACAAAAAAAAATATAAGAAAAATAATAGTAATACATAAGAGAAACAGGACGCAGGTACTTGATATAATAACATGATATATAAAAAAAAAATAAATGTAGTACAACATTTTGAGACAATAAAATTATACACCTAACAATTTAAATTTATATAAGTTTCAACTGGGTCGACTCAGCTGAACTTCCTCTGCTGTAGAAGCAGCAAATGTTTTAAACTCTTCTTAAAAGCGGAAGCGCTCATTCCACCCGTATCAGTCATGACGTCTACATATTTATTAACCAAATTAGCAATACAATATGAATATGATATCTAAAAAAGTTTTATAGAGATTTATGCCGTGGTATGTCTAACCAATGATGATGTCTAACACTGATGTTGTGCACATCAGTGCGAAATCGGACAGAATTGGACAGAATAATGCGACGGAACAAACATATCGAATGAAGTACACGCCTCCGCGACATACTGACCCAACCAGAAAGTGCGATACTCGATTTAGCCTACGCAAACCATAAATGAACCGCAGACACGCATTTTGCGCCCTTTGAATTCTAGAAACATCCACACCATCCAGATCAGGATGATAGAGCACATCACCGAAATTAAATAGGGACAACACTAGGATCTCACAAAGATGAATTTTGATCTGTCTACTGAACAGATGCCTGTTACTATATAACAATCTAAGAGTAGAATAAGCTCGTTGCCATAACAAACAAAAGGCATGTCGCCTTCTAAACCTTAAACTGCTATCCAAGATAATGCCCAAGTTACGTCCCTCCTTAACAACATTAAGCTTATTTCCATCAATGACGACACTAAAATCATCTCCAACTGACTCAATAACGTTATCATTACTAAACAATTGAACAACTAACTTTTTGGGTTTATTTGCAAACATAGTTTATTAGCCTCTCCGATAAGCTCTGCCAAATCCGAATTTAACTGTTCTTGTGCAGAATTAATAGAATTAATTTGAAAACTATGTAATAGTTCGGTATCATCAGCATACGTATACGCTGAACAATGCTGCAAAACTGTGCAAAGACGGTAAGTGTAAATTAAATAAAGAATCGGACCCAAAACTGAACCCTGAGGAACACTTGATACAATTTGAAGTTTTTCAGATTCTAAATTGTTAAACCTGACTACTTGTGCGCGACCTAGCAGGTAAGATCTAAACAGACCCACAGCAGCATCGGAGAAGCCAACATGGTGCAACAAAGCAAGTAAAGTCGCATGGTGTAATGTATCAAAGGCTTTAGAAAAGTCCAACAATACGAGAGCAGCAGCATACCTATCATCACGTGCCCGAATGATGTCATCCACAACATCCAATAATGCAGTACTGCAACTAAAACCTGACTGCAGTTGAGGCAAGATATTCAATAACTGTGAAAATGAACCCACGCGCACAGCAACAATCTTTTCAAAAATCTTAGATGGGTCTTAAATCATTCAGCTCCTTGGGGTTGTTGGATTTCGCAACCGGCGCAATCACAGCAAGCTTCCACTGCTCAGGAAATACCAAAAATTCAATACACCAATTCATGATATGACACAGAAAAGGCAAGATCACAGGACAGCACAAACGTAACATTCTAAGACTGATCCCATCGGCACCAACAGCATTGCTTTGAATATCGTTCAAGATCTTCCATATTTCTTCCTCATCTGTAAAAGAAATCTGAAAACATTCGCTTACTTGTGGTATGACGTTAGAGTGAAAATCGGAAATCATATCTGCATTGCCATGATGAAATGTTTGGGTTGACAGAAAGAAATTGTTAATTGGATCTACAGTGCCGATTTGACCACGAATAGAACGATTTCTCGCAGGGATAACCCATGGATGCAAAAGTACTCCACATCTCTCGCGCACACCTGCCCCGAAAGAAGCGATTAATACCCTTTTCTCCTTCCTAATGGCACCATTTGCATAATTACGCAATAGTTTATAGTAACTAAAATTGGCTAAAATTATTGGCTGGGATCTATATTTAGAATATGCCTTATTCCTCAGTTTAAACAACAACTTAATATTATCTGTTATCCATGACTTATGTTTACGACGCAGAATAACAGTACGCACCGGGCCATGCACATCAAACAGCGAAAGAATATGAAAATTTATAAAGTCAACTTTGTCACTAATACTGCTGAATTGAGTCACATGATGCCAGGGAACAGCACTAAGATCGGATGAGAAAGCATCAACAATAAAACTATGAATGTCACGGAATGACACCAGCCGCAGCGCACTACCATCTACAGAAGCGAAATTCAAGACCACATATACCATGTGATGATCTGCAACATTGTGTATATCTACAACACCAGAGTCAGTAACAGGGTTGCCAGGTTACACATATGGAATGTCGTGAGCCATGTCATAAAAAATCATGAGAAATGGTGAGATGTTGAAATTTGTTTAAAAATCACTCAATTTTAATAATATGTGTTACATATAGGCATATGATTCAAGTAAAATAGTTTAGACAACGTTTGCATATAAAAGTCATATAATTAAAAGAAAATAAAATATTACAGTTTAAGTTAAAGTCCCTAGATTATCAAAGTATCGCGGTTCATAAAGCCTGTGTATGTATTCGAAATATTCGAGCCAAAATGGCGGTTTGACAGCTTGTCAGTGCATGTTACCACTTATTTACAAAAATAATGCCGTCGTGGAGTTGTAAAAATAGCAGTAAGAACGGCTTTCGACTCTTCAGAGTACCACGAGAAAAAAAAGAAAGGAAATTTGGCGTAATTTTATCAACAAAACGAAATAGTTTTAAATTTCCCGCGTGAATTTTGTGTCAAAATGGCGACCACCGCGGTACTTTGTAAATCTAGGGACTATAGTTTAAGTAATTTCTTGACTAATAGAGAAATTTACAGTAACCTAAATTCGAGTTGAAAATGCTGATTTTACTTTGATTTTATTAACACTAATTATTATATTATTTTTGTAATAAAATCGTGAGAAGTACATGTCAAATCGTGAAATCGTGAGATTAGAGGTAATATCATGAGATCTCACGATAAATCGTGAGACCTGGCAACCTTGGTCAGTAACATCATTAACCGAGGTGATAATAAAATCAGTCAATGTAGAAGATATACCAGTTGTGCGTGTAGGCATAGTTATTATTAAGAGAAAACGCTTCAATTGCTGACAAAAGACGAGAATAAGGACCATAAATATTTAAAGCATTCAGATCGCCAAGACAAATTAATTTATCGCTATCAGTAACAAAAATAGACAAGGCACCTTCAAAAGATGTCAAAAAATGCTCCAAATTTGCACGCGGTCTATAGACTACACCAATTATCATGGTAATGTTATTTAATTTGATCTTAATCCACATGTGCTCAATAAATTGATTCACCTCTGACATAAGTATTTCGAAAGTGTAATTGTTCCCAATATAGAAACCAACACCACCACCACGACCAACCTCACGACCAGCAAAGATTATAATTGGAATAAGAGTAAACCCAAGTTTCGGTCATCGCAAAAATAGCCAGCTCATTCTCAACTACTAAGTTAGTGACATTCGCAAAGTGAGCAGACAAAGACTAAACATTTAAACGAGCAACTCTCATTAAATTATGCATATTAAAATGACGCAGAAGAATTCAACCGAACCCACCCAAAAGAATAAAGAAAGAACTAAAGAAAATAATAACAAAATAAAGAGAAGAAAAATACAGTGAAATTCCCCTAACTCGAACCACTAAGGGAGCGGAAGAACACTTCGAGTTACTACGAGTTATTTAAACACATTTGAAGCCTAGTCAAACGCTTAGGCTTATGAAAATTATTCGACTTAGAGGATAATTCGAGATGTAGAAGTTCGAGTTAGGGGAATTTCACTGTATAACTAATGCTATAGCACAATTATTACTTTTTACCAATATAATTTCTTATTCTACCTTGCACAATCGGCGACGTTTGTGCAAAATGAAATACAATCAATTAAATATATAAAAAAAAGAAAAGAAAAATAACCTTACTATTGTTTACTATTGATTGAGTCAGTTGTTGAAGTGTGGACAGAATTCCAGATTGAAACTTCACAAACTCATCACGAAGCGCCATCACTGTTCACAGGAAGCTTCTGATTAGAGACCGGTTGACTGAGCATAGCCTTATCTACTATCCGTGAAAAAGTCAAGGCCCCTCACTTTCGAGATCGATATCTTCGCAACCGTTCGATAAAAAAAATTGCGACAAAGTTTGTTGTAATCACTGAACATTTCTACGTAACATATGTTAATTTGAATTTTCGGATCCACGCTTTTCTTTTTATCGCGAGTTAAATGAAAAAAATGCCCGATTTTTTATCGTACCGGCAACTTTGTCAACTTTGCGATTTTTTTTTCCAAAACTATCCTACAAAAAAATTTGAATTTTGAACATATTTTATTTTTTCGGTATTCCTTTCATACGTTTCGCGAAAAATCGCGGTTTAGTAAGACGCCGTTATGTCGAAAACGGCTGGGTGAATTTCCTCGCGGATTTGACCAAAATATGTCAAATAATGTCGGTTGTCGGATTCCGTTATCAGTTTTTCAAAATTAGAGCTCCCTAATTTTTTAAGAGTGATTTAATGGAATTACAAATTAAAGAGAAACAGAAATAAGGTCTGCGGGATGACGGGTTCCGTCCAATCGGAACAGATGGTGCATCCCAGACAGGACGTCGCGCCGTATTTCTTTATGTAGGTAAGATAAAGGCGCGACGTACTGTCTGGGACTCACCATCTGTTCCGATTGGACGGAACCCTCCTCTCCCCGCATAGCTTATTTCTGTTTCTCTTTAATTTGTAATACCATAAAATCGCTCTTAAAAAATTAGGGAGCCCTAATTTTGAAAAACTGATAACGGAATCCGACAACCGACATTATTTGACATATTTTGGTAAAAACCGCTGAACCGTTGAAATCCGCCAGGTCGTTTTCGAAATAACCGCATCCTACTAAACCGCGATTTTCCGCGAAATTATATTGAATATCGAAAAAATAAAATATCCCCACATTAAGAACAGACCGGTTTACCACCAGTTTAAATTTAAATTTAAAAATCATCATTTCAATAAAAGAAAAATAGCGAAAATTTCCAAATTAACATGTGATACGCAGAAATGTTCACTGATTACAATAAACTTCACCGCAATTTTTTCCATCGAGCGGTTACGAAGATATCGATCTCTAAAGTGAGGGGCGTTGACGTTTTGCACAGATAGTAGGCGACTATTAAAGTCACTCATAGATTTCTTAAACTTCATCGTTGATGGATGTCAACAGTTTTAAACCTGCAATCGCACCTTGACCTCTCGACATTGTCGCTTATGTAACCAATGTAATATAAACTCAAACCGGTTTCATAGCTGGACCACCCACACCACGCTGAGAATAGTCGTTTTGAAACTCAAATATCAAAAATAATACTTAATTCGCAAGTAATGCCACACTAAAAACGCCATCAGTTGAAAAGAGCGACTAATGAACCATTAGTTACCAGTTTTAAAATATCTGACGATGTAAATCAACTAAAATATCACAATAATCGCGGATCGACTCGGCACACACCAGGTTAGCTCGATATCTCTCTTACGTATGAAATCGTTTGTCGCATGTCATATAATATTGATAACTTACAATATCTTCATATCGTTGTTCTACTTTTCTATTTTTGTAAAAATAGGTTGTATTTTTTGAAAAGTTTGGTTTACTGTTTTGTATTGATTGTTGTATTGATATTGTATTGTGTTGTTAATGCCGTGTTGCACATTCGTATACCTATACTTACAGACATATAATTTATTTCAACCTTATTAAGATCGGCATCTGATCAAATAGGAGGTGCACAGTCAGCGATTGTGTAGAATCGAACTCGCCCGTTACTCGCTTCGCTCGCTCGACTCGCAAACTCAGACTCGTTCGATAAAAAACTGCTTTGCTGAATTGGTACATAAATATCTATTATTGAAACAATTTTTTCAAAAAACGTCATTTTATACTCCTGCTTTAATTATTAAAAGAAAAATAACTCAATAATTTCATATGAATTGCTTTAATTTAAATTTAAATTACTCGTTTAATTTAAATTTAAATTAAAGCAATTCATATAAAATTATTCTTTTAACCAAAAAATGTTTCGTATAATAGCAAACTCCTGATTCAAAGTAAATGACAGGCGATATCGTGAGTGAAGAGCTTGGTGCCGCAACAGTGAGGAGAACAAGACTCGATTTGGGCTATAGCGCCAATAAAGAAGAAGAAGAAGATGAGTTTAAAATTAAACATTTATTAATTTAAATTTATATCCAACAATTCTTTTAATATTAAATTTTTAAATGGTGATTAAAATTTCTTTTTTGAAATCAAAGTAGAAATTGTTCTAAACCAAGCATAACATTTTCTAAGATCCTGCAAAAAAGTTATGTTAATTTTTCTCCAAATATTTTTTTATATTATTTTACCCCAGTCATTGAAGGATAAGACACAACACCCAACATCCCGAATTTGATGTTAAAATTGAGTTGACTTAAACACAAGAAAATCAAAACGTCCTTTTTAAGTTTAACATCCGCATCATACCAATTCATGTCATAAATAGCCTCAGTTAAAGAAACGTTCTAAAATTAAAAAGATTAATTTCTTATCTCGTAGTATATTTAATTATTTACCGCATCAATAATACGTTGTCCAATTGAATTAAATATCATCAAAGATAATAAGCATGAGATCATGACACAAAAAACAAATATATCGAATCGCTTAAAAATATGATACAAATGATAAATAAACAATTTAAGTAACACAATTAAATACTAACCAAAGCAAACGCTGAAGCAACTAAAATAATGAACCCAACACTACAAATTCGTTGTAGCACAATTAGTTTTCCATAAACTTTATAAACAAAATTAAACAGTCTAAAAATTTCTTGATGATACTGCAAAACTCGGCGCAGTTGTACGTTTTCTTTATCCCCAATTTTAAATTTAATTTGATTTATTAACAAAGTAATATGTTTTAAACGAATTATAATCAATTCAAACGAGTACGCAAACAAAGCTATCAACCCTATAATCAAATTCAAAACTGCAACGAAGAAAAACATTTCACGTACAACCAAAAATCCTTCAAACCACGGTTGGAGTTTATACGGGATATAATATCCCAAATATAAATAACAGGTGTTTCGAGTGTTATTAAAACATTTTTTTCTTAACAACATTCCGTTCCATAAAATTGTAAATGAGTACGGTGTGAGATAATAAACATATTTGAAACCGTATTTAACGAAATTATCGATAAAACGAATCTGGGTTGGAACTCCAAATCGATTAAAATCGCTTAAATCATTCATTGGGTTTATCATTTTGCCCCGTTTGTTACTAATTAATAAAGTTACCAGTACCAAATTTGTGTACATTATAAAGGCGAACACGTCGAACAAATATGAATAAAGATCTGTATGAGTATCTTAAAAAAATATTATTACAATTAAGTCTAGATTTTTTTTATGGAAGACTTACCCATAAATTTTTGTATGATGGGATAAATAATCCAGATTAAAGTTAAAATAATATTTAATATGATCCTGTTTTTATAAACTGGTTGAAGTGGAGATGCGTGAATTTGATAAAAAAAATGTTCCACTTTTAAAAAACCTAAGGTTTCAACCCACATCTTGTTTAAACTGTGCTTAAAAGCAAAATGAATGTGAATCAAACGATCGAGTTGTTTTTAAAGAAATTGTCCTTAATGGAATGTGATCTGATGATGGTGAATTAAAAATTAAGAACGATTAAATCGATTTTTATGAGGTACACTTTAATGATTCGAAATAAAAAAATACTATATATACCTACATATAACCATTTACTAACAGACTTTTGATTTTATTTATTAATGTGCAAACCAAAAAAATTACTATATCGTAATTAACGAAAATTAAATGTTTACATTTGAAATAATAAAAATAGATTAAATTTTCATTAAAGTGCACTTTATTTCACATTGATATCTTAACTAGTACTTGAAATACGAATTTTTTTATTTTACGCCACACTAATTCATGTTGCGGGAAAAATTTTATTCAAAGCATCATAACCACGGGATTTAGAAAATCAAAATAATTATTTTTGGTATACCAAAACTAGATTAAATTTGCGTTAAAATATCTCGTTGTGATACTTCTGTTAGTTTTTAAGATATTGATATTTAAAATAATAAATATAGATTAAATTTGCTTTACAATGCACTTTATTCCACTTTGATATCTAAATCAGTTCTTGAGATACGAATTTTTTTATTTTACATCACCTCTTAACCGATTGAATTTGCGTTAAAATGCTGTTAGTTTTTAAGATAATATATGATTTTTTATTGTTTGGTCATTTTTGGTATAATGTCGATTATTGTCAAACACACAAAATTGTAGTCAAAGCATCATAACGACGAAATGTATTGCAGTTAAAAAATTATACAATGCTCACTAAAAGTATCTTGGAGATACGACTTTTTTATGTTAACATTTAACTTTACAACTATAACTTGTTAGGTAGTGTTTAACAGATTATTTCGTCCTAAATTTTATGAAAAAACTCAAACCATTGTATGCTCTTAAACTAGATACTTTAAGCATTAATTTAGTGTAAATCTTATTTGTTAATTCCTATAATTAAGAGGGATACGATTTTTTAAACTATTCCATTTTTAAAAGAGTGTTGAAACGGAACGTTGTTTGGTAATGTTACAATTTTTTTCTATAATGTATAATTAATTAAATTAATAATTACCTAGAATAACAGCAGCCGAAGAATAAGATAAATAATAGCAGCTGTTAACTCGGAAATATAAGCAGCAACGCAAAATCATTTCGTTGTTGTAGGAACCGGAATCACACTATACAACACCAGCACTTTCTTACATTCCACTTCTTCATTTAAAAATTCCTCCGGGCTCATCTTGACATTATAAAACAAAGGCGTCCCCGTCGTTATAATTGTCGTCATTAAAACGCATCCAACCTAACATATCGATACCATCTCGATTTTTCTCACCCCCATTTCGATATCTTTCATAAATTGTCCCCCAAACGATGTTAAAAAGTCGTATTCGTAACGAATGTCTTCCTTCGTTACGATGTCTTATGAGGTTAACTTTCTTCTAATTCCATCACAAACCGAACGATTTTACTATCGTTACTAAATGGACGGGAAAAAAGGTTAATTGGTCCAAGATTTCTTCGTAGACTCTTAAAATATTTTTTAACTCCATCGCTTCTAACACAAATAGTTGTAGACGGTGAAATATTATTATTAAGTTGTAGATTAAATAGTAAATTTTTGGGGATTCGGTGTTGAAGAAACTAAAAATTTCCCCAAGTGTAAATAGTGGTAAAATCGTTTCTGTTAAATTATTTTATTTAATTAAGTAATGATTACCTTAGTGATAGTAATATAGTTATTAGAAATATAATAGTTATTTATATTACAAGTGGGCTAGAAACATAATTACAGTACGAGTGTGGAGAATTGCACGACGAGGTCGTAGACCGAGTCGTGTAATCATACGAGTACTATAATTAGTAAAAAAATCTTAGTAGGCTTTGCAATTATATAGCATAAGTCACCAAAATGTCAAAATTGGGCAATGTTTCTTAATAAAATCGACTATATCGTAAGTACTAGAACTGATGGAGAAAGACGTTATGAATAAAAATATTCCTAATGCATCAATAAATCATAATCCATAATTATTTCATATTTCTCTATCACTATAATATAAAATAATTATGGATTATGATTTCTTGATGCATTAGTAACATTTTCTATTCAAAACGTCTTTCTCCATAACTGCATTGTAACTTTTAACAGCGTATTCCTTTAAATCTACATCTTTGGTTATTACACCGTAAAATATTTCCTTATCAGCTTTATCTAGCTTTCCTTCTAGTTCGATACATTTGCTGTTATCAAATGTCCATTTTCTGACTGTAAATTGCCGCACAGTTTGAATTGATGTTTTTGAATGGTAACCAAGCTAAAATTTGAAAACGTTAAACAAAATTAATAGGAAATCGACCAAGAATGCTGGAATTAATTGAAAGATAAAGGATACAGTCATAAATATATAATAAGATTTTGTAATGTATACTTCAGGGTACCAAAGAGCATGTTTGAATGGTTCTTTACGCGTTATTGCCATAAAAACATCAATTATATAACGCCAAGTGTATGGAAATCTATTAGTTATGTTTACTGTAGGAGTTGATAAGTAACTGAAAGAGTTGAAATAAATTTTAATTTTATCTGATTATTAAAGAAATATTTACTTGGTCTTTGCTCTTTCGTATCCACAACATATCACGTTATTTATAGCGAAATCTACGGGAATAACTTCCGGTACACTATCGCCATCCACTATACGTGATTTCAAAATCCCTTTTCTACCCACTATAAACATTCCCATGGGGCCATAAAATTATCAACCCAACCAGGCGTTGGTTCAAAAAAAGAAGGAAGAAGTAAAAAACAATAATTTTCCTTCTGCAATTATTTGAAACGTACCCATAGGTCTTGTTATAATTAATGGTATTTTATCACCCATATCAACGGCTATCATTTCAGCAAGTCGTTTAGTGTACGTATAAGTATTTGGAGGAGGACCTAATAACCTTTTAGTAATAGCATTTAAGCACTTTTCATCCATCCACTCCACCATATCAATAATATTGAATGGATCAACATCAATTGGATACACTTTCTAGTCCATATTCTCAATTTCAACGTTGCAATAAGCAGTGGATAAATGAACAGCCTGGAAGACCATTTTTAACTAGTATTTAACATAAAAAGCCAAAGCATGGTTGGAAGCGACGGAGACGGTGAGGAAGAAGCTATGGAAGCTATGGTATCACAGAACAGATGACAGAGAGAGTGAAGGAGGTGTACAAGGAGACGATAGCCAAGGTTAAAGTGGGGGAAAAGATAAGTGAGGTATTCTGGACGACGAAGGGATTGAGACCTTCTTAGTCCCACACTATTTGCGATGTATACGACGAACTTGGAAGAGAGACTTGATAGGGGGCAGATGGGTGGGGTGGTGATAGGAGGAACGAAGGTTCACGCGTTGGCGTGATGATTTGGTGGTTGTGGCAAGAGAGGCGTGGAGATGATAAGGTTTCTGGAGAGATATTTTAGGGCGAAGGGGGTAAATGTCGAGAAGACAAAGATCATGAAGTTCTGGGGAGAGAAGAAAGAGGGAAACATGGAGGTGGCAGGGAGGAGAGATAGAGGAAGTGAAGGAGGAGAGTGGGATATTCACTAACTGGGATCGACATCAGAAGAAAATGACTAGAAAGTGAGATTCTAGACTTTTCACTAGAAAATAAAATGCGCAGAATACCACTGTAGCTAAAGTAAAAGCATTTATTGGTATTTTAATAATGAGATCTTAGTTTACTGGCCATATGGAATACCGATGACACTGGTATTGAATTTGTTCGGTTATGCATGAGCTGTAATTTGTTCTACTGGCTCTGGAATTGCTCAATAATTATTCCCTTAGCCTTGTTGGTACTTTTAAAAAACGTTCTACCAAGCAGACATCGCCAAGCAAAAAGCAGTCTATTTGGTTATAAATACAAAATGTACCAAAGAAGTCTAAATCGGTTGTACTTGTTTTGACTTTTCATGATAACATTTTACACCATCATCAAAGGTGGCGTAGATGTTGTAGACCAGCTTTCTGCCACATACACCTATTCAAGAAGAACAAAGAGGTGGCCATTGACCTATAATATAATATAATACTTTTTGCCTTATTAAATATTGCAGGCATAAACGCATTTGTAATTTATAATTGGACCGCGTTATACAACACTTGACTAAGCGGCATTTTATCGTTTTTAGAGATTTTCAAGCTGTCTGGTAGGTAAATGTGTAACTTATCTTAAAAAAATTGCAATATATCGAAAGACCTAAAATACCATTTGTTTTAAAGGATAAACCTAAGCGACAATCACGTTATACGATTTTAAGTCCGATTTGCATCATATGTCTAAGAACCGACTTAGATACGACACTTAGATACACCAAGAAATTCTACAATAGCAAAATAGATCAACCTACATTTTCGGACCAGGTGTAGTTTTGTAGATGTTAGAATAAAATTAAAAGTTTAAGTCTTTTATTATATGTAGAATTTAAGTCTAACTTGAACTAATACTAGACCTAGAACTAGAAATATTCGGGTTTAGCCGTGCGTCTGAAGATCAAGGACTGACGGAGAAAGACGTTATGAATGAAAAATTTTCCTAATGCATCAACAAACCATAATTCATAATTATTTCATATTTATCTATCACCAGCTTGTAATAATATAGCATAAATCACCAAAATGTTAAAATTGGAATATATTTCTTAATAAAATCAAATACAACATATGTACTAAAACTGATGGAGAAAACCGTTAGGAATAGAAAATGTTTCTAATGCATCAAGAAATCATAGTCCATAATTGTTTTATATTTATCTATCACCAGCTTGTAATGATATAGCACAAATCACCAAAATGTCAAAATTGGACGATGTTTCTTAATAAAATCAACTACAACGTATGTACTAAAACTGATGGAGAAAGACGTTATGAATAAAAAACGTTGCTAATGCATCATTAAATCATAATCCATAATTATTTCATATTTATCTATTACTAGCTTGTAATGATGTAGCATAAATCACCAAAATGTCAAAATTGGACGATGTTTCTTAATAAAATCAACTATAACGCATGTACTAAAACTGATGGAGAAAGACGTTATGAATAAAAAACGTTGCTAATGCATCATTAAATCATAATCCATAATTATTTCATATTTATCTATTACTAGCTTGTAATGATGTAGCATCAATCTCAAAAGTGTTAAAATTGGACGATGTTTCTTAATAAAATCAACTACAACGTATGTACTAAAACTGATGGAGAAAGACGTGTTGAATAGAAAATGTTTCTAATGCATCAAGAAATTATAATCCGTAATTATTTTATATTTATCTATCACCAGCTTGTAATGATATAGCATAAATCACTAAAATGTCAAAATTGGACGATGTTTCTTAATAAAATCAACTACAACGTATGTACTAAAACTGATAGAGAAAGACATTTTGAATAGAAAATGTTGCTAATGCATCAAGAAATCAGAATCCATAATTATATTATATTTATCTATCACCAGCTTGTAATGATGTAGCATATATCACCAAAATGTCAAAATTGGACGATTCTTTCTGTGACTATGACTATATATACAGGTGTCCTATGAAAGCGACAAAGTACATAAATGACAAATGAGCCGAGATAAAAACTTTTCTTTAGATAGAAGTTGTAGGAGTCTAATAACACTTCCGTAAAAATACCGAATATATTTTTATACATACAGGATGTTTCATATCGACGTATCAAAATAAACGTTGTTATTTTAATTGCAATGATATAGTTTTTATTACCTATTTTGATTCTACACACAAAAGACCGGCGAGACGATAGCAACAAACCGCCCAGCAACAAACTTTTTCCTTTATATTTCCACCTACTTCTAGGGCCCATATCTTCGTTATCTAGAAAGATAGCGAAAAACTAAGCACACGGTTGGATAGCTTGGTCTTTTTTCCATCTTAAACCGAGTTTTCGTCCGCCGATATGTTGATAATAAGAGCAAGAAAAAATAAGAAACGTCGCGCTGCATTCAATTTACCTCAAAATTACCAAACTTCACGGCCTTGTGCAGCCGTTGCCAGATGGAAATTTAGTAAATGGTTTACATGTTCGGAAAGAGCTGACCATGGACTATCTTATTCCAAGTTTTTGTCCGCCAATATCTATCAGCGTCTGTAAGAAAAACGCACTTGAAAAAGCCCCTACCGATGAAAACACGCATATATTTCTTGCACTAATAACTTTCCTATTTGACGGGGAAAGACTCTACAACTATATTCAGCTTATGGGAAATTTCCTGCTCTTTAAAACGATGTGTGACACACCGTGATCACACGTTTGCACAATCCTTTTTTCTAACTATGAACTACCTAAACCACGAATTTTTGCCGTGGCTAAACCACGCTTAGGTCAATAACTCTCTTGTATGACGAGGAGAAAACTCTAGAACTATATTCATCTTATGGAAAATTTTCTGCTGTTTCCAACGGTGTGCGACGCACTTCGCTTACGCGTTTGCATACGCGTTTTTTAAATTGATGAACTGAGTTAAAAACCATCAAAACACAATTTAACAATTCGAGTCTAAAATCGTTCAAATTCTTCCAGATTCTGATAAAATAGGTGTAACATGAAATAATCTTTCCGTTTTGAACAGTTTAACATGTTTCTAAACGTAAAACTAAAACTAGAACTAACACTAGCACTATCACTAGAACTAACACTAGACCTAGAACTAGAAACTTTAGGGTTCCAACTAGTTTTCTGAAGAAGGTTGCAACATAGCACCCGAAACGTCAAACATTTGTTCAAAAAACGCACGGCTCAACCCGAAAGTTTCTAGTTCTAGGTCTAGTGTTAGTTGTAGTGATAGTGCTAGTGTTAGTTTTATTAACAACGGCCGTGAAAGCATTCGTACTTATATGTTTTTAAACGGTTTTAAATAAATTAAGAGTGAATGAAAAATTATCTGTCAAAATGAAATGAAGTTAGGATTCTCTCTCGGGTAAAACTTTGTTCCAATTTTTCCTTCATCAAATAAGAAAGTTAGGGTAAGAAGTGATTGCGTTCTGCTACCTGTAGGTTGTTTTTCAGGTGCGTTTCTTTTACCGACGCTGGCAGATATTGACAGATATGAAAACTCGAAATAAGACAGGCCAAGGTTAGTTCTTTTCGAATATGTAAACCATTTGTTGAATTTCCTTCTGATAACGCTTGCACAAGGCCTTAAAGTGGGGCAATTTTGAGGTGATTTAAATGAAAAGACCAAACTTTCCAACCGTGTTATTAGTTTTTCGCTATTTTTCTAGATAACGAAAATATTGGACCAACAAGTAGACGGAAATGCAAGAGGAAAGTTTGTTGCTGGCCTGAAAAACGATTGTGCAAACGTGTGATTGAGATGTGTTATATACCGTTGAAAAGAGCAGAAAATTTGCCATAGGATGAATATAGAGTTTTCTCCCCGTCATATAAGCGAGAATTAATTTGTAGAGAATTAAATTCTCTATCAGATAAGCGAATCAAATAGGGGGTGTTATACTTAAAATTTTCGACTTTTTTGCAATTAAATATGATAAAATAGTAGTTTTATTTATAAACATGCAATCCCCCCATTCCAAGCAGAAAATGGTACTTGAGAGTACCGTCAAGCATTAAAATATATTTTAGTGATGTTGCAGTATACAAATACTTTTATTGCTAATATAAAAATAATACATTTTTTATTACCTTAGAAAATAAGTAACACAAGTGTCTAAAAAGATGCTAATTTAAAAATTCTTGGAAGCCGTATTTATTGAAATTAAAGATTGAGACTTATTCTAAATTAAAGGTCAAAGCTTTCTCTTTAAAATGATGTATAATAATTGTTGGGTTAGATTGGAAAAATATTGAGAAAAAAATTTTGAAACAAAACTTACATTTTCGTATAACATAAAAGTGTTAAAAAGATGCTAATTTAAAAATTCCTGGAAGCCGTATTTATTGAAATTAGGGAATGAGACTTATTCTAAATTAAAGCTCAAAGCTTTCTCTTTAAGGTGATGTATAATAATTGTTGGGATAGATTGGAAAAATATTGAGAAAAAAAATGTTGAAGTAAAACTTAGATTTTCGTACAACCTAAAATTGTCAAAAAAGATGTTAATTTAAAAATTCTTTGAAGTCGTGTTTATTGAAATTAAGGAATGAGACTTATTTTAAATTAAAGCTCAAAGCTTTCTCTTTAAAATGATGTATAATAATTGTTGGGTTGGATAGGAAAAATATTGAGAAAAAAAATGTGGACATAAAACTTACATTTTCGTATAACCTAAAAGTGCCAAAAAAGATGCCAATTTAAAAATTCCTGGAAGCCGTGTTTATTGAAATTCAGGAATAAGACTTACTCGAAATTAAAGCTCAAAGCATTCTCTTTAAAATGATGTATAATAATTGTTGGATTAGATTGAAAATAAAAAAAAAAAAATTTTTGAAATAAAACTTACATTTTAGTTCAACCTAAGTGTCAAAAAAGATGCTAATTTAAAAATTCCTGGAAGCCGTGTTTATTGAAATTAAGGAATGAGATTTATTTTAAATTAAAGCCCAAAGCATTCTCTTTAAAATGGTGTATAGTAATTGTTGGATTAGGTTGGAAAAATATTGAAAAAAAAAATTTTAAATAAAACTTACATTTTAGTTTAACCTAAGTGTCAAAAAAGATGCTAATTTAAAAATTCCTGGAAGCCGTGTTTATTGAAATTAAGGAATGAGATTTATTGTAAATTAAAGCTCAAAGCTTTCTCTTTAAAATGATGTATAATAATTGTTGGATTAGATTGGAAAAATATTGAAAAAAAAAATTTTGAAATAAAACTTACATTTTACTTTAACCTAAGTGTCAAAAAAGATGCAAATTTAAAAATTCCTGGAAGACGTGTTTATTGAAATTAAGCAATAATAATAATAAACAAGTTTATTGAATGAGATTTATTTTAAATTAAAGCCCAAAGCATTCTCTTTAAAATGATGTATAATAATTGTTGGGTTAGATTGGAAAAATATTGAGAAAAAAAATTTTTTAAATAAAACTTACATTTTAGTATAACCTAAGTGTCAAAAAAGATGCCAATTTAAGAATTCCTGGAAGCCGTGTTTATTGAAATTAAGGAATGTGACTTATTCTAAATTAAAGCTCAAAGCTTTCTCTTTAAAATGATGTATAATAATTGTTGGGTTAGATTGGAAAAATATTGAGAAAAAAAATGTTGAAACAAAACTTACATTTTCGTATAACATAAACGTGTTAAAAAAGATGCTAATTTAAAAATTCCTGGAAGCCGTATTTATTGAAATAAAGGAATGAGACTTATTCTAAATTAAAGCTCAAAGCTTTCCTTTTAAAGTGATGTATAATAATTGTTGGATTAGATTGGAAAAATATTGAAAAAAAAATTTTGAAATAAAACTTACATTTTAGTTAAACCTAAGTGTCAAAAAAGATGCTAATTTAAAAATTCCTGGACGCCGTGTTTATTGAAATTGAGGAATGAGACTTATTCTAAATTAAAGCTCAAAGCTTTCTCTTTCAAATGATGTATAATAATTGTTAGGTTGGATTGGAAAAATATTGAAAAAAAAAATTTTGAAATAAAACTTACATTTTAGTTAAACCTAAGTGTCAAAAAAGATGCTAATTTAAAAATTCCTGGAAGCCGTGTTTATTGAAATTAAGGAATGAGACTTATTTTGAATTAAAGCTCAAAACTTTGTTTTTAAAATGATGTATAATAATTGTTAGGTTGGATTGGAAAAATATTGAAAAAAAAGATTTTGAAATAAAATTTACCATTTTAGTTTAACCTAAGTGTCAATAAAGATGCTAATTTAAAAATTCTTTTCACCAAAAAAATTATTTTCACCAAAACGGCCATGATTTAATCATTAAAATTAATTCATGGTATAAAGGAACGTTTGTGCTTACAACATACAAAGTTAAAAGTTAACAATTTAATATAAATTTGTCCATATGAACTCAACTTCAATTATGTAGTAAAAAAACTTTTACATTATATCGAAAAATCGAATTCTAAAGATATCTTTATGAAATATTGCTATTTAACAATTTTTTTTTCAAAATTTTAATAATATTATCTTATAATTTTTATGTCATATCATAAACTAGAATGTTTAAGCTACAATTTAACAAACATATTATATTAGAGTGCGAGAAGTTAGCTCCCCATTTTTTGGTTTTTTAATTTTTTTATTGTTATTCTAAATTGTTCTAGAGTTGTTCCACATTGTTCCAAAGCGGCAAATCGAAAAAATAAAAACTCCGCGAGAAAACCGAAAAAACGGGTTTTTTAACTAGCCCCCCATTTTGTTGTTCTAGGTTGTTCTAGTTATTGTTCTAGAAAATCAAAATCATGGTTACGAAGTTATACCTAAAAATAGGTTTGGCCGCCTAAATGTCTAGTTGATAGCTAGACCACTATTACCATAGTTTTTCTATTATCAATTCCATATTACAAATATATACTTATTGTAGCTAACGCAATCTGGAACAGCTATTATTTTCACTAGAACAATTCTCTAAAGGGCACTTTACTGTTTGAAGATTAAAGTTTTTGGAAGTTTCAATCAGTAATTCTTGTGTCAGCGGTGTTATATTACACAATAAGAATTAAAAAACATAGAACAATCTAAAACAACTCAATTAGATATTATTTAATGACTTCAGAAAAAAATCTGTACTAGGCTAAATATCCATATGATGTGTGCATTTTTCAAAAAACCCTAATTATCTCCCAAACTATTAATATTAGGTATGGGACATATGGGATATAAAAGATGTAGAATGAGACACCGAACACGATTAAGAAATAAAATATGGGGGTGCTATTTAAAAAAATGAAGTTATGGTACTTCCAAATTTTGAAAAGTTAACGTGCCATAGTAAAGTGACCAAACGTTCTAGACCGCAGTTCTCGGCACCAAAACATACTCCATCATGTTGCTTAAGCATGTTCTCAATCCTAAATTGATATCCCAAAAATTGAGTGTTTTCTGATTTTTTGAACAAATGTCTGCTGGAGCAGATTTTTCTAGAAAAATTCGAGTAACTCGAGAATTGCTGGTTCAAATTGCAAAAAGTAAAGTTATTTATAAACCTTGAAAATAGACAAATCCAAATATGTAAAAATATACAGGATGTTCCGTTTAAAAAAATAAAGTAGGTGGCGACTTCCGGTATAACCGGAAGTGCTAGAAATCTGAAAATATTTTAGATGAAGAGAACGGAATTGATAATACTTAAGTCTGAATACATCAAATAATGCCTATGCAAAAATCTGCGTACAGATCAAGGCGACTTCTATATAAAATATATTAGTAGGAGGTCGGATAACCCTTACGTTTAATGACCTCCCTTAAACGTTTCGGCATGGATTGTATTAATTTCTTCGTGTCTTTCCTAGTGATTTTTGCCCATTCGTCAATCATAACACTTTTTAGCACTTCCTTCGATGTTATATTATGTTGACGAATCCTGCGTTCCAATAAATCCCACAAGTGTTCAATCGGAGTTAAGTCCGGTGACTGTGGGGGTGTTTTCAATTGTTTTGGGGTGTTATATAGCAGCCAAAGTTTGGTATTGTGGGCACAATGTTTAGGGTCGTTGTCTTGTTGAAAAATGTATTCGGACCCCAAACCCAAGTTGTCGGTGCTTGGCTTCAAATTTTCCTTTAAAATGTCTATAATATATAGTTTATGGTCCATTGTAGATGTTATAAATGCCAATTTTCCTACTCCTTTGGCGCACATACACCCCCAAACCATCACTCCCCCACCTCCATGTTTTACAGTAGCATTTAAGTTTTGAGGATCAAGAGCAGTACCGGGTTTTCTCCACACAAGTTGTTTTCCTTTCATGCCGAAGATGCAAAATTTGCTCTCATCTGTAAAAAGAACCTTCTCGCAGAACTCTATAGGCTTATTTAGGAGTTCTTTAGCAAAGGCACCATCTGATACAAATGGTTTTTTTCGTGCAACGTGACTGGTAATTGGCCTTTGATAATATTCTTCTCACTGTATCTTTGCTGATTGTCTTATGAAAGTGCTGTTGTACATTTTCTGCTATTTTTGTTGCTGTCAGCCTAGGTTCTTTTCGTACCTGCTGCACAATGCTTCGCTCCTCTCGGTATGTTAGAAGGGATGGTCGACCCGTTCGCGATCGTGAGACGTAGTCTCCAGTGTTTTTGTAGTTATTAATGACTCTCTGAATAGAGGAATGTGATCTGCCTACAGTTGCCCCTATTTCTCGTAGAGTTTTTCCCTCTTTCCATAGCTTTACAATAATCTTTCTTTCTCCAACTTCAATTTCTTTTCCTTTCGTCTCCATTCTAACTTTTAGCTTCCAATTCTCTACTAATGCAATTGAAATCAACTGTTTTGTTGTTAAAACCGGAAACACCTATTTACAAAACCGGTTTACACTAGTCGCTTTGCTCTGTACGTAGATTTTTCCATAGGCATTATTTGAAGTATTTTTAGTTTAAATTTTTTTTATTAAGTAATGATTATATTTTATTGATTTATATTTTGTTAATAAATTTATATATTGTTAACATGCAGAAAAAATATGAGTTGAAGTTTATCGCATTAGATTATCACTATTTTTTTACCGCTTAAAGCATTCTACGTTCGTTGTACGCAGACTTCTGCTGCTGAGTGTATCTTTATAAATGAGCAAAGTGGTGTAATCGTATTATTCCATGATATTAGTTTATTTATCTACGACTGCTTGGATAAATCATCATTACCGCACTCATTTGAGGTGATTTGAGTTACGTAATGAAGTTCATTACCGCACTGGTTTCATTACGTAACGCATTTTTAGCCTAATCAAGACAGACTTAATTTATTGAAACGAGCAACAATACAAAAGAAAAAGTGCTATCTACTTACAGAGAAACAATACTATTTATTATAAACATTAATTGTTATGTTTTTACATTTCAAACACTTATTCCAGATGAGTAAACATGTTGTTGAAACTGACAATTCAAAATTGTCAATGATTTCAAAATATTTTTATAAATGTCAAATTGACTTTTTTAAAGAAATTGATTTTTTAGTAATTTTTAGCAGTCGTAGATAAAATGCAGTATATCACACGTGGGCTAGAGCATAATTACAGTACTCGTGTGATTACACGACTCGGTCTACGACTATTTCTAGCCCACTTGTAATATAAATAACTATTACATAATTTAGTTTATTTAGTTATAGTTTACCTTAGAATAAGTTATTGTACTGATATAGTAATACTGATCGAATAGTTATTGTTTTATTTGTTAGTTTAGTTTATTTATTAATTTATTACTTAGTTTATACAAAATAAAATACACTTTAAATCGCATTTTATGTTTTACTATTATAAGTTTAAAAAGAAAGGTGAAACTTGTGATTTTTAGAAAATTAGGATGGTCAGATTATTCCATATTTTTTTTAGTTTTTTAAAACTATTATTATATTAAAGATTGGGTTCACTGATTCAACAAAACCTGTCCGATATCACAACAACTGAAATTTAAGGTTTTTCTAGTGAAAATAACAGCTGTTCTGAATTGTTTTAATTGTTGTAAGTACTAATTTTTAATATGAAAGTTTAAAAGAACTAATGCCGCAGTGATTCAATAAACATTTTAAGTACCTAGAACAACAAGAACAATTTAGAGCAGAGATGCACAGACCGCGGCCCGCCGGTCGAATACTGTGGCCCGCCGACAGCAAAAATAATATTCTCGTACATTCGAAAAATAATAAATATTAAAGTACTTTGTTGCTTATTGGTCAGCAAGCTATGTTTATAAAACCCATTCAAGATTCAGAAACAGCTACAGAAGTTAGTTATGAAATTTCTCGAATGATAGCAAAGCGAAGTGGCCCCTTCAATGATGGGGATTTTGTAAAAGAATGCATAGAAATTGCCGCTAAGAAAATGTGTCCAGAAGCAGCAAAAAAGTTTGAGAAAATTCAACTGAATCGTTTGACTATCCAAAGACGAATTATGTCTTTGTCAGGTAATATTGCGGAACAATTAACTGAAAAAACTAAAATCATTGAATTTTTTTCATTAGCACTCGACGAATCCACTGATATTAGTTCCACAGCTCAACTTCTCATATTCATACGAGGTATTACTCAAGATTTTGAAGTCTTAGAAGAGTTATAAGGAATGTGTTCATTGAAAGGTCAAACCAAAGGAGTTGATATACTCAATGTACTTTTGGATGAGTGTTCAAAAACTGATTTAGACTTATCAAAATTATCGGGAGTTGTGACTGACGGCTCCTTCGATGATTGGTGTCAATTCCGGGCTAGTTACTTTGCTGAAAAAGCATCTGCAAGAAAAAAACATAAACGCTGAAGATCTCTTGCAGTTTCACTGCATTATACACCAAGAAGCCCTCTGTTCTAAAAAAATTGAATTTCAAAATGCCATGAAAGTGGTAGTTTCGACTGTAAATTTCATAAAATCACGAGGACTCAATCACAGGCAATTCAAACAATTCCTTGATGACATCGAAAGCGAATATGGAGATTTACTGTATTATACAGAAGTAAGGTGGCTAAGTCGTGGATTGACACTGGAACGATTTCTAAATTTAATAGAAGAAATTGGAATATTTCTGGCGGAAAAGCAAAAGGATGTCCCGGAACTTAACAATCCTGATTGGTTTGAATGTCTCGAACACACGGCTTCAAGGCAAAAATCAACTGATATCCCAGCTCTACGCTCATGTATGATCCTTTCAAAGCAAGCTGACACTTTTCAGATCGCAATTGAATTCTGGAAATTACAATCATTTTCCGAATTATAAGAAAATGGCTAAAAAAAAACAACAAAACTGCGATTAATTTCAGTTATGTAGAAAAGCTAGATATTTTGATTCAATCTTTTCAAGACAGATTTTCGGAGTTTAAAAAAGTGAAACCTCTGTTGGACATATTCAGCAATCCTTTCACGATTTCAGTTGAAAATGCGCCAGAGTCAATGCAGTTAGAAATTATCGACATTCAAAACGACCAAGATTTACGCAACAAATTCAACGAAGGAGACTTGCAGAACTTTTACCGCTGCATTGATAAAAATATGTACAAAGAGTTGCGCTCTGAAATGTGCCAGCTTATTTGGTTCTACCTATATATGTGAACAAACTTTTTCAATACTAAATAATAAAACAAAAAATCGAAACCGCCTTGCAAATGATAGTTTGGAAGCAGTGTTACGTGTTGCTACAAGTAAATTTGAGCCAAATATAAAAAAGATTGTAAGCACTATGCAGTGCCACGCTTCAAATTAATAAATTCTTTTTCAATTTTAATACATTATTATCAATTCTTTATTGTCTTTAATTACCTATACTTCTGGCGGCCCGCCATCAGTTCATGATTTGCCCGAGTGGCCCCTAGTCTTAATAAGTCTGTGCATCGCTGATTTAGAGCAACAAAAAATATGTGATTTTGCAAAATTAATGTTCGTGTTAAACGTAAAACACATCTAGAACAATTTGAATCGGCAAAGTTTGAGTTATTTTAGCTTGATCTATGTTTTTTAATTCTTATTGTGTAATATAAAACCGCTGACACAAGAATTACTGACTGAAACTTCCAAAAATTTTAATTTTCAAAGAGTAAAGTGCCCTTTAGAGAGTTGTTCTAGTGAAAATAATAGCGTTAGCTATAATAAGTATATATTTGTAATATGGAATTGATAATAGAAAAACTATGGTCACAACAATCAACTAGACATTTCGGCGGCTAAACCTTTTTTTAGTTATAACTTCGTAATGCTGTATCCCATAATTTTGATTTTCTAGAACAATAACTAGAACAACCCAGAACAACAAAGAAAATTTGATTTTTCCAAAAATGGGGGGCTAGTCAAAAAACCTGTTTTTCGGTTTTCTCGTGGAGTTTTTATTTTTTTGATTTGCCGCTTTGGAACAATGTAGAACAACTCTAGAACAATTTAGAACAACAATAAAAAATTTAAAAATCAAAAAATGGGGGGCTAACTTCCCGCACTCATTATATCATGATTCTTAGAAGTACAGATGATATGATTTTTTGACAATTTCGTATAATTTTTGATTCATAAATTTGACAGTTTCCTTTTTAACAATTTTTTTTTCAAAATACCAATAATATATTTATTTTTAACCCTAGGATGTGCGACTGGGCTTTTCGAGGCCCATTTTGACTTTTAGTAGTCACCAAATTTTTTTCTTAGTTCAGAGCGCCGAAATATTTTATGCGAACTATTGCTTATGTTTTCTAAACGTAACAAACCTAGCTAAAGATTATTTGCATTGAATTTGTAGAACAAACCTGATCTGTTTATGTATCAAGCAGAGGCGGCGCTAGCCCCCTTGGCGCCTCTATGCAGATCTTAGAAAATGCGCCCTTCTAAAAATGTTTAAAACATTTTCAGTACCGTTTGAATTTACATATTTCCAGTGTTACTTATATTAAATACTAAAATAAAAAGCAATAGCAGATACTACATTTATTATTACATTTTTTATACAGTATACAAAATACAAATGCTATTTTACATCTAAAAAAATAGATATTAACAATCATTAAACGTTTACTCTTCGTGCTTTAGCACTTGCAAAATTTTCAATTATCTCGTTGTTATCAATTTGTCACATACATCACTTTCTATTGCGATCAACGCAAGTTCGACAAAACGTTCTTGTGATAAAGTTGATCTAAGATAGGTTTTTATAATTTTTAACCGTAAAAACGATCGTTCCCCACTTGAAACTGTTACCGGTTGCGTTAATAAAACCCGTAAAGCGATACTTAAGTTAACATACAATGTTTCTAAATTATTTTTATAAATATAACGTAGTGCACTGAAAGGGGTATTAATTGAATTTAATTCTGTTAGGAATATGTCTTTAAAACAAAGTAATTTATTAAATAATTCGGTAGAAATTATATCCTTATCTTTTCCATCTGTAAGATATAGCTCTAAGTCGTCGCAATGTTTTTTAAGATCGGTTGTATTTAAAGTCGGTAAATTTCCTAAATTATGTAAAAAATTAAAATAATTATTATGAACTGTTAACTGTTCGCATCTTTCTTCTAGGGAATTTATAGTTGTATCTAAAATTACATCTCGCTTGGTGTTTGTGGGGTTTCATCCTTATGTTCATAATCGAATTGTCGTTTTTGTTTTCTTTTTCGTACGTTACCTAAGATTTGAAAGTCAGTAGGTATTTCGAGTATGGTAGCTAAATCGGATGAGGTTTCTATTAGATTTTGAAAACCTTCATCAGTGCGGTAATTTTTTACGTAAGTAGTTAAATTATTTATAGCTTTTAAAGCGGTTCCAACATCCATTTCGATCTTCTGCAGGAGTTTGCTAACTACATTTACTCTATTAAGTATATCATACCACAGTACTAATGAGCATACAAAGTGAAAATTGGCAATTTTGGAACACAAAATTCTAGCCTGACATTTGATTTGGTTATCCATTTTTTCATTCTCCTTAATTTGAAACAAAGCGTCGTAAATTTCACCAATTTGGAATCGCAATGGTTTTAAAGCTTCAACACGAGACTCCCAACGAGTATCGGACAATGGTTTTAATGTTAAATTTGGTACACATTTTTTCAAAATATCCCATCATTTAGTTGATGCCGAAAAAAAATTATATATTTCTTGAACAATTCCGAAAAACGTAATAGTTTGGTGGTTGCAGTTAGCGGCATCCTTGACTACTAAATTTAGGGAGTGAGCAGAACAAGGGGTAAAGCAAGCTCTGGAATTAATATTTAAGAATGTGTCTCTGTAATCCATTGTTTTTCCCTTTCATGTTCGCACCATTGTCATAACCTTGGCCACGCAAGTTGCTGATGTCTAAATTAAATTCTTTAATTTTTTCTATTATATAATTGGTTAAACCTTCACCAGTTGAATCTTTGATGTCAATGAAACCAAGAAAATGTTCTTGAATCTGAACTTGGTTATCAGTTGACACAAATCTTATAATAATGGTCATTTGCTCAGTATTACTGATATCCGGAGTACAATCCAATATAATTGAAAAATATTTTGCCTTTTGAATTAACAATAAAATCTTTTCTTTAATTTTTTTAGCTAATAAAGCAATTAATTCATTCTGTACGTCTATACTCATATAATGCACAGATTTCTTTTGTAACGTTTTTTGAAGATGACTAGACATAGTCACATCAAATTTTGCCAGTAATTGTACAAGTTGTAAAAAATGCCCATTATTTCTAACAAATAATTGATCTGATTTTCCTCTCAAGGGAAGACATTGTTTACATAAATATTTTATAATTTCAATAAATCTTTCTAAAATCGCACGCCAGTGCTGTTTTTCCAACTCAAATAATTTTTCTTGTTGTTGATCAATTGTTCGTTTTGATTTCAACGCACGTTCTAAATGAACCCATTGTTTAAAGTTGTTTAAATGAGCTAAAGATGTTTCATGACTATGTAAAGTTTGTGACAAATTTTGCCATTTAGAACATCCAGTTGTAATTAGGCGGCTTGTATTAATATTCTCCAATGAGTGACAGGTAAACAATTTACAGCAAAAACAAAATACGCTATTGCTTTTTTCCGAGTACATTAACCAGTCTCTAGGAACAGATTTCGAATTTGGCATTTTACGATCATAATATGTATCGCTGAATTTTCTTCCGTTATCGTCAGATGGGTACAATACGTTTTGTTTCTTTGTCGGTCCGAATTGAATTAAAAGTTTTCTTACTTTTTAATTTATTGGAGGCCATGTAGCTGGATCTTGGTGATTGTTCAAAACATTTAATGTTGGTGTATCATCAGTAATCAGAAATTTTGTTGATGTGGATAAGGTTTCTTCAGAAGATGCTCCCTGCGGTTCGATTTCAGGTTCAGGAGATTTAGTATGTTGTGCGCTTTTGTCTGCAAAATGGCTTTGAGATGCCGGTAGTTGATCTTCACGTAGATTTTCATTCGAAGGAACTGGTAAAACTTCATTTTTTGTCATCAAATATTTCTTTATATCGTCTCTTTGTTTTTCCAACTCCAATTCTCTGGTCGCTTTGCGTTTTCGATTTTGATATCCGGAAAGTTTTTTCGACATTTTTAGGTGACAACTACAGGTTATTTTTTAATTTCATAAATTTAATGTAAATATAACACCTAACATAAACTTACCTATTTACGGATGAACAATTCACAAATAAACAATGGATTTCGAGAGGAGATACACTTTACACCCAGAGTACACAAACTAATGTGCAAATCTAAATAACAAGTCGAGTTGTTCTTTAGAAATCCCTAAACGCGACGCAACGACGCGACTATACGGCGACGCGACGCCAGACGCAGGGCTCCAAAAGAGCGCCTAGTCGTCGTATAGACTTTTTTTTAGAAATAATGTATACAAAATAATAATTATCTTAATATACCGTACATACATGCATATGAAAAATGCCAATATTTTATTATTACTTCTTTTTTAATAATTTTTTTAAATAATTTTTATTATTGAGGTCTACGTTGGCGGCGTTGGCGCCCCCGTTATAATGCGCCCCCGTTATAATGCGCCCCCATGCGGTGCTTAGCTTGCTTACCGCATCGCGCCGCCCCTGGTATCAAGGTGGTAAGTGTACCCACTGGGCCTCACAAGGCTCGTCCGTTCAATCTATGGGAAACGTATATAAGTTGCCAACAAAACGTGTTCAAACACGATTGATCACGTTTGGCGACTGTATGCCGCCATATGTGTATGTGTAAAACTCTTGTGTGTAGTTTTCTTTTGGCATTGATCGGGTAAACATACTTTGTGTTGCATTTTTACTGTGTTTTTTGTGCTCTTCGGTTTTCTTGCTTTGTACCATTTGAAATGTCGGGAATAAGCGACGAAGTGTGGGAAGACTTTGATATGGTTCTAAATAGGCGTGAAAGATTTTCTAGACTTTCGAGAGACCGGTAGCAGCTCACTGAGGACAGACTGGCCGCGTTTTTTGCGAGTGAGAATATCGAGGATGAAGAAGATGATCCGTTCGGAGGTGATGATGCTGATGAAGACTATATTCCCCCTGATGAAGCGGCGTCCGATGCTGAAGAAAAGTTGCACATTGAGAAGAATATTGCGGTGGACAGTGACGATAGTGATGAAGAAGAGGAAGAAGTTGTCGAAGGACAGGCGGTTACTGTGAATAATTCACAATTGCCCGTTGGCGAATTTTACACATCCAAAGTTGGGGTTGTTTGGATGAAAAATCCACCGGCAAGATACCGTCCGCATGCACACAATGTTCCAGTTGTTGCCAGATGTGGTCCTACCCCAGTTATGCAGCAAGTTTTTGCCAGTCCAATCAGCATATTCAAGCAATTTGTTACTCCGGAGATGGTTAATCTAATTGTTTGCGAAACAAATCGCAAAGCATCTGGCATCATACGCGATTGGAATATAGCCCATCCTGATTCGACTGCAAGAGTTTGGACAGAAACAAACGAGAATGAGATGTACGCGTTCTTCGGATTATTATTATTTGCTGGTATGTTCAATTCGAATACACAGCCAGCTAAAGAACTTTGGAAGCCGTATCACCGTGACATCTACAAAGCTACGATGTCCCTCAGCCGCTACATTCGGTTTGACAACGGAAACACGCGACCGGATCGTGAGGCATTGAGTAAAAGTGCAGCCATCGACGACCTTTGGATAATGCTAAACACCAATTTGGAACGCGCGTACGTGCCATCAGCGAATCTCACTGTTGATGAGCAATTGTTTCCATATCGAGGTCGCACGCGCTTCACACATTACATCCCTTCGAAGCCGGCTAAATATGGAATCAAGGTATGGTGGATTTGTGATGCGAAGAACAGTTATCCACTAAAGGGTGAGATATACACCGGTAAATTGGCAGGCGCCTTACGAGATGTGCAGCAGGGCAAGCGAGTGGTGTTATCTTTGGTACGAAAATTCCATGGAACCGGTCGTACAATTTATTGCGACAATTTCTTCACTTCTTTGGACTTGGCTGAAGAACTGCGTACATTGAAACTCGCAATTGTGGGCACTGTCCGATCCAACAAACGGTTTGTCCCGGAGGAGTCATTTTACTCTCAACCGAGCATTATGCATCCAACGTCGACAATGCCAACAAATCTAAGCCTTATCAAATTCTAGATTACAACGAAAATAAAGCATGTGTCGATACTATGGACCAGATGCTCAGTGGCTACTCTTGCAAGCGTGGCACAAACCGTTGGCCATTAGCCTTGTTTTATAATATGTTAGATGTCGCTGGACTGGCATCATTTATTATTCACAATTCTTTCCAACCATCACGCAAAACGGATAAACGTCGTGAATTCCTAACGGTTTTGACATCTCAGTTGGTTACTCCTCACATGGAGAATAGAGCAATGAATAGTCACGTTAGCCGCTGGCCTAATATCAGTGCACCTATGGCAAAATTTCATGTTTTTGTAAGTAATTATAAAAAATAAAGTATTATATATTCCTAATTCTACCTTTATTATTACAGACACCGTCGCATTACCTTGAACAATACCCAGCACCAAGCACATCCGCACCACCAGCAAAAAAAGAACGAAAGGACTGTGGTGCAATCCTCAGCACAAGAAAAAGCGGCGCAAAACGTTCTTGTCGTGTGAAAAATGTAAAAAATTCATGTGCCTTGAACACGGCTCTATGAGGAAAATTTGTCTGTGCCATGACTGTGCTGCTAAAGAATCATAAATTTAGAAAACTATACGATAACAATTCATTTCTGTTTATTTGTAGTTAACTATTAACTAGTTAACTAATAAATAAATCTATTAAAGTTTAAAGTTAACCATACAAAAATAGTAATTTTACTAAAGCATCCCAACTGCACCACCCTGTTAAGAGACCCCCTAATAATGACACCCACATACAGCTATAGCGTCATACAATAGATCTACCCAATAGCAGCTTTCGATGGGACACTTAGCTGGACGAAAATCGTAAGGACAACTGACCATGGCTTATGGGCCTCGCGAGGCCCAGTAGGGTCACTTACCACCTATTAGGTAGTTAAACATCCTAGGGTTAATATTATTTTTAATATTAAAAATGATAATTTTTGTATCATATCATAAACTAAAATGTTTAAGCTACAATTTAACATATGTATTATATCATAATTTTTAGAAGTACAGATGATATGATTTTTTGACAATTTCATATAATTTTTGATTCATTAATTAGACAGCTTCCTCTTTAACAATTTTTTTTCAAAATTTTTATTGTATTATTTTATAATTTTTATATTATATCATAAACTAGAATCTGAATCTCATTATGGTTTGCTCTGTTTTGAGTCAAAAAAGACTGGAAATTATCATGATAAGATGAATGCTGAAGTGTTCGAAAGATGGTTTCATATCATAGCCGAAATACAGAGAAGATACCCACTAGTCCTGGAGTATTCCTGGAGTCCTAGAGTATTCTAGAATTATGATAATGGGATGAACATTATGAAATGGGGGCGATTGTCCCCATATGATTGTGAATTAAACCCCGTTGAATTAATAAAAGGAGGAGTTGCAAGATATAATATATCATTTAAAATGAAAGATCTGCACCCATTATTTCAACAAGCTGTAAGCAATGTTTCTGTAGGTAATTGGAGGAATGCTATTCGTCATGCCAAAGGGGAGGAAGAAAAATTGTGGCAGGTCGACGATGGAGCGATGGACCGAGGTCAGAATGGAGCGGCTAACAATTGATGTGGGGAACGATTCTTCCTCGGAAGAGGAAATTTCCTCCAAAACTGATTCGAATTTAGTCAGATCATCCCAATTTACAAAATTTTTACTTTATATAACGAGGTGATCACAATATTAACTAATAAATGTGTACCAGGTTCGGTAGACTCTATAGTAGCTCATGGAGACACCAACCACACACCGACTACAGAAGATCTGCACGCAGGACAAAATGAGGTGGGCAATAAACAGTTTTTCACCTTTCACCTGTCGTTGAAACTGTCTGCCTTTGATAAGACGACCTTCTTGGTTATTGACGAGGCTTTGACTGACCAAAATGGTCCTCCTACCCTTTGTGGATGGATAGACAGCTCCCTCAGACAAAGAATCGTTAAGGGAACTTTCTTTCTTTGTATGTATGTATTTTTTCTTGTATGTGAAACTAATTATTGTGCAATAGTGAGGGAAATAAGCGTGGCTTCGCTCAGGTTCACTGCATCTGTTTGGTTAACAGAATATAGTCGTGCAAATTTTTTTGCATTTATTTCTTTTGCTGGTGTATAAATATTGTAGCACAATTCGGCAAGATTTTCAATCTAAATTTATCATGCCAATCCAATTGGCAAGTAAATACTTCTGTAGAGTGGTAGATCACACAAAAATAAGATATAATTTCACAAAATTTTTATTTATTTTTTATTAAATCAAATCCAGGAGGAATTAAATTCGGTTCAACTTTAGCAATTTGTCTAAATTGCCCCTTCATCAACTTAAAACTATTTGATAACCTCAAACCAACACCAAATTCATTCATGGTCTCCTCAAACACTGGGTAAATAAACTTCAACAATCCATGATCGATCGTTGGGAAAAGATGGTGAAGAGCGTGTTGCCCAAAAGTGGTCAAAGTCCATAAATGCGACCCCAAAATCTCCTCGCGATCCATAACTGCATCTAATTGAGCTATCCCAAAATCTTTTTCATTCCTCGCAGCATCACCATCATGGAAGATATCAGGAGCATGATGTGCTGCATTAATTCCAATGATAGCGAAAATAAACGAACCGGATAAAATGATACAAGTCCAAAAATAAAAACAAGTTATTACTGGTTGATTTGAGAAAGTTACAAGAAAAATCGGTAAAGAAAATGGAATTAAATAGGAAATATTAAATTCTTTTTTGTTGTATTTAAAGAATTCGCGGAGCCTTAAAAAGAAACTTCCATGAAAAACTAAACACCAAATCAATGGTGAAACCAACCAGGGTAAATAACGCTTCAAAAAAGATTTATTTTTTGGAAAATACGTTGCTAATGGCTCAAAAATGTACATCTCCATGTCGATTATGGTGTTTGGAAATAAATGGTGGCTTAAAGCGTGGCTAACTCTCCATTCTCTATAAAAAAAATTGTGATAAATGTGTTAATTTTTTTTTAATCGACGTACTTAACACTTTGAAATCCTAATTGGAAATAAAACATCCTAAAATTATCGGCTTGATGGAAATAATTGTGAGCTGAGATGATAACGGTTGCGAGAAAAAATCCGGATAATCCAACAAGGAAATAATTTCCAAAGTTGCATGCTAATAACGATGTTAAAAATGTTAAAATTAATAAAGAATCTGCATAAAATTTTGAAATCGTTATCGGGATTTTTGGAGTATCTTTTAAAATAATTCCAACTCGTTTTTTTAGTGTCCTATAAAACCCATCTCTTTTAAAAGTGTAAGGTGACACCCTCTCAGTTATAGCATCCTTGATATAAAACTTTTCAAGTAATTTTTCTGGCTTTTCACTCAAATGATGTGCCTCAAAAGCTTCGGTTATATCAGTTCCCTAAAAACAAAAATTTTTTAATCTTTAATCCTTTAAATTAATTAATTATTAAAGCACCAACTTACTTGTGTTAATTCTAACCATTGTGATCCTCCGGGATGGTTTTTAATAAACCCGGTTAAATCATAAAGTCCATCGTGGACTCTCCAAAAAACGTTTTCGGCCCCGTCGATTTGTTTTCTTCCGTTTAGCCAAACTCGAGAACTTTTTTCTTTGACGCCGAATCCGGGAATTCGTGATTTGAAACCGATTGTGCCTAATTCTTGGGTGTTGTTCGGGGGCATGATGATTTATTGAATGTAAAATGAGGAGTGATATTAAAAGTTGGGATTAATATAGCGCATCAACAAGTTGGTTTAAAAAAATGATAAAGAGAGGTTAAAGATTAAAATGTTAAGTGTGAGATTTGTTGACAGAAAATGTGGATAAATAAAATAAATATGTAGATATTGTATAACGAGACACTGATATGATTTGTATGTTAAATTGAAGCTTAAAGATTCTAGTTTATGATGTGATGTAAAAACTATGAGATAATATTACTAAGATTTCGAGGAAAAAATTATTAAAGAAGCAATTGATACATTTATTACTAAAGGATAATACGAAATTTTCAAAAAAACGTATCAATTGTATTTTTAAGAAGCATGATATGATATATATGTTAAATTGAAGCTTAAAGATTCTAGTTTATGATGTGATATAAAAAGTATTAGATAATATTATTGAAATTTGAAGTAAAGAATTATAAAAGAATTTGTCAAATTTCGTATAATTTTCATAATTTGGCAGTTTAATTTTTAAAATTTTGTTACAGGAAATTTTAATAATATTATCCTATAATTCTTATATCATATCATAAACTAGAATGTTTAGGCATCAATTAGACATACATATTATATCATAATTCTTAAAAATACGGTCGATAGGATTTTTTGACAATGTTGTTGTCTTTGATTCATAAATTTGACAGCTTCCCCTTTAATATTTTTTTCCTGGAAATTTTAATAATATTACCTAATAATTTTTATATTATATCATCAACTAGAATGTTTCTTTTAGTTTTTGAGATATTAATTTATAAACGTAATAATGAATTTTTTAATTTTTTTAGAGAAACAATCATTTTCAAAAAATCATAACAAACAGGGTGTTTAAATAATATCTGGGTTTCTCTGGGTTGCACTGGTTGAAAAACTTCTTTCGTGAAAAATACCTTATTTTTATTTGTTTGCAACAGCCAAACATTGAAAGACGTGCGTTCGAGTTGTGAATAATTATATTTATATTTTTGTTTTGTTTGTTATCGCGTTGACGACGAATGTCGCGTTGACGACGAATCAATTTTTACGCCGTGCAACGGATAACTTGATAACATGAGGGTAAATACATATAATAAAAAATATATGATTAATAAAATAACAAATAATTAACACAGGGATTTTAATAAATCATTACGATTTTATCAGCAATTGTAGTACAACTTATAAGCTCTCCAATGACAGAAACGGATTTTCAAAATATCTGTTAGTTTTTGAGATATTAACTTTTTAACAGAAGGCATTTTCTCATCTTTTTCGGAATAAACAATTATCTTCATTCATTTTCAAAAAATCGTAATAAATCGTTGTTTTAATAAATTCTTATGCAATTATCAGCGTTTGCAATACAAATTGTTGGCTTTCCAATGAAAGAAACGGATTTTCGAAATATCTATTAGTTTTTGAGATATTAATTTATAAACGTAATAATACACTTTCTCATTTTTTTGGAGAAACAATTATTTTCAATAATTTTCAAAAAATCATAACAAATAGGCATTTGAATAAATCATTACGATATTATCAGCAATTGTAGTACAAGTTATAAGCTCTCCAATGACAGAAACGAATTTTCAAAATATCTGTTAGTTTTTGATATATTAACTTTTTAACAAAAGGCATTTTCTCATTTTTTTCGGGATAATCAATTATTTTCATTCATTTTCAAAAAATCGCAATAAATCGTTGTTTTAATAAATTCTTACGAAATTATCAGCATTTGCAATACAAATTACAGGCTTTCCAATGAAAAAAACGGATTCTCGAAATACCTTTAAGTTTTTGAAAAATAAGTTTTTAAACATAACGAGAACAATTAATATCACAATATTTTCAAGAAAACGTAATAAATCGTTGTTTTCATAAATTCTGATGAAATTATCAGCATTTGCAATACAAATTGTTGGCTTTCCAATGAAAGAAACGGATTTTCGAAATATATTTTAGTTTTTGAGATATTAATTTATAAACGTAATAATGCATTTTTTCATTTTTTTGGAGAAACTATCATTATCAATAATTTTCATAAAATCATAACAAATAGGGATTTTAATAAATTATTACGATATTATCAGCAATTGTAGTACAATCAGTAGAGTAATATACCATGTGTAAGAATGAAAGAACTGTATTATGAAATACAAAAACTAAATATGAAGAAATTAGTAGGCTATGACCTAATTAATGGAGAAACATTGAAACATCTACCAAAACGGGCGATTACAAAACTATTACACATAATTAATGCTGCTTTTAAACAGAAATACTTCCCAAGTATGCTGAAATAATAATGATACCAAAACCTGGTAAACCCCCCACAGATGTTACATCATATAGGCCAATCTCATTATTACCCTTACTATCAAAACTGCTTGAAAAATTACTATTAAAAAGACTAAAACCTGTCATAGAAGAAAAAGCCCTAATACCAACACATCAATTTGGGTTTCGGAATAAACATGCAACAATAGACCAAGTGCATAGAATAACGAATATTATCGAAATAGCAATGGAAGAAAATAAAGTCTGCTCCGCCATATTTTTGGATGTTGCACAAGCTTTCGACAAAGTCTGGTTAGATGGTTTAAATTACAAACTAGACCAAATACTACCATCAACGTATAGTCAACTACTAAAATCATATCTTTCTGATCGATATTATAGAGTAAAATACGAAAACGCTTATTCACCAATACATGAAATACGAGCCGGAGTTCCTCAAGAAAGTGTGCTTGGCCCAACATTGTACTTACTCTACACATTCGACCTTCCTCAGGTACCAGAAACTTTAACAGCTACATTCGCAGACGACACAGCGATCTTGGCTGTTGCAGAAAATGAAGTAGTTGCAGCAAATAAGTTACAATTGGCATTAAATTCAATAGAAAACTGGACCAAACGATGACTAATAAAACTAAATACAAATAAATCGACATATATAAACTTTACTTACAAGAAAATAAACTATGTCCCAGTACACATAAATGGCAATGCAATCCCTTACGCCGACACCGCAAAATATCTTGGTATGACGCTGGATGCCAAACTCAAATGGAAAGCTCACGTCAAAAAAAAACGTGAGGAACTTGATATCAAATTTAGACACCTATATTGGCTTATTGGCAGAAAATCAACGCTATCACTAAAAAACAAGTTGTTAATATACAAGTAAGTATTAAAACCAAAATGGACATACGGAATCCAACTGTGGGGTTGTACCTGCAAGACAAATGCAAGTCTGATTCAAGGATTCCAGAACAAAGTAGTAACGTGCATAGTGAATGCACCCTGGTATATAAGAAACACCGACCTCCATCGCGACTTGAAAGTAGCATCGGTGTCATCAGAAATTGCATCATTCGCATGTAAACATGAGAAGAGAATGTATGATCATCCCAACATCGAGGCCATCCAGCTTCTCGACAACGAGGATGTCCTGCGTCGCCTTCAGCGGATGAAGCCGTTCGATTTAGTGACCTAGTGCCCTAGTCGATTCAAACGCGAGCAATAGTGCGGAATTATAACAAAAACAATAATACCCAATACGTGTGTTCCGCGTATCGCAGTGTGCGCGTTTTTGCATTTTGGTCTTAAAACGGTAAAAATATGACAATATTTATCTATATTATGGGTAAACCAGACTGGACCACTGGGAAAAGCTGCAAAACATTATCTAGTTTAATTTAGTGTTAAAAATAAGTAACTAATTACTATGTATTTACTAGGTGTTATGCAATTGAGCTATGCATAATATAGAAAAAAAAAATTGTAGTACAAGTTATAAGCTCTCCCATGACAGAAACTGATTTTCAAAATATCGAAATTAGCTTTTAAACATAACGAGAACAATTTCACCAAATTTTCAAAAAATCGCAATAAATTGTTGTTTTAACAAACTTTTATAAAATTATAAGCATTTGCAACACAAATTATCGGCTTTTCAATGAAAGAAACGGATTTTCGAAATATCTTTTTGTTTTTGAGATATTAATTTATAAACTCTCTCATGCACTCTCTCATTTTTCTGGAGAAACAATTACTATCAATAATTTTCAAAAAATCATAACAAAATAGGCATTTCAAAAAATCGTTACGACATTATCAGCAATTATAGCACAAATTATAAGCTCTCCAATGACAGAAACGGATTTTCAAAATATCAGTTAGTTTTTGAGATATTAACTTTTTAACAGAAGGCATTTTCTCATCTTTTTCGGAATAAACAATTATCTTCATTCATTTTCAAAAAATCGCAATAAATCGTTGTTTTAACAAATTCTTATGAAATTATCAGCCTTTGCAATACAAATTATCGGCTTTCCAATGAAAGAAACGGATTTTCGAAATATCTCTTAGTTTTTGAGATATTAATTTATAATCGTAATAATACACTTTCTCATTTTTCTGGAGAAATAATTATTTTCAATAATTTTCAAAAAATCATAAAGAAGGATTTCAATAAATCATTACGATTTTATCAGCAATTGTAGTACAAATTATAAGCTCTCCAATGACAGAAACGGATTTTCAAGATATCCGTTAGTTTTTAAGATATTCATTTTTTAACAGAAAGCATTTTTTCATCTTTTTCGAGATAAACAATTATTTTCATTCATTTTCAAAAAATCGCAACAAATCGTTGTTTTAACAAATTCTTATGAAATTATCAGCATTTGCAACACAAATTATCGGCTTTCCAATGAAAGAAACAGATTTTCGAAATATCTTTTAGTTTTTGAGATATTAATTTATAAACATAAAAATGCACTTTATCGTTTTTCTGGAGAAACAATTATTTTCAATAATTTTCAAAAAATTATAACAAATAACCGTTTCAATAAATCATTACCAAAATTAATTACATTAATTACAGATAATATAAATTTGACAGTTTCATCTTTAATAAGTTTTTCCAGGAAAATTTAATAATATTAGCTTATAATTTTTATCTCGTATCATAAACTAGAATGTTTAATCTGCATTTTAACATACAAATCATATCATGATTCTTAAAAATATAAATAATACCTATGATTTTTGGAAAATGTATAAATTTTGATTCATAAATCTGACATAATTCTGAAAAAATCTTATTATTTTTATATCATATCATAAACTAGAATCTTTAAGCATCAATTAAACGTACATCATATCATAATTCTTAAAAATACGATCGATATGATTTTTTGAAATTTTCGTAATTTTTTTATTTACAAATTTGACAGTTTCTTCTTTAATAACTAAATAACTAAATTTAATAATCTAATCTTATAATTTTTATATCGTATCATAAACTAAAATGTTTAAGCTACAATTTAACGTACGTATTATAATATGATGCTTAAAACTACGGATGGTATGACTTTTTGAAAATGTATAATTTTTGATTCATAAATTTCACAGTTTTCTCTTTAACATTTTTTGTTTGAAAATGTTGATAATATTATTCTATAATTTTAATATCATATCATAAACTAGAATGTTTAAGCTACAATTTAACAACAATTTAATGTGTTATATCATGATTCTTATAAATATAAATGATACAATTTTTTGAATATTTCGCATAATTTTTAATTCATAAATTTGACAGTTTTCTCTTTAATAACCTTTTTTTTGAAAATTTTAATAATATTATATCATAATTTTTATATGATATCATAAACTAGAATGTTAGGAATATTTTTAATTCTTAACCGCGATAAATCGTTTGAAACGAATCCAAACACGATAATGTTGAAAATAATCGGGAGACGGTTACTTCCGGTTTTGAGTTTTAATTTTAATTTGGGTTAAAATCGATCAAAATGAATCCAAACAAGATGTTATGTTTAAAAGTTAGCATCTCAAAAACTGAAAGCTATCTTGAAAATTCGTTTATTTTATTGGAAAGCTGATAATTTGTATTGTAAATGGTGATAATTTCATAAGAATTTGTTAAAACAACGATTTATTGCGATTTTTTGAAAATGAATGAAAATAATGTTTATTCCGAAAAGATTAGAAAATGCCTTCTGTTAAAAAACTAAAATCTCAAACACTAACAGATATTTTGAAAATCCACTTCGGTCATTGGAGAGCTTATAGTTTGTACTACAATCGCTGATAATATCGTAATGATTTATTCAAATCCCTATTTGTTATAATTTTTTGAAAATTATTGCAAATAATTGCTTCTTCAGAACAATGAGAAAGTGTATTGTTACGTTAATAAATTAATATCTCAAAAACTAAAAGATATTTCGAAAATCCGTTTATTTCATTGGAAAGCCGATAATTTGTATTGCAAATACTGGTAATTTCATAAGATTTTGTTAAAACAACGATTTATTGCGATTTTTTGAAAATTCTGTGATATTAATTGTTCTCGTTATGTTTAAAAACCAATTTTTCAAAAACTAAAAGATATTTTGAAAATCCGTATCTTTCAATGAAAAGCTAACAATTTGTATTACAAATGCTGATAATTTCATAAGAATTTGTTAAATCAACGATTTATTGCAATTTTTTGAAAATGAATTAAAAAAATTGTTTATCCCGAAAAAGATGAGAAAATGCCTTCTGTTAAAAAGTTAATATCTCAAAAACAAACAGATATTTTGAAAATCCGTTTCTGCCATTGGAGAGCTTATAATTTATACTACGATTGCTGATAATATCGTAACGATTTATTGAAATCCCTATATGTTATGATTTTTTGAAAATTATTGAAAATAATTGTTTCTCCAGAAAAATGAGAAAGTGCATTATTACGTTTATAAATTAATATCTCAAAAACTAAAAGATATTTCGAAAATCCGTTTGTTTCATTGGAAAGTCGATAATTTGTATTGCAATTGCTGATAATTTCATAAAAATTTGTTAAAACAACGATTTATTGCGTTTTTTGAAAATGAATGAAAATAACTGTTTATCCCGAAAAAGATGAGAAAATGCCTTTTGTTAAAAAGTTAATATCTCAAAAACTAACAGATATTTTGAAAATCCGTTTCTGTCATTGGAGAGCTTATGATTTGTACTATAATTGATATAACGTAATGATTTATTGAAATGCTCAAGGGCAGCCAGTGACGCTAACAACAGATCGTGATCAACCGAATCGAACGCCTTGCTGAAATCAAGTAGTACAAGGATGATAACAACATTTGTCGCATGCATACCTAATATCATCTGTAATCTTAATAAGCGCTGTTGTCGTGCTATGACCTTTACGAAAACCCGATTGAAACTCGTTGTGCAAATTAAATTCTAAATGGTCTTCGACAGCATCAAAATACACTACCAGCAATACTTAAAGAATACAATATTGACCATTATTTCAACAATACATTTAGTACTGAACAACATCAAACTACAGAGGTAAACGTTCAAACCGCTAATGGATTAATATCTGTAGCAGCAACGTACATACCGCCGAGACATAATCTCAAAAGAGAAGATTATCAGGAAATTCTGCATCTTGAAACAAATTTGTACTTGGAGGAAACTTTAATGCAAAACATATGTCTTAATAATAATAATAATAATAACTTGGCTTTATTAATAAAAAAAATAATGACAATAATTATACAAAAGCAATACGTAGGGCGGAGTTAGGAATCAAGTTCCTCTCTACCACTCAACCCTACAAACAAAAAAAAAAAAATTAAGTATTAATAAAATAGAACAAAAGAAAAATTAAAATTAAAACAAAAAAAAACAAAAAAAACAATGTTTACGAAATTAACAATATTAAACAAATCAAAAATAAAAAAATAAAAAAAAAACAAAGGAACATATATTAATTGCAATACATATGCATGCGAAACTCAGCAACTATACGCCAGATTGTTCATCCATTAACATTTGTCGCAGTTTCTTCTTAAACGCATTCAAATTTAGAGACTTCAAAGAGCCTGGCAGCGGATTATAATATTTAGGAAGGCAATAAGTGAAGGATCGTTCAAATAACGAGGTCTCGTGTTTAGGAGGTGTAATAATACCTCTATTTCTAATATCGATATTATGAACATCTGTCCTGAATGATATTTTGTTGTATAGATACGGGGGCTTCTTCAACATGAGAAGTTTATGGTAGAATGATAATAAATGCAACTTTCTTCTGTTGGACATATTCAACCAACCAGCATCTATTAATTTATGAGACACATGATCATACCGTTTTAAACCGTATACAAGCCTGAGGCAAGCATTCTGTACCCGCTGTACACGACTTACTGAAGTGCTAGCCAAACAGGTACCAAAAACCTTATCACAAAAGGTGAAATTACTAAGTACAAGGGTATCGCACAGTTTTAACAGTGTAGCTTTAGATACTGTGTGCCTAATGCCATAAATTAATTTCAACGTTGCATATGATTTATTGGTTTTCTGTGTAATATGTGTTTTAAATCTAATATCTGAATCCTGATACAATCCCAAATTACGAAAACAGCATCCTACATTAATTCGCTGGTCATCAACTTCTATACTAAAATGAGTAGAATGTTCTTCTCGCAAACCCCGCCTACCAAAAAGCATCAATGCCGACTTGGCACCATTCACCTTCAAATTATGTCCAGACGAAATTTCCATTAAGTTCCTAATTTCCCGTGTTAAAATAGTTTCAGCCAGAGATACATCACTGGGAGCAAATCTCAGATATAGTTGGGTGTCATCTGCGTAAAAATGACAGCTACAGTGTTTCAAACTATTTGAAAAGTTGGATGTATATAACGAAAACAAAAGTGGCCCCAATATAGAACCCTGCGGCACACCCGCCGACACCCTCCGAGGCTCAGATATAGAGTTGTTTATCTTAACTTTTTGGTATCTATTGCACAAGTAATTGGAGACCAATGATATAGCATTAGCGCTAAACCCAACAAAATGTATGACAGAACTTAACAAGGAATGGTTTACAGTATCGAAAGCTTTTGAGTAATCCAACAAAACTAATGCAGTCATATCGTTTTCATCAATCGCCCGGAGAATGTCGTCGGTAATATGCATTAACGCTGTTTCACAACCATAATGTTTACGAAATCCAGACTGATTTGGAGGTAGGATATTATAGCCGTCAATAAAAGTTCTAATTTGCCAGTCCATAACTTTCTCCACAACCTTTGCGAGAACCGGGAGAATGCTAACAGGTCGTAAATCCTTGTACTCTTGGGGATTAGAAATTTTTGGTAATGGAGTTACCAGAGCGGTCTTCCAATAGGAAGGAAAAACACATTTCTCCAAACAGTAATTAACTATATGCGTCAAATGTGGGAGTATAAAAGGACAGCAGTACAAGAGCATTGACAACGAAATACCATCATCCCCGACAGCATTAGATTTCATTTTAAGTAAATAACTTGCAACAACGTTTTCATGTACAGTTTCGAAATCAAAATACTTCTGAAATTCACATTTTTTGTTACTGTTATAAAAGTGCATAACATCACTTGAAGGTGCTCCCAATGAACAACCTGTCTGGAGAAAGTGGTTATTAATGTCATTCGCATTTCTTAAATGCATGGGCAAAGTGTTTACTCTATTCCTGATCACTCCGAAATCACGAATAACACGCCACATCGCAGATGTCCCAGTTCGACTCGTTGCCCCCTCAAAGTACACCCTTTTTTCAGTTTTGATGGCATTTGTCACGTGTCTTGTCAACGTTTTATACTGCTCTAGGTCTAATACATTTTTTGTACGCTTATATTTAGCATAAGCTTTATTTCTAACCGCGATCATTTCCTTGATTTGGGGTGTAAGCCACGGAGCAGGTTTTTTTGTAAATCTTTTCGTTTGTAGTGGTGCATGTAAATCAAATAGATCTAGTATTAAAGAATTAAAATAATTCACTTTTTCATCAATGCCGTTAATTTCAAAAATTAATTGTAAAGGTAATGATTCAAGTTCTCTACTAAACAGATCGAGATTAAACCTCTTAAAGTCTCTATAAGTTCGAAATGTAGGAACAGGCTTTGTACTAGCAGTTTTCAAATGAGAGTGTACAAGTTCGTGATCTGAAAGGTGGGGTAGTGAATATATGCAGTAATATCTATTAAAGTTTCGGAATTAAGTGTAATACGGGTTGGTTGATTAACAAGTTGAACCAGACCAAACGACTCCAGCAAATCAAGGAAAATGCGTGAATATGTACTTTCAGGGTGCAACAAATCAATATTTATATCACCGGCAATAAATAGTTCATTACATTGTGGTATAGCTAAACTTAAGGATTCCTCGAGAGACTCAAAGAATAATGGCAAACTTCCGGTCGGGGGCCTGTACATTACACCAAAAATATATTTAACTTTGTTAATAGTTACAGCGATCCATAGCTGTTCTAAATGATCATATGTTTTTATGTTAACCTTGCTGGGTCTATATAAGTTCTTAATATAAATGCCTACACCACCACCTCGCTTACCAGACCTTCGGCGATGTATGAATGTATAATTTTCGATAGAACACACCGCTTCCGTATGTTCATCCGCCAGCCAGGTCTCCGTAACCAATACCAGATCAAAATTATTATCAGTAATGTACTCACGAAATTCAGCAATACTAGGCAGCAACGACCTAATGTTAATGGATGCTATATTCATGTTGTGAACAATAATAAAAAGAAAAAGACAAACAAAATACAAAAAAAAAACAATAATAACTACAATTAAATGAAATTTAACTATTGAAAAAGATTTAAATAAATATAAACTACATTCTAGAGTGCTTTCCCTCCAGGTAACAAATCAACTAGATTCGTCAATTAGATCAAACGGAGGAAAAGTCTCAAAACAATCGAAAGATTGTATATATATTTTTAACAATCGAAAACAAAAAAGAAGAAAAAAAAAACGGAAAAATCGAACAGAGATTTTTCGAAAAAAGCAAGAATCGAAAAAGTTATATCAACATTCTTTTCTTCTGTCCGTCGACTTCTGCATACAGAGTTCCATCACGGCTCCACACTCTTCTTTTACCATATTCTTCCTCCAGTTTTCTCAATTCGCAAAACCGGTGGTGCGTAAGGTCTTCTCGAATTATAAACTGAGTTCCTCTTAACAGTTTCTTATGATAAAATACGCGATCTTTGGTCTTGTGACTTATAAATTTCATAATAATAGGTCGGTTCTTTCCATTTCGCTTCGGTCCAACTCGATGACAACGATCGATAGAATCCGGTAACAATGCGAGGTTCATTTTCTTATTAATAATATCTAATACAACTTGTTCGGTGTTCTCATTGTCTGTCTCGCTTACCCCGAAAACTCGAATGCTATTCCGTCGAGTGTATTGCTCAAGTCGATCCAGTTTTTCCTCATGGTCTGCTCTACATACGGTATTGTCGGACTTCGAACGAGTAACCTCCGCTTCCAAAATTACAACCTTTTCTTCGAGAATATTAACCTTTTCCTTGTATTCCCTGAGTTCATCCCTTAGAATGGACGATATTGATTTGGCGATATTGGCAATGAACGACTCTTTCTTGAATAACTCAGTCAACACCTCCTCAAAATCACTCAATTGTTTCTTGGTGACCACCATTCTCTTTAACTAATTAACACACTCAACTTAAAAACTAACTTTAAAACGTCGAAAATCAAGTTGAATTAATCGGTAACTCAAACCACCTCGATAATTTTCGTCGACTTAACCTGGAGAGGCACGCGCACGTCTAGCTTGGTTGCATGCTTATCACAAACTCTTTTTGGGGTTCTCGCTTGACAAATTCAAAAATTGTGAGATGCTCTCCACTGGTAAGCCAACTTACTGACCAACAAATAGATGTAAAATTCCGGACTTACTTAATTTTTTTGTTACGAAAAATATATCGCATAACTTCGTAAACATAGAAGAAGAGTTCGTGCAGAGTAATATACCATGTGTAAGAATGAAAGAACTGTATTATGAAATACAAAAACTAAATATAAAGAAATTATTGGGCTATAACCTAATTAATGGAGAAACATTGAAACATCTACCAAAACGGGCGATTACAAAACTATTACACATAATTAATGCTGCTTTTAAACAGAAATACTTCTCAAGCATATGGAAAGTTGCTGAAATAATAATGATACCAGAACCTGCTAAATCCCCCACAGATGTTACATCATATAGGTACCTAAATAAAGTCTGCTCCTGGTTTAAATTACAAACTAGACCAAATACTACCATTAACGTAAAGTCAATTATTAAAATCGTATTTTTCTGATCGATATTATAGTGTAAAATACGAAAACGCTTATTCACCACTACATGAAATTAGTGATGTAACAGATATCCGCATCCGCATCCGTAACTGCAGATAATCCGCATTGTTTTGAGGATCCGCATCTGCATCCGTATCCGCATATATTTTAACGAAGCTCCGGTCATGCCAGCGTTCGGCATTAATAAATAAATTTTTTAAATCGTTTGACAATGAGACATATAATTTAATTATAATTTTTAAATAGTAGTGACAGTTTTCTCTTTAGATTTTTTACATTTTCAAAACTAGATATTGTAACATGCACGAACACGTGACATAAGCACAATGTCGCGACAGGTCGCGACGGACAACGCGACGCTTATATTGTCGCGCCATGGTCCCGTCGTTCTACTAAAGTTCTTTATTCTTAAAGCCGATCAGTTGTTGAACGGATGGCAACTGTTATGGTTCGTTTTATGCATTGTTCGTCATTCGTTTTATTGTTAAATTAAAATGAAACCAAAAACAAGTTTCATTTGGGAATATTTCTCGGAAATTAACAGTTCAGTTGCTCGTTGTAACATTTGTGAAAAGGATTATTCACGAAAAGGACGTACCACATCTTGTTTAAAAAATCATTTGAAGTCGAAGCACACGAAAATGTTTGAAGAGTTAGAAAAACGTATAGCTGAAAATGCCGAACAGGGCCAGCCAACCTATAGTACATCTACAGACACAGGTTCAAAAACAAAACACCTTTCTTTACAAGAATGTTTAACGAAGAATGTATGTTGGGATTCATCATATCCAAAATCCAAAGAGACGGATCGACTAATAGGCGAAATGATTGCTTTGGAAGACTTGCCATTCAACTTCGTTGAAGGTGTTGGTTTTCGACGATTGATCAATACAATACTTCCACGATATAAAATGAGGGGCCGTCAGTTTTTTACGTCGCTTGTATGTGACGATTTATATAACAGCGTGGCAAATAAAATTAAAGTATTATTAAAAGACCTTGAGAAAATATCCTTTACAACTGATGTTTGGTCTGATACAAGTTCTGGGACTTCATTAGTTGGTTTGACTGCTCATGGTGTAAACGAAGGTTTTGAAAGAGTAAGAATTATTTTGAAATGTGAAATAATGGAAGGACGTCACACGGGCCAAGTTATTTCGACAAAAATTGAATCCATCCTTGAAGAATGGGGTATAAAACACGATACTGTTCACTGTGTGGTACGCGATCGTGGCAACAACATGATTAAAGCAATGCAGATATCTGGTTTCACTGATTTTAACTGTGTGATTCCTCAAATACAGTGTTGTATTAAAAAAGTGATATTATCGGAAGAATGGGTTCAAGAAATAATTGAAAAGGTGAAAAAAGTTTCAACACATTTTAATCATTCCCTAGTAGCACAAGATGAACTAAAGGCTATACAGGAAATAAGAATGAAGCAATTTCCATTGTCAACAATTCAAGATTGTCCCACTAGGTAAGCCAACGATTGTGTATAAATCAGATATTGTGTAACTAATTTTAATTTCAGGTGGAACAGCATATTTTACATTTTGAAGCGTTTTGTTAAAATAAAAGATTCTTTAGTTTTATACTTAACTACAAAACAATTTGTATCATTTTCTCCAGATGATTTGTCAACAATTGACCTGTTGTTAAAATTGTTGGCACCTTTCGGAGAACTTACTAAAGAATTGAGTAACTCAAAGAACAGCATTGGCATGGTTATACCACATATGTACGTTATCCTGACAACATTAAAAGCTGAGAAAGATAACCAGAATATGCCAGAAAAAATCAAAGCACTTTTCGTTAAAGATATACTAGAAATAAGTGAAAGATTTGGCGATTTAAATAAAAATTTGCTATGTTCGGTTTCTGCGTACTTAGATCCGCGATATAAAACAAAGTTTTTTAACAGTTTTGAAAGAGAAGAAGTCGAAGCCATAATAGTTAATTTGTGTCAAAATCAAACGATCCATGAAAATAAAGATTGTAGTCCAATACATAAGAAAAGAAAAATTGATAATCAAATTGCTACTAGTTCTAGCAGTTGTTCAATGCTACTACAGTCAGTACAATCCATTCTAAGTTCAAGCGAAAGTGAGGCAGAAGATGACCAATTAACAACACTGAAGCTTGTGCTCCAAAATTACGTTAAAGAAAGAAGGCTGTCTTTAGAAGAAGACCCGTTGATGTGGTGGCGGCAGAATGGGTACAAATATACTGTTTTATTGCCGATTGTTCGACAATATTTATCAACGCCACCAAGCAGCTATACCCGTGAACAGCTATTTAGTGGAGCATCCTTAATATATACGGATAAAAGAAAAAATCTTCGAGGAGAAAAGGCATCAAAATTGCTTTTTTTAAAATATAACTTGCCTGTAATAAATTACGAATGTTAGATATAAAATAGAGAAATTACAATAGAAATATTATTTTCATAAAAATTTTAGTACCTATGTAACTTTTTTTAATAACTCCGCATCCGTTAAATCCGCATCCAAAAATCCGCATCCGCTTACGCATCCGCATGCGCAAAATTAGAATTAAAAGATCTGGTTCCGCATCCGTATCCGCTAAACCCACATCCGTAACATCACTACATAAAATACAAGCCGGCTTTCCTCAAGGAAGTGTGCTTGTCCCAACACTGTAGTTACTGTACACATTCGACCTTCGTCAGATACCAGAAACTTTAACAGCTACATTCGCAGATGACACAGCGATCTTGGGTCTTGCAGAAAATGAAGTAGTTGCAGCAAACAAGTTACAATTGGCCTTAAATTCAATAGAAAACTGGACTAAACGATGACTAATAAAATTAAATACAAATAAATCGACATAGATAAACTTTACTTATGGCACTACGTTTTTCGAAAAAATTTTATCAACAGAACATCGTATTCCCTTGGATCACTATCCTTAAACATAGTTACTTCAATTAAAGACCTTGGTGTGTTCTTGAACACTAAATTGCTTTTCTCCTCCCATATTTATTATGTTTTTTTAAAGGCCATCAAGCAATTAGAGTTTATTATTCGTAGATGTTTACAATTTTCCAACCTACACTGTATTAGGTCTATTTATATGGCATATGTGAGTAACATTTTTACTTTGTGGTCTGGAATCCCAGGTATAACACTTATATGGGTCGGTTGGAAGCTCGGGAACGCCGGTTTGTGCGATTTCTGGTTCGTAAATTTAATTGACCTTGGCTTGGGTCACTTGCAACGAAGGCGGGTTGCCACTGATATGGGCAACTGTTTGGTATTTAGGAACTAACATCAGCATTTAACGTATACACTGATTCCCTTCAGGATTCACAATTCAGGATTCCTTTAATAAATATTGTAACAGCGTTAATACTTTTTACTCCTCCTCATAAATGGAGTTGTATTTTATTATTTTGTATTATGTTTTAAAAATGTATTTATTCGCAATGATTTATTTTTAATTTTTTTGTAAGTTAACCTGTATGTTTTATTTATGTATATGTATTATTTATGTAGACTCAGTTCATCGTGACAGATTCTGTATAATTACCACATAGAAACCTAAATTAGACGCAACATATATTCAACTTTAATTTTCTTTGATATTTACAAAATGTGAGAACGGTGATCTTTTATTAGCCAGTAGTTGCTCATTTTCGTAGGGTTGCAGCGATCTTGATAACGGTATTCCATCGTAAATTTGAAGAGACATTCTACTTCCCATATTCTTGTAGCTGCTAATTCAGAATGGAAACAATGTTTTAAAAGATGAGCAAGCAGCTAATTCAATGGACGCGGTCAGCAGACACAGCTGATGTAAAAAAGCAGCTTTTGTGATGAGTATGATGATAAGCAGCATGTTTCTGGTCGCTGTACGGTATTTCTACACATCATGTTTTTGACATATTATGCATTAAATGTCTAAACTGTCTTGGTTGACAGTATTAGATTAGTTAAGTCCCGTATTATACGTGTTTGCTAAAAATGGTCGATACAAATCGTAATAAACGTTTGGTAGTGGATTATTTTTTAAACGATGATGATTTAGATATGAATATCTTAATGGTATTGGATAACCTTGCTAATAACATCACACAAAGTTAGCCTCAATATAAACAGCCACCGATCCACAATAATTATTATGAAAAAATTATACCAAACTATAGATTAAGTGGATTCAAAAGCCACTTCAGGATGTCCAAGACAACTTTCGAGGTATGTAAATTTGAACAATTATTGCCAACAAAGATATAATATGCCTAACATTATTATAAATTTAGGAATTGTCAACACAAGTTTTTCCACATCATAAGGTTCAATCGTATGTAGCTTTTGACAAGAAGATGCTCCTTACGATATGGCTGCTTGCAAAACCAGAAAGTTTCCTAGCTGTCGGAGAACGCTTTGGGGTGTCAAAGAGTGCAGCGCATTTTGTATTCCTTGAAATAATTTCTTTAATACTTCATTTAAAAGACCAATATATTCGTTGGCCAAATCGCCAGGAGATAGCTGCAATTGAAACAAGATTTAAATCACGTTCTGGTAAATACATAAAGGGGAGATAACACAGTTTATCTTGTGCTTATATTAAAAATGTCTTACAGGCATTCCTGGTATAGTTGGTGCTATTGATGGAACCCACATTATTATAAAACAGCCTATTAACAATCCTATAGATTACTACAACAGAAAAGAACAACATTCAGTGATATTACAAGCTGTTTGTGATGACAAGTGTGTACTAACTGATATATTTGTGGGGATGCCTGGACGAATGCATGACGCTAGAGTCTTTCGTAATAGCCCACTGTTCCAGAAGTTACGTGACCACCCACCATTATTATTACCTCATCAGCATATTTTAGGGGATGCTGCATATCCTTTGATGACTAGCCTACTAAAGCCATATCTAGATAATGGACATTTAACAAGGGTACAGTCGACTTTTAATGTACGCCTCAACAGTCAAAGATCAGCGATTGAACGAGCATTTTCATTATTAAAAGGTACTATTTTATTTTTAGTGATTTATTTTATTTTTTTCGCTACCATTTAGTATTGCACTGTTTTATTTCTAATAACTTATTTTATATTGGATATATCAACTTTGCATTTAAAGGCCTTGTACCGTGGATTATTTCATGAATAGTCTTTTAGGAAAGTGGAGACGGTTAAAATATCTGGACATGTCTCTGAGACAAGAAATTCCAAATGTTATTGCGGTATGTTGTATTCTACATAATTTTGTTTTGAAGCATGATCACATGGAAATAGATGATGAAAATGAGACTCAGGACTGCAGACAGGAAAACAACGATCATAACGAACGTAACACTGGTTCCTTAAAGCGAAATTTCATTGCCTCACTTTTGGTACCCTCACAATAAAACTGCTATAATAACACAGTGTGATGATAAAGTTTGGAACATAATTCATAATTGCGTTATTAAATGTTTTCAGGCAATAGTTACGTTTTTATTTTTTAAAGTGAATTATCTATTTATTTATTTTTTTTTTAATTGTTGTGTGGGCTATCAATTTTTTTACATCATCATTTAAGTAGTAACTAGTTCTATGGAAAAAAGTGACCTGTCCTAGCGTTTTTCTTGAAAATATTAAATAACGCAATTATGAATTATATTCCAGACTTTATCACCACACTGTACATTATTGGTTATAAAAATAAAGTAAATATGTAATAAATGTTGTATTTACATGTAATAATTTATTATAACTAATTACAAACTTTTTTTTATATACTTATGTATACTAGGTTTAGAAACACATAAAAAAATTTATAAATTTAAATATTTTTTAAAAAGTTCTAATTTCTCTCTTTGAATTTTATTGTATTCCTCAAAACTTACACGTATCTTTTTCATATCTTCCAACTTTTCTTCTTCTAGTTCAAGTTGCCGGATTTTTGAATTTTTGGGATTTTGGAACATGTCCTTCCTCTTTTCATATTCCGCTAAGAAAAGCATTGTTGCTGAATGTGTCCATATAAATTTATCTACAAGATTTACACAAATCATATTTATATACATGAATATATAGTTATACTTGTATGTACAGACCTTCATATATTTCTACATCGAAGTGTTCGCCCCTTCCTTCTTCTTCTACAGTACTAATATTCCTGTTTTCTTCTGTATTTTTATCTTGGGTGTCGACAAGGTAATAGGTTAAATCATCTAGAGTAAAATAAGAGAATTCAAATAAAACCTAAGATACTGTTAAGATGTAGAAAACCCACGTTGGCTGTTGCATGTTACCGTTAAAATATACAATTTAGTTATTTCATACAATAGTAAAATACTTATTGTGATAAATAATTTAAATACGAACAAACTTACCATTACTTATTTTCTCAGCATCCATTTTGTTGTATGAATGTCAAAGTTAGGCCACGGCTAGGTGGGATTATATTAACCTCACTTCACGACTTCACCCACTTTCTGTCACTTTCATTTAAACGTCAAACCAAAGCGCTGTTAAAAACGGCCAGCGCTGAGTTTCAGCGGTAAACCAGCGATACCGTTCAGAATCTGATGTGGCTCAGCTACTCAGCTGCTGTGTCCGCTGACCGCGCCCAATATTTGTGAGTTTGGTATCAAAGGCTGGATCTTTCAATAATTTTCTTAGTTGTAGCCCAACATATATACCTTTCAACTCTTTCAGCTTTGCTTCACTCAATTTGGGAAACTTTTCTTTCAACTGCTTGAAGGCCTGTCCTCTTTTATCCAAAGCTTTCACAAAGTCCTTCATAAGGTCCAACTTGATTGAAGCGGAGGCAAAATGATTTTGGCGGGATTAACCAATGAAGTGTTTTTCACATTTTCTTTTGCTGCAACATATGATTTTCTTATATTCCACTTCATGACTGTATAGTGGTGTTTAGTGTCACGGCTGTCCCATAGGCACGAAAGCAGCAATATTTCGTAAACCCACTCTGTAAATCTGTAAGTAATGCAAGAACTTTTATATCAGAGCAAAGTTGCCAGCGAAGCCATGGTTTCATAAGTTTCTTTCATGTTTACTGTATAAACCAAAGGCACCAATGGGAATGTATTCGTTTAAATACAAAAATATACTTTGTCCACGACTACCTTATAATATATACTGTGGAGGTATATATAGTCCACAATATAAATAAATAAATTTGGTTAAATAAATATTTTAATAAATAATATATGCACCGTACACACACCGTACACGTGTGTTTTATATAATAATTTTGAAATAAAAGATGAATAAATAATCATAATTGATTTTGTTTTACAACACGAACTTGATTTTCTACATGTCGTGTGCACAGCATGCTACAGCTACTTCCCCTCCTATAAAGATGAATAAAAAGAGGAATATGGTGTGGTGGTCAAAAAATCCATATTTACAAATTAATTTTTTTGAATATTTTGTTGTTTTACACTGTTACACACACTTTTGTGTTTGTTTAAATATTTACCTCGCTGTGGTGACGGTTTTGGGGTTAATTGTTGATATTTAATTGGTAGTTGTATCATTTGTTGAGCAGGTTATTGCATTAATGTATTGATGATTGATATTGAATCGACCGTTGGGTTAATTGTTGAATTGGTTGAATTCGCTGGTGAGTTAGCGATTGATTTCGCGAGTGGGATCGCTGGTGAGTTAGCGATTAACTTCACGGGTGAGTTCGTGATTGGGTGCGCTGGTGAGTTAGCGGCTTGTTTCGCGAGTGGGATCGCTGGTGAGTTAGCGAGTGAGTTGGCGGTTGAGTCACCATCAGCGGGAACCGTTATTTTAATAAAATTGTTAAAAAATGCACTTTTATTTGATTTGATTCCTCTTTATATTCTTAGCTCTATAGAAAGATAAATGGCTTACCGGCACACGACTGTAAAATTTTCGAAGTCTTGACGGTTGCCCGACTGGCATGGCGGCTTGTTGCAATTTGACATCTTGTTGTCAATTGATATTTGTCGAGAGCAGGTTCAAAAATTCGTTGGAGGCAGGTTCAAAATCATCTTCGGGTGTAGGTTTAAAATAATCGTTAGGGCAGGTTCAAAAATTCGTCGGGGTTAGGTTCAAATCATCTTCGTGTGCAGGTTCTAATTTGCCGGATACAGGTTTTAATTTATTATTGGTTGCAGGTTCAATAATCTTCGGGGTCACCAAATTGTGGAGGTATATATGTGGTCCACAATATAAATAAATAAATTTGGTTAAATAAATATTTTAATAAATAATATATGCACCGTACAGACACCGTACACGTGTGTTTTATATAATAATTTTGAAAAAAAAAAGATGAATAAATAATCATAATTGATTTTGCTATGAATTTGCTATGAATATATACCTTATGAATGAGTTTTCTAAAACAAAATGGTAGTCATTTTTCACGGAGTGAATAATAGCGGTGAATAATAATCATTATTCACGGGTAGCCATCTTGACCAGACTAATAATAATTATTTGAAACGTTAAAAATTCAAAAAACGTCAATTTAATTCAATTTTTTAGGAGATTCTAAAGGTTTGACATTAAAAAAAAACATAAACAAATTCCTTTTTTCGTATGATTTAAGCATAAATTAATTAATTTTCATAAAGAAAACGACGTTTTATAAAACTGACATCTAATTTTGACAAATTGTTGTGAAGTTGGTTACAGTTGTAACATTGAATTTGAGTCACATTGACGTTTAAACCTTTATTCAAAAATTTATTTAAAAAACAAATTTATGGAATCAATTTCAATAATCGTGGACAAACTATAGTATTGTACTCGCATATAATGAGATATTATTCGATTTGAGATGAATAATAGCCCTCATTATATGCTCATATAATAATATACTATTGACTACGACTACCTTATAATATACAGGGTGTATCTGAATGCCTGCAACAAACTTCAAGGGGTGATTCTTTAGTGAATTTTAAGGGTACTTTGATATATAAACCATGGGGGCCTTCGGCTCCCCTAAGCAGCTACACCCCTCCAAAAATGGCGGAAAATTTTGGTTTAATTTCTTTTTCTCAAAAACCATAAACGCTAGGAAAATGAAATTTGGGGAATATGTTTAACTCATAATAGGGCACATTTTGATCCTATTTGTACTTTCAACCTACCCTTCTAAATTACTAAACGTAACCATCCCCTTTACATTTTTGCTAATATTTTTTTTATGCAGATGATAAATACATTAAAAAAATTTTATCTAGGTAGATGAAAGCATCCTAAAACTTTTTTGTCTCTCTAAAATTTTTCCAAAAACGACTAATTTTTGAGAAAAAAAATAATAAAGCAAATACTGCACGTTAAACATCGGGGTTGTCGATCAAAAGTTGGAATGAATTTTTAATGAAAAAATCTTAGTAGGCTCTGTAATCTTTGTCAGAAATATTTTTAACGTTAAAATGTCAGTGTTTTTCTTACTATTATTATTGTTTTTCAAATTAATTTTTAAATAAAGTTCTATCGCATTTACGCTCGTTCACTAGACGTTTCAAAATTTCAAATAAAACAATAATAATAGTACGAGAACCACTGACATTTAAACGTCAAAAATATTTCTGACAAAGATTGCAAAGCCTACCAAGATTTTTTCATTAAAAATTCATTCCAACTTTCGATTAACAATCCTCAGCTTAACAGTTAGTGTTTGCTTAATTATTTTTTTTCTCAGAAATTATTAATTTTTCGAAGAACATCAGAGAGACAAAAAAGTTTTATAATAGTTTTATCTATCTAACTGAAATTTTTCCAATGTATTTATCATCTTCATACAAAAATCTAGGCATAAATTGAACGGGAGTGGTTACGTTTAGTAGTTTAGAAGGGTAGGTTCAAAGTACAAATAGGGTCAAAACGTGCCCTATTATGAGTTAAACATATTCCCCAAATTTCATTTTCCTAGCGTTTATGGTTTTTGAGAAAAAAAAATAAACCAAAATTTTCCGTCATTCCTGAAGGGAGCCGAAGTCGCCCATAGTTCATATATCAAAGTACCCTTAAAATTCACTAAAGAATCACCCCTTGAAGTTTGTTGCAGTCATTCAGATACACCCTGTATACCTTATGAATGAGGTTTCTAACTTTAATTTAGGAGTAGTAACGGTCGTTACTGTTAGGAACTAAAGTAATTTATTGGGATACACGACCAACACGACAAAGGCTAGATAATTGAAAAGAGGCTTCCTTTTATCTTTACCGAGCTTTCGGAAATTTTATTTTTCCTTCTTCAGAGGTAACTACAATATTGAGAAAACAAAAGTTACAATAGTTAACAAACAAACATTTGAACAACTTACAAAAATGGATTGCATAAAGGAACTGAACCAAAGCTAAACATGAGGTCGCAAACTTTGAGCACTAGACATATCTTATAAAAACTATACTTCTAATAATTCACTAAAGGTGAGTAATCAAAGATCAAACGATACTAAAAATCATTACAAAGTTAATTTTGAAACTATTAAAATAAGTATTACTTACAATGAGAACACGTTAAAATTTTTCGTTAAAAGTTAAGACGCAATAAGTCACGTAAGTTTTTTATACCACAAAAACTGGAAAGAAACAAGGCTGGCCAACCGTCGTCACGGCAAAACACCAAAAACACTAAAAGTAACCACTAGTTGGCGTTGAGAGGGGGAATAAAATTGAAAATATGAAAAAGGAAACAAAAACAGAAAAAGAACTAGAAAACCAAAGAATCACCCTCAATCGATGTTTGATCCCTTCTACCCCAGTCCTTCATAACAAGGTAACTGTAAATAGAACTAAGGTTCTGGGTGTCAGTTCTGAAGTTTAAGGAATTAACCTCTTTATTGATGTAAAACATCTCTAAGAACAATCTCTTTGAATAAATTGATTCCTTATCAACAATCTGAGAATTCTCAAAATTAAAATGGTGACCACTGAGAACATGGTGATGAACCAACGCACTCTTGTTTTCATCTCTAGATTGACAATCACGTTTATGTTGTTTGATCCTAGCATCAAAATACTGACTGGTAGTGCCTATGTAGGTTTTTTCGCAATTATTGCAAGGAACCCTCTAAATAACATTAGATTGTAAACCTTTAGGAACCAGATCCTTAGTCCTTGAAAAACAGGTGGATAGAGGCAAAGAATTGCATTTAGCAAACTTAACCGAGTCAAACCTCAGAACTGAAACAAGTTTATCAGTCAGCCTGGGGACGAAGGGAATCTTAACAAAGTGGGTCTGGGGGCCAGGGAGGCTAGATATGTCGTGTTGGTCGTCACCCTCAGAAGGTTGACTAATATTACGATGGTAAGTACCATTATGATAAAGAATTCTATTAACTAGACCTATCGGATACCCGATGTTGAAGAATATATCCCGGAGCTTTTTTAGGTTAGAGTCAAGAAAGCGGACATCAGAGATGGATCTGACACGGTTAACCATAGCAACCACAGTGTTCAGTTTCTGATTGAGAGGATGGTTTGAATGAAAGTTGATATATCTCCCCGAATATGTTGGCTTAGTATATCAATTTAAACTAATAGTTTGATCTAAATTTCTTATAACAATAGTATCGAGAAAAGGAACACTAGAGTTGGATTCAGTTTCAACCGTGAACTGTAAATGACTATCAAAGTTGTTGAACACATCCATAACATCGTCGATGCGGTCGACAGGTACAGCGCAAATTATATCGTCCACGTACTTGTAGATAAAAGGAAGAGAAAAACCCAACAAAGGAATACATTGATCGAGAAAATGATCCATCACCATTGTGGCCAAGATGGGGCTCAAAGGACTTCCCATTGGAGTGCCAAATTTTTGACTGTAAATAACATCATTGAAAGTAAATAGCGAAGACTCAAACAGGAACACTATCAATTGTAAAAACAAATCCATATCAGTGGGAGTGACAGAACTTACTAGGTCCCAATTTTGTAACAATATATCTCTCACCAAGTTGAGAGGTATGTTGGTGAAGAGAGACACCACATCAAGTGAGATAAGCATAAAGTTAGGAGGGAGTTTTATATCCCTAATTTTCTCTACAAAAGAGAAAGTATCCTTGATATTGTAGGACACTACAATCACTAAAGAAAGCTTCAGAATGCCTGACAGGAACTCTGACAAGTGATAAGTGGGGGAACCCACGAAAGATATGATAGGTCTCAAAGGACAGTTCACCTTGTGGATCTTCGGCAACCCATAATACTTGGGAATGACACCATTGTGACATCTAAGGCTGTTATACAATCTCTTATCAATGTATTCCCTTTCTAATAAAATTTTTGAGAATTTATTGTTTCTGTTTTGTATCTTTGAAGTGGGTTTCTAACCTTTATTCAAAAATTGATTTAAAAAATAAATTTATGGAATCAATTTCAATAGTCGTGGACAAAGTATAGTATTCTACTCGCATATAATGAGTTATTATTCACTCAGGTTAATTATGCCACTCGCTACGCTCGTGACATAAACTTAACCTTCGTGAATAATAGCCCTCATTATATGCTCATATAATAATATACTATTGTCCACGACTACCTTATAATATATACCTTATGAATGAGTTTTCTAAAACAAAATGGTAGTCATTTTTCACGGAGTGAATAATAGGGGTGAATAATAATCATTATTCACGGGTAGCCATTTTGACCAGACTAATAATAATTATTTGAAACGTTAAAAGTTCAAAAAACGTCAATTTAATTCAATTTTTTAGGAGTTTCTAAATGTTTGACATTAAAAAACCCTAAACAAATTCCTTTTTCGTATGATTTAAGCATAAATTAATTAATTTTCGTAAAGAAAACGACGTTTTATAAAACTGACATTTAATTTTGACAAATTGTTGTGAAGTTGGTTACGATTAGTAACATGGAATTTGTGTCACATTGACGTTTAACCTTTATTCAAAAATTTATTTAAAAAATAAATTTATGGAATCAATTTCAATAGTCATGGACAAAGTATAGTATTCTACTCGCATATAATGAGCTATTATTCACTCAGGTTAATTATGCCACTCGCTACGCTCGTGACATATGCTCATGTAATAATATACTATTTTAATAAAAGTGGTCTTCTATTGTGTTGTTAATGCCATGTTGCACATTCGTGTACCTATACTTACAGACATATAATTAATTTCAACCTTATTAAGATCGGCATTTGATCAAACTATCCAATCTGCGTTTGCTCAAAATTACTTACTCAAATTCCGAAATTCAGTTTTATTTCCGCGTTTACTCAAATGCACTTGAACATTCCGCAAAATATTCAATTATTTCGGCACTTGTCCGAAATCGGCAATTGGGTCTAACATCTGTTAATTCGTCCATTACTCGCCTCGCTCGACTCGCAAACTCAGACTCGTTCTATAAAAAATTACATTGCTGACTTGGTACATAAATATCTATTATTGAAACAATTTTTTCAAAAAACGTCATTTTATACTCTTGCCTTAATTAAAGAAAAAATGACTCAATTTAAATTAAAGCAATTCATAACAAATTATTCTTTTAATCGAAAAATGTTTCGTATAACAGCAAACTCCTGATTCAAAGTAAATGAAAGGCAATACCATGAGTGAAGGGCTTGGAGGCGCAACATTGAGGAAAACAAGGTTCGATTTCGGCTGTAGCGCCAATGAAGGAGAACAAGAAGATAAGTTTGAAATTAAACATTTATTAATTTAAATTTATATCCAACAATTCTTTTAATATTAAATTTTTAAATGGGATTAAAATTTCTTTTTTGAAATCAAAGTAGAAACTGTTCTAAACCAAGCATAACATTTTCTAAGATCCTACAAAAAAATTATGTTAATTTTTCTCCAAATATTTTTTTTATATTATTTTACCCCAGTCATTGAAGGATAAGACACAACACCCAACATGCCGAATTTGATGTTAAAAGTGTGTTGACTTAAACACAAGAAAATCAAAACGTCCTTTTTAAGTTTAACATCCGCATCATACCAATTCATATCATAAATAGCGTCAGTTAAAGAAACGTTCTAAAATTAAAAAGATTAATTTCTTATCTTGTAGTATATTTAATTATTTACCGCATCAATAATACGTTGTCCAATTGAATTAAGTATCATCAAAGATAATAAGCATAAGATCATGATACAAAAAACAAATATATCGAATCGCTTAAAAATGTGACACAAATGATAAATAAACAATTTAAGTAACACAATTAAATACTAACCAAAGCAAACGCTGAAGCAACTAAAATAATGAACCCAACACTACAAATTCGTTGGAGCACAATTAGTTTTCCATAAACTTTATAAACAAAATTAAACAATCCAAAAATTTCTTGATGATACTGCAAAACTCGGCGCAGTTGTACGTTTTCTTTATCCCCAATTTTAAATTTAATTTGATTTATTAACAAAGTAATATGTTTTAAACGAATTATAACCAATTCAAACACGTACACAAACAAAGCTATCGCCCCTATAACCAAATTCAAAACTGCAATGAAGAAAAACATTTCGCGTACAACCAAAAATCCTTCAAACCAAGGTTGGAGTTTATACGGCATATAATACCCCAAATATAAATAACAGGTGTTTCGAGTGTTATTAAAACATTTTTTTCTTAACAACATTGCATTCCATAAAATTGTAATTGAGTACGGTGTGAGATAATAAACATATTTGAAACCGTATTTAACCAAATTATCGATAAAATGAAGCTGGGTTGGAACTCCAAAACAATTAAAATCGCTTAAGTTATTCATTACGATTATCATTTTGCCCCTTTTGTTACTAATTAATAAAGCTATCAGTACAAAATTTGTGTACATTATAAAGGCGAAGATGTCGAACAAGTATGAATAAAAATCTGTTTGAGTATCTTAAAAAAATATTATTACATTTAAGTCTAGATTTTTTTATCGAAGACTTACCCATAAATTTTTGTATGATAGGATAAATAATCCAGATTAAAGTTAAAATAATACTTAATATGATCTTGTTTTTATAAACTGGTTGAAGTGGAGATGCTTGAATTTGATCAAGAAAATGTTGTATTTTTAAAAAACCCAAAGTTTTAACCCACATCTTGTTTAAACTGTGCTTAAAAGCAAAATGAATGTAAATGAAACCATCGAGTCGTTTTTAAAGAAATTGTCCTTAATGAAATGTGATCTGATGATGGCGAATGAAAAATTAAGAACGATTAAATCGATTTTTATGAGGTACACTAATGATTCGAAATAAAAAAATAATTAATAATACTGTATTATTTTATTTTGTTCGATTTAAATTAATTATATAAACCAAATTTTTTACAAATAAATCACACAGAAAACATATAACAATTATTTAATTGGATAACAACGAACAAAAATACATTTTTTTTTGTTAAATTAAAGAACATGAATCTCAGGGACAAAAAAAAAAGAATAAAACGCAAGTTCATGGAGACATCTATAAATAAATGTTTAAATTTACGAACTAAATATAAAATAGAGCATAAAGAAATCTGTGCAAGAAAGAGGTAACTCCTTTATAAGAGTGTTGAAATTGACAACGCTTATACGCGTTAATTTATAAGGGTCTTTTAAGATTGATTTTTTTTTATTTTAATCGCGAGGGTTATAAAAATTAAAGAGTTCGATAAAAGGAAATGTTCACTTAACTTCTTTCCGGAGGTGTGACATGTCAGTTAAAAATGGTTGGTTGACCTTGGTCTTGCGGGATGGATGTTCTTCGGTGTTAGAAGTTTAGGATTCTCGGGAAATTTAGTTCTCGGGTCCTTCGGGAACAGGATGGAACATTGGACTCGATCCCAGGTATGGTTTCGATTTCTTCGAAGATAATTTAGAAACACTTGTTTACTTTTACTAGATAAAAGTAAATTGAGTTGTCAAAAAAAAATTCTAAGTTCAAACTTAGGTTAGAAATTTTTAGGTTAAATTGACGTAGATTCGATAACGCTTCGCTCTAACCAAAATTGAACTCTCCCGGTGTCAAATTTGCGCGGCCTTATATACCCTTTTTGGACAAAGGCTTCTTGGATATAATAATAATAAACAAGTTTATTGTTCACAAAAATCGATATAGGTACATATTATTGAAAATACAAAAAATTTTTACATATCTAAATTTATGAACAAAAGTTGATGTTCGATAGTCTATCGTTCTTCCACAATCACCCCCTTAAAAATAATAAACATAAACATAGACAAAACAGAAAAGAACATGAAAAGAGAAAGAAAACACGAACAAGAGAGAATTTATGGGCAAATACGGCAGATACGGCAGAGCTGAGGTATTAACATCATCGGTAACCCTGAAAGGTGCACTGAGCCGAAAACAAGGCTGCCCTATATCGACGTTTAAGTAATGCAACGGACGTGCACAGTCCTACAGATCCAGAAATCTCGTTAACCAGTTTTGAAATTTGGTAAGAATAGCATTTTTTAAAAAATTGACGTTTGTGAATGGGTGGTGTGAGAATTCCCTTAAACCTAATATTGAGGGTGTGCACGTCCGTCCTGTACCGTATCTTCCGGCGAAGGTAGGGTGGTCGACCTGTCGTTATAATATTGAAATAAGCTGTTGCGCAATGTAATTTTCTGCGGTTGATCATATTTAACCAGCTTATTTCAATCAACTTGTGACTAATGTGCTCTCGTCGCCTTATACCAAAAATTAGTCGCAGACATGAATTTTGTACTTTTTGTATTTTTTGAGCTATACGTTTAGATATAAAAGAGGAGTACAACATGTCCCCCCATAGTTAAAACCCGATAACACCAGGCTCTCACAAAGTAAACGTTTACTGCTACCGGTTAGGAAATGACGCGCGTTATAAATGGATTTTAATTGACAGTATGCCGCCCGGATCTTTTTATTAATATATTCATTGAAAGTTAGATTCTCATCAATAATTATTCCCAAACTTTTAACTGAATCTTTGCACGTTAATTGTTGGTTTCCTATACGTATGTCAAGTTTGGGTTTAATTCTTTCCCTAAGTTTTTTCGGGCCAAAAACAATAACATCGGTTTTTGCTGAGTTAATTAATAAATTATGACGACGAGACACATCCACAAGGTTATCTAGGTCAGCACTTATCCGCCTGCAGGCCTCCTCCACCTCACCCTCGCCAAAAGACCCATAAAGCTGAGTGTCATCGGCATATTGGTGCATATTGCAAAAAGATACATGCTTGTGAAAATCGCTAGTGTATATTGAGAAAAGGAGCGGGGAGAGAACCGATCCCTGTGGGACACCTGTCGATACCGTCATTGCCTCCGACACCCGACACCCGACCATCCACACTCACACGTTGCACCCTATTATCCAAAAAACTCCCCAATAAATTAACTGCCTTGCACTTTAACCCTATATGGTGCAGTTTGGACAGCAAGATTTTATGGTTCAAAGTGTCGAAGGCCTTCGAGTAATCAAGCAGACAAAGAACGGTAATTTTATCGCTATCCATCGCTCCCACAATGTCATCCACAACGTCAACCAGCGCGGTCGCGCAACTGAACCCAGGGCGAAAACCAGATTGTCGGTCCGGCAGAATGCTGTTGTTTACAATATATTTGCTAAGTTGTTCAAATAAAATCTTCTCCATGACCTTTGAGAGAACCGGCAATATGCTTATTGGTCTTAAGTCAGACAGCCTTTGAGGATTATTAATTTTAGGGAGAGGGTTTAGCAACGATATCTTCCACGAAGCCGGGAAGGAACTAGTCTCTATGACATGATTTACAATATGCCTAACATATGGTATAATATGGGGGCAACACAATTTAATAATTTTTATATTTAAGCTGTCATAGCCCATAGCATTACTGTTTATTGCGTTAATAGTTTCCTCAACATTGGCTTCAGCAATTTCAGCAAATTCAAAAACCTGACTATATAGTGTGTTATTAAGATAATAATTGTAAAGGTCAGCATCATACCCGGATATACCCACACCGACAAAGTGCGCATTCAACTGGTTTAGATTTTTAAGGTGCCCCGGTATTGAAATTTGCTTCTTATTAAACAAACCCGCTTTTCTCAATGCTGTCCATTTATTATTCGCACTTTTAATTTGAAGTTCAAGATATACTCTGCGCTCTGTACGGATAGCTTCCGTAACAATTCGTCTCATTGTTTTATAAAATGTCCATTTCTGCGGTAGCTTTGTTGCTTTAAATTCCCGATATGCCCTGTCCCGAATTTTTTGCATAGACTTGATTGTATCAGTGATCCATGGCGACTGAGGTCTTACAAAACTGCAGGTTTTCAGTGGACAATGTACCTCTAGAACACTACCTAGGGCGTTATTGAAAAAATTTACCTTAGAGTCCCCGTCGGGAATATCAAAAATGTGAAAAAATGGTATTCTATACAGATCATCAGCGAAGTGATCGTATTGAAAATATTTGAAAGAGCGAAAGGTTCTAATCAGAGGCGGATGTGGTGGGGTTTTAAATTTTAGATTGCAGTATATTATATCATGATGTGACATATTTCCCCCGTCTGCGACACCCACCTCACTGACCATGCTGCGGTCAGATACCAGTATCAGATCAACCAAAGTAGACGATGATTGGGTTACTCGTGTTGGTCCCTCAATGACTTGATACAAGCCCGTAGAATCAAGTAAATCTTGTAGCGCTAGGGACTTACGGGTGGTCACGGTCAACATGTCGATATTAAAATCCCCAAGAATATTCGAATTTGATCGCCTCAGTTTGAATCTGGGCTCTCTGATTGGTTGATAAAATAGCGGGAATTATAAATTACACAGGTTAGCCAAAATGATTGAATTTTTTAAAGAAAATAACTATCAACTTTGAAAATATTCGAAATTATTAATAAACTTTAAATTTGATTAAGATTTTGTAATTTTGTAGCTAATTTTTCGTTCTTTTAGATAATCGCGCTTTCAGGTGTCAAATTCTTTCGAGAAATTCGTAATTTGATGTTAAAGTTTGGAAAGAAAAAAAATGGAATTTAAATATATAAAATGATTCAGAAATGGATGAAATTGCGGCCTAAGGGCTAAGTCGACACGATCTATCGATCTCGCATGGTTTTAGAATCGAAAATCGTCTGAAAAATCGCCAAAATCAATAGCTGTCAAAATGTAAATTTCAAGGTCAAAATTTGAAGGTCATAGACTTCAATGAATTACCTTTTTCTTGCACATCGTCCTAATTTTTTTTAAAACTAATCGAAAATCATAGCAAAACTAATTACTTATAGTCTAATCCAATATAGTAAATTTCTTAAATTTAATTAGTCTTTTTTCTGTTTTTTCGGAAACAGGGATTTTATTACAATACCTATAACCATTAACTAACAGGGTGCAACCAAAAAACTTACTACATCGAAATTAACAAAAATTAAATGTTTACATTTGAAATAATAAAAATAGATTAAATTTACTTTAAAATACATATTATCTCATTTTGATATCTCAATCAGTTCTTGAAATACGAATTGTTTATTTTATATCACCCCAATTAACGTTTCGTGCAAAATTTTATTCAAAGCATCATAACAAGATTTATAGAATCTAAAAAATAATGTTTAGCACATTATTGCTATTAGATTAAATTTGCACTTTATATCATTTTGATATCTCAATAATTTTGGAGATACAATTTTTTTATTCTGACCTTTAATTTTTACAACGATTAACTAACAGAATTTAACCAAACCAATCAATACAACCACATCAACGAAAATTAAACATTTATATTTGAAATATTGATATTTAAAATAATAAATATCGATTAAATTTGCTTCAAAATGTAGTTTATTTCACTTTGATAGCTCAATCAGTTCTTGAGGTACGAATTTTTTATTTTACATCACCCTAATTAATGTAGCGAGAAAAATTTTATTCAAAGCATCATAACAACGTAATTTAGGAAATCAAAATAATTATTTTTGGTATACCAAAATTAGATTAAATTTGCGTTAAAATATCTCGTTGTGATACTTCTGTTAGTTTTAAAGATATGATTTTTTAATGTTTTGTCATTTTTGGTATAATGTCGATTATTGTCAAACATACAAAATTGTAGCCAAAGCATCATAACCACGAAATGTATTGCAGTTAAGAAATTATACAATGCTCACTTATTTCGTCCTAAATTTTATGAATGAACTGAAACCATTGTATGCTCTTAAACTAGATACTTTAAGCATTAATTTAGTGTAAAACTTATTTGTTAATTACTGTAATTAAAAAAGATACGATTTTTTAAAATTATTCAATTTTTAAAAGATTGTTAAAACGGAACGTTGTTGGGTAATGTTACAATTTTTTTTCTATAATCTGTAATTAATTAAATTAATTCATAATTACCTAGAATGTGAATAAGATAAATAATAATAATAGTTTTATTGAATAAGTATGATTATACATTATTCTCGTCAATAATATACAGTTCGTAAGACTCAAAATATTACATATCGTCGGCCTAATCTGCAAAACCCGTAAGTCCACTTTTGGTCTAAATTGACATTTTAGTATCATCTGTTGACGAAAAGTAATCCATTGACTGAAAAAATTACATATTCCTGTAAAAATTACTTTTTCGTTAATTTAAAATTTAGTAAACCCCGCAAGTCCATGCTAGTTGAACCCGACACCTAATAGCCGTAACTCCTCATTGCAGACTAATTCAGCATGCAGTGAACAGAGGGTTCTGTTGAAAAACAAATTATATGTAAACATCCAGTATCAGTGTGACTTTATTTGCAATTTTTGCTAAAGGTAAGTTATTCTATATTATGTTATATATTAACATAGTTGGACTTGTGGGATTTGCGAGAGGTTTCGCATAATAAAATAATTTATAATTAGTTTTTAATTTCATTTCAGCAGCATATAGGCAGATTTCGGCAAATTTCAGGCTGCCGAATAACCAAATCACACACAATGCAATAACAATCAAAACAATATTGTACAATTGAATGAAATTTTAAATGAATCTGATCCTGAATCAGTTGCTAGAAACAATCATTCATGTCCTATAATGCACAATTGTAACCCTGTAACACCTTTTTGTGATAATGAACAGAATATTCAAACTAGTATCATGTTACCTTATAATCAACAAATAACGATATTAGATTGTGCAATCCGACACCAATACAAGACGATAGAAGCTTGTTATTATAGACATTCCAGAAATTACTGATTCCCCTTGTGCCATCGAATCTAGTTTTAGTTTTACACAACAATATGATAATAGTGGAATAAGTGATGGAAAGACTGACGAGATAACCTTAGAAATAAATAAAGTTTGCAAAGCCTTAGCGAGTACAGAATGTGATATTGAAGAAAATAGATGATCCGGATTATGTGCCTGAATTAAATAGTAAACATGAGGAAGATGAAGAAATGGATACTGATGATGGGGATCCAAATTATGTACCTGAAACTACCATCCATCCCCAGGATGATGTAAGCAATGATACAGCTCAACAATCTGACTTACCAGAGATAAAAAGGAAAAGAAACAAGAGACAGTTTATAGACAGTGAAACATGGAATGAAAGTAAAAGAAAGTCGTTTCGCGAACAAGGAAAAGAATATTTAGGAAGAAAAATGATCGACGGAAAATGGAGATACGATTTGCCAAAGGAGGAGAGAAAAATGCAAGAGAGGTGCAACTGCAAACCTTCCTTGCGTGAGAATTCGGTGCTAAAATGTCGCGATTTTTCAGAAACGGAAAGGGAAAATATTTTTGATCATTTTTGGTCAGAAATGACATGGTCTACAAGAAAAGTGTATGTGTCATTATTAATTGTATCTAAGCCTATTAATAGATAAAGAAATAGAAATGAGGATAATGTGTCAAGACTTTAGACTTTAGAAGCGAGACTTTAGAATACTACTTAAACTTACATGGTTTTGGACTGGTTGAAGGAAATTGCTCGGGAAAAGAATATAAATAAAGATGTGGGAGAGAATACTGAAAAACAACAAGAAAAAAAAATTATTAAAGAAAAAGCTACTCGATATCAGAAAGTGAAAGAAAATATACAGCGTTTTTTAAATGAGTTATTAAGGGTCGAATCTCGTTATTGCCGATCATCATCATCAAAATTTTTACTTAGAGCCATTATGGAAATCAAAATCGTCAATTTATACATTTTACAAACAATGGTGCGCAGATAATAAATACAAGTTCGCATCCAGTACATCATTTGATCATGTTTTTGAGAAAATGAACTTGTCGCTCTTTGGTCCAAGGAAGACGAATGTGACAAATGTGTAAGTCATAGAACTGGAAATCTATCAGATGAAATTTTCAACCAGACAATGAAAAAAGAAGGAAGAAAAATAAAAGATAAAGAAGCAGAAAGTCATATTTTTTGCATGGACCTGCAATCAGTTCTGTTATCACCGAAGTCAAATACTTCATCACTTTACTTCAAACAGAAGTTAATGGTACATAACTTCACATTTTTTTACCTAAAAATGCATATTGCTACTTATGCCATGAATCAAACGGGAGTGTCTCGGCAAATGACTATTCTACTATAATCTGCAAATTTATAATAGATAATGTTTTTATGAATATGGAACCAAGACAAAATAGTATATTATTATATGAGCATATAATGAGGGCTATTATTCACGAAGGTTAAGTTTATCTCACGAGCGTTGCGAGTGGCATAATTAACCTGAGTGAATAATAGCTCATTATATGCGAGTAGAATACTATACTTTGTGCACGACTATTGAAATTGATTCCATAAATTTATTTTTTAAATAAATTTTTGAATAAAGGTTAAACGTCAATGTGACACAAATTCAATGTTACTAACTGTAACCAACTTCACAACAATTTGTCAAAATTAAGTGTCAGTTTTATAAAACGATGCAGGAAAGAAGTATCTAGAAGTATCTACAAGATGTCTTTTATAAGATATAAAAGAGGTTTTACCTGTCAGACATGTCTTTTATAAGATATAAAAGAGGTTTTACCTGTCAGACATCTTGTACGCACGTTGATTCATCCAGTTGTGTTAATATTTCGCTTGATCCTTTATGATCCGTTAATTATGATGATGGTTTTCGGTTGTTCTACAATTGTTAGTTTCAAAATACAACAATAAAAAATGCTCTGAGGAAGGTTACAATAAATAACCGAAATATTAGCTTTTTAAAAAGTTGTTTCTTTAATTAAAACCTGGAATTAAAATCCCGAATAGTCGCATTTACTTGTAGTTTTATAAAACGTCGTTTTCTTTACGAAAATTAATTAATTTATGCTTAAATCATACGAAAAATAGTATATTGTTTTATATGGAAGAGAAGCAGTGCTTTTTATGGCGTGGTCTGTCGCTTAGCGACGAACGCAGTGAGTCGCTAATGACAGATGAGCCGTTAAAATTGTGGCGTGTCCGACAGTTTGCCGGACGAACGAAGTGAGTCCGGCAATGACGGACCAGCCACAAACGAATCTGCTTCTCTTCCGAATAAAACATAGTATTTTTTCTTCAAACGTTGCAAATAATTGCAATATAAATTTTAATAAATTTAATAAAATGACAATTAACTTATTATGTATTAATGAGAAATCGAAGGACGTCATGACAAAATAACGTTAGCAACGACGACGTAAATTTGACAACCAATAAAAAAAAGTAAACAGTTTTGCGCGAATTTTAACTTTTAACTGTTAGTTAAATTTATTTTGTACAAAATGTCGTCCGAAATTAACGATATCGCGAAGAAGGTAATAGAAAATAGTTTATTACCTTCGAAATCTACTAAAATATATAATGGTGCGTACAATAAATTTCTTACATGGTGTAATAAAAAAAATATAAAAGACTATTCGGAAAATACATTACTAGTGTATTTTTACGAATTAGTAACCGAATCTAAATGGAAATGTTCCACTTTATGGTCTCAATACTCCATGTTAAGAACAGTATTGAACATTAACTACAATGTTGACATATCGAAATATATGAAACTACGAGCATTTTTGAAAAAACAGAATGAGGGCTATAGAGCCAAGAAATCAAAAGTATTTACAAAAGAACAATTTGACAAGTTTTTGGATGAAGCTCCAAATGACAAATATTTAGGACTTAAGGTAACTTATAATCCGTTCACAAAATTCCCGAGATGTCAAAATGACTTTAGGTTGGTTAAATACATAAATCACTAGTTTAATTTTAATAAATTATTAAAAAAAAAAGAAATTAAATTTATATTAATACATCCTGCGCGGGAAGCGACTAAAGTCGTTTTGCGCGAATTTCATATGTTGAGCGGGAAGCGACTAAACTCGTTTTTTATGGATTATGGATAGACGGTAACATTTTGGCGGCAAAATGCCCGCGCAAGATGTGTTAATAAAATTTAATTCAATAATAATTTAATTTTATTCATTAGGTTTTTTTTTTTTTTTATTAATAATTTATTAAAATTAAACTAGTGATTTATTTAAAACAACCTAAAGTCATTGTCAAAATATCGGGAGTTTTGTTAACGGTTTATAGATTATAGGTGAAATACACCGAAATGGAAGATTTAAATGTGTTATTTTCAGGTTGTTTTAATAATTGGAATATCGGGGGCATGTAGATGCGATGAGTTAGTAAATTTAACACTAAATGACGTAGAAAGTTTAGGATCCGTCATTCGTGTAACTATTCCTGATAGTAAAACTAACAAATCAAGGTCATTTACAATAATTGGAGACAAGTATATAAACCTATATCAAAAGTATGTAGCATTGAGACCTCAGGACTTTGAAAGTAGAAGATTTTTTTTTAAATATCTTAATGGAAAGTGTTGTCGAATGGTTATGGGAATTCATGTGATTGGTAAAATCCCTCTAAAAGTGGCCACATACTTAAATTTACCACAACCAAACGAATATACTGGACATTCATTACGAAGAACGTCAGCCACTTTACTTGTAGATGGAGGAGGCGATCTTACCTGTTTAAAAAGACTTGGTGGATGGAAATCCGGCACAGTGGCTGAAGGCTACATAGAAGAGTCGATGTTCAATCAAAATGAAAATGCAAGAAAAATTTTATCAAGCCATAACGTAGACGTTAACATAAATAATGATTCAATTCATGATAATACAGTAATTTTTAATGACAGTGAAAACATCTCCAGAGAAGTTTCCACCAAAAAAGGAGTAGTTCCCTCAGAAGAAGTAAACTTTTGTGGAGCTGTTTTCAAGAAATGCACAGTTAATATTAATATTTATAAAAAATAAAAATATTAAATTAACTTTTTTGCACTATCATGACACTATATGTTTAAAGAATTATTCAAAAAATCAATTGTCACTTAATGGTTTATTTCTTCATAAAAAGTTTAAAATGTGTCAATTTTTTTGTGTTTATTAAAATTTAAAATATAAGAGATAATTATTTGTTTTGTTCTTTAATTTATTTAGTTTTTTTATGTGATATTAATTTGAGATGAAAATAAGAAAGCAAACAATTAAAAGGTTAGTTTCATTTTTTATTAATTTTTAAAATCTTTACTTAGCGTCCGTGAAGCAAAAAAATATCTTTTCCAATACGGCGCTAAAGTGACATGTGCTTCAGCGCTATGGCGCTAAAGTGAAATTTACTTTAGCGCCATAACGCTGAAGTACTTTTTTGCTATGTTGATCTTACCAACCGTCGTTATGCAACAATGACTTACTTCTACCGCGAGTAAACACGACAACAAAGTTGTCATTTAATGACGTTTGAAGAAAAAGGAATTTGTTTGGGTTTTTTTAATGTCAAACATTTAGAAACTCCTAAAAAATTGAATTAAATTGACGTTTTTTGAACTTTTAGCGTTTCAAATAATTATTATTAGTCTGGTCAAGATGGCTACCCGTGAATAATAATTATTATTCACCGCTATTATTCACTCCGTGAAAAATAACTACCATTTTGTTTTAGAAAACTTATTCATAAGGTATATATTATAAGGTAGTCGTGGACAAAGTAATATTGTACAGTGATGGCTGTACATCCCAAAATCGTAATTCCACTTTGGCCAACGCATTTATAAACTTATCGATGACTCTGGATATAACTATTGAATAGCCTCGAAAAAGGCCAAACCCAGATGGAGGCCGATTCGATGCATTCAACGATTGAGAGACGGATGCGGCACACAGACATCAATGTACCAGCCGATTATGTGAACATTTCTTTGAAAGCTCGAGAAAAACAACCTTATAAAGTTTTTTATTTGGATTATACTTTTTTCAAGGATTTTCACATGTTAAATTATTTGAAATCTATACGTCCAGGAAAGCGGGCTGGGATCCAGTCGTAACCGACATACGAGCATTGTGATATGCACCCGATAGTTCTTTATTTTATAAATGGAGGCATACAGAAGATTTTGATGAACTTCATTATAACTGAGTAAGTAAAGGTCAGAGAAAAGAAGCTAAATGTCCAGTGCATGTCCAATTAAATATGAAAAGTGGATGCAATTACAATCTCTAAAGTCAAGTTTACAAAGAGACTATCATTACTTTTATAATAACCTTCCATTTGTTAAATAAGACCATTGCATTGTCTTATAATAGTTTCCATATATATTTCAAAATATAACTATTCTGTTTTATCTGTTTCTTCGAAAAATAAATATATTTTGTTTGTATCTGTATCTGTTTATTCCAAAAAATTGAATTTTGAATTGAAATAATTTGGTAAATAAATACCTTAAAATGTTTAGTGTATTCTTAATAATCCTGTATTTATTCTTTAAACATGGAAATCCAGTATGTTCAATTATATTTGAATATTTTATGAGTAAATCCCGTAAAGTCCTTTTTAATTTCAATAAATATTGTTTAATACATAATAACCCATAAATATATAAGATGGAACGCATATTTGATATTCTATAGCAATAGAACAATTATATATTTGAAAATTAATTATTGAAACGTTTTTTACTTCTCTAAAATTCTTTATTTGTGGTTTACGGATTTTGCAGATTAGGCCGACGATATCCTTCCTTACAACCCAGTATTTATATATTAGGAAAGTTCTTGTCTGCAAGGTATTCCTCAATTGAATAATACTCTTTTTCCAATAATCTTCGTTTAACTGTCTGTTTGAACCTTTTGTTATTCAACTCTTTTATGTTTGATGGCAATCCATTGTACAATTCGATCGATATATAGTTGAAAGTATTCTGGGATTTTTTGATTCTGTGATATGGTATTAACAGACTACTTCCATGACGCGTGTTGTAGATATGTAGATCTTCGTTCTTTGGCAATGTGTCTTTCTTCGTATGAACATTAACTAGGCAGGTAAGTATAAAACAACCTGGGATAGTTAGTATTTTTAAGGTTTTAAAAAATGTTCGGCATCATCCAATATAGTCAAGCCCAGACAAGATCCGTATCACTTTCTTTTGTATTTTAAATATGTCGTACATATCATTTGACCTTCCCGAGATAGATATACCATACGCTGCCATGCTGTGAAAGTATGCGAAGTAGACGCTTTTTGTTTCATTTGTTGGTAAATTTTTAGATATAAACTTTATACAGTATATTGAATTTGATAATATTCTTTTTAAGTTTATTACATGGTCCGACCACGCTAAAGTTTCGGACAGCATAATGCCTAGAAAATTTATCTTTTGAATTTCAATGTCTTTGTCTCTTTTTGTAGAGAGTAAAAGTTAGTATTTTGATTTTATCTGCATTTAATTTCATTTTGTTCATGTCAAACCATTTTTTTGCATCGGCTAATGATGTTTGCGTTTTATTTTTAAGTTGCTGAATATCATTTCCTTGGTTGATAACAGACTTGTCATCTGCATAGAGACAAATGGAAAGTGCCTTCACATTTTCTGGCAGATCGTTTATATATATCAGAAAAAGTATAGGGCCCAAGCACAGAACCCTGAGGTACACCCGTCGCCACAGATTTCCATTCTGAGTGTATTCTTTTCCAATACACTTATTGTTCTCTCTGATCCAAGTAAATTATATGCAGTAGCTTTGAAGCCATATTTATGTAATTTTTCTTTTAAAATTCTGTGGTGTACCATATCAGAAGCCTTGCTGAGATCACAGAAAGCTATTTGCGTGTATTTCTGTTGGTCAAAACCATTTGCTATTTTTTAGATAACATTTAGTAACGCTGTTGTGGTTGATTTGCCTTGTATGTACCCATGCTGATATTTGGTTATGAGATCTTCTTTTTCTAAATATTCCATTATCCTTCTCTTTATGACCATTTCAAATACTTTCGACATCGCCGGTAATATTGATATAGGTCTATATTTGCCACAATCGTTTGGGTCCCCTGGTTTCTTAATTGGTATTACTTTCGCTCGTTTGAGTTTCAGTAGGAAAATACCTTCTGTCAAACATTTGTTTAGTATTACTAATAGCAGCTGTTAACTCGATAATACATACTACGTTAAGACATATCGACACCATCTCGATTTTTCTTACCCCCATTTCGATATCATTCATAAATTGTCTCCCAAACGATGTTAAAAAGTCGTACTCGTAACGAATGTCTTCCATTATGCGGTTAACTTTTTTGTAATTCGAGCACAAAACGAACGATTATACTATCGTTACTAAATGGATGGGAAAAAAGATTAAGTGGTCCAAGATTTCTTCGTAAACTCTTAAAGTATTTTTTAACTCCATCGCTTCTAACACAAATAGTTGTAGACGGTGAAAAATTATTATTACGTTGTAGATTAAATAGCAAATTTTTGGGGATTCGGTGGTGAAGAAACTAAAAATTCCTCGAACTTTAAATAGTTTTAAAATCGTTTTAAAATTGATTTTATGTATTCTTGAATCCTTTTTATGCTAAACAAATTTGATTGATGTTGTAATAGGGAAATTATAATAGATAAGTGGTTTTAAATAAAATAGTTTTACTTTTATTGATTTTTTTCTTTTCTTTACTTCTTTGTTATAGCATAAAATTAGTAGAATTCACGTAGTAGTTGCATCAAACTTCGCAAAGTTATCTAACAATAAGTATTGCATACGAAGGTCATATTGAAAATACGGGAACGTTAATACTGGGTGTTTTAAGGTCTCTAATTATAAGAATAAAGAAAGAATTGCTTTGCTGCTGTGTATAGCAACCACAAGGGTCTAAATGAAATAGAACACATTATTTCGCCTTCTTAGGTATATTTTTAGACACAAGTCGTTAAATATTCCACCTTTCGCAGAAGACGCCTTCCCCTCAGACAGATGTTAAAAATGTTCAGGAAGAGTTGTGAACACGCAGATCGACTGGACCATCTACTTTTCTACATTTCATAACTTTCACTGGAGTAATCAGCTCCTTAGGCGGTCTTAGAACTTTCTGGTTTAAGCTCTGCTAACGCATTCGCCGCCTGCTTCTAAGGACCTGATGGGAGAAGAAAGGAGGAGACGATGCAAACGTTAAATATCAATGATATCTTTGCATCTGAGAGCAAAAGTGTAAAAGAGCAATATTGTTAAAAATAAAATTTGCCACAACTTTTGTTCTAAAACTGAACTTGACAGTAGGAGAGAGCAGAATGCTTCAATTTGTGTTAATTGTATACAAATAGGGGATAGTACGCGAGGTACGAGATCATGGTGCTGCGGGGAGTATCGTGCCTCAGTGGATCTGGTGGAGCCACGATGGCAAGTGTTCAAGATATTCACGAGTTTAATCTTGGGAAAGAAAGAGCGGCAATGCTCGATGTAGCTCAGGTTACGAGAAAAAGAGAAGCGAGATAGTCCTAATAGTATATATACTATATAATAGAACAATACCTACACCTACGACACACTAACTCAGGTCTTCCACAGTGCATGTCCTGAGAGAATTGTGGAGGAGAGAGGAAGGGCTACACCTTGATGAACTCCTGATCTACATTCACTGAGGGTCGCTTGCGGAAAAGCTTTCAATAAAGCAAAACAAACTAGACTGAATTCTGACTGGACCTTGTTCAAAACACACCAGTCAGAGTTCCAACGTTTAGTACGACAAAAGAAACGACAAGCCTGGAGAGGTTTTTGTGAAGAGGTGGAGAGCGCTGCTGAGGCCTCACGCCTAAACAAAATACTATCTCGCGGCCAAAAACACAGTTGTGATAAAAAACTCTCAAAACTCTAAAAAAGTCTGATGGCAGTTTTATCAAGGATCCAAAAGAATCGTTGCATTTACTAATGGATGTTCATTTTCCAGGTTCTTTGCATGATTTGTTAACGCTTCTACACCAAGTGGAATTTAACAACTCTCCTACCAGCCAGGACTGGCAGATAGCCAATCAGGTTATACGGAATGAGTTGGTAGAGTGGGCCGTCGACAGTTTTGAGCCCTTCAAAACACCCGGACCCGACGGTATATTTCCTGCTCTTCTTCAATGGAGCCTAGAGGATATGAAAATACACTTGATGAGAGTTTTTAAAACCTGCTTAGCCTTTAATTACATTCCCATCAGCTGGAGGAAGGTTACAGTAACCTTTATACCAAAGAATGGAAAAAAGGACCCAGCGCCAGCGGATCCTAAATCCTTTTGACCAATTAGTCTCTCATCATTTCTTTTAAAGACGCTTGAAAGACTATGTGAACATTACATTAGAGATAATGTACGTAAAGCGTTTCCTTTGCACTGTTGCCGCTGTATCACAAAAATATATACTATACCTATACTCAACTTATCCCACCCAATTTTCCTAACTTTAATTTTGAAAAGTGAATTTTATCGCGGTACCTCGACCAGCTCAATGGAGAAGGGGTGACTCATTTATACAGCGCCACGCCATTGAATAAACCACGATAACACAATAATGGCGAAAAGAAGATATTAAAATTCAAAATTTTCAGTTATACAGGATGAGACAAACACAACAGTAAATAATTGTAATTGCTAAATTTTGTCGTATTTTCGTTTTATAACTTTAAAAAAACTCATATTACCAAAAAAAGTGTACATTATATTTTTCCCTAAAATCTCCTTCTATTTTTGTTCTTTATTCTGATATTACTTAAAAAAAAGTTTTAACTAAGTTAACCGAATTCCTATTTTATTCCCAATTGATCCTCAAAAAAAAATTCTTTAAAATTTGAACAATTAAATTCCTAAATTAATCAACCCCATCTACCTTTTAAAATCTTAAAAATGTTTAGAAAATAAGAAGGTGGTAAAGGAAAGTTCTTCCTAGATGGCTCTGTAAAAAAAAACAAAACAAATCCCGAAACAAAAGTTTGCCATTCTTGAACGTCAACCAAACAAAACGTAACAGCACTTACACCAACATGTTTGAGGAATCTTGAAGAGTGCCATTGGTCATCGCAGGCTGGATAAAAACAATGCTAGCAAGCAGAGTTGTTCGGGCTGAGGCGAAAGGACTCACAGTACAGAGAGCTGTGGCTAAGGGTTGCCCACAAGGTGGCGTTGAACGATGGTGTGAAGAACATACCCTCTCTGTCAATCCTAAAAAGACTGAAACTGTTCTCTTCACTAAACAAACTCAACCCAATTTTTGTAATAATCCATTAACCTTTGCTCCAAAGGTGAAATATCTGCGTGTTATCTTGGACAAAGGACTAACTTGGACATCATACATTAGTTGCAAAACCAAAAAAGCAACGATTGTATTGACTCAGTGCCGAAGGGCTACGATTGCGATGGAGACTATGCTGAACGTGCTGCCCCTAGATATTTTTATCAGGGAGGTGGCCGTGATGGCATTATTACGACTGCGATCAGTGAATGAAAAGCAGGTTGTTAAAATGGGAATAGTCCGGAGCAAGCGCTCTGGAGAGAGGCTGTTAGTAAACAACCCCTCCTTAAAGCTCGCACAGACTACATTACACCTACTTTCTTAGGCAAGCAACACTTTGGCATTGAAACGATACCCCAGAGCAACTCAAGCTCGGACAAACGCTGACCATCTACACTAATGGCTCAAGGAAGGCTGGAGGTTAAAGAGCGGGAATTTTCTCGCACGATCTCCAGCTGCACCTTTCCACTTCGTTAGGATCATATTGCACTACTGCTCAAGCCGAATTAACTGCTATAAGCATAGCAGCCGATGCGATCATCGACTCCAAAAAAGTCGGCAGAAATGTTGTAATCTGCACCGATAACAGTCAGGCTATGCTGGCAGTTGGTAGGCACCACACTGCATCATCGTTGGTGAAGTACAACAACGTTACGATAAAGTGGCGAAAAGGACACATCGGAACTAAAAAGGACATGATCATGCGGACAGGCTAGCGAAACGGGCGGTTAACAAGTCACCGATCTCCCCTGAACCGTTTGTACCACTAGCTGTTAATACAGCATCAAAACTGATAAACTCCATCTCCCATCGAGCTTTTTGCGACAGATTTGATGGGACAGCAGCAGGTGTCTTTGCTAAGAAAACTCTGCTCTACCCTGACCGGAAGATATCTACTCAGTTTCTGGGAAAATCAATCATTTCTGGGCTTGAGGCTTCTCACCCACTTCCTGACCGGACATTGTAGGTTACGTAAGCACATGTTTTACATGAAGCTGGCAAATACACCCCTCTGTAGAGGGTGTGAAATGGAAGACGAAACGGTAAGTCATATTGTTTGTGACTGTCCCAACCGCGCGTACTTAAGGGAATCCATTTTCGAAGTACCATGACTCCAAATTTCGGATATAAGAAACATATCTTTCTGTTCTGTAGTAACGTTTCATGAAAAGATTGGTCTGGTTTTTTGACCCTTGATGATTGTGGGGACTTACAAAGTGCCCGCTGGGGCCTACGATTGCACACTTTACTATACTGTAAAGTGTGCAATCGCATTGTAAGGTGTATGTATGATTAATTCTAAGGAAGACTGTGTTGAGCTGCACCATTCTCAGCAACGATTACAATGTAAGGCATGCAGCCTTTGGCGACAGGCTGTTCGATGATAGGGGGCAAAGATTCAATTAATATAGCTGGATTAATTTTACGGTTATTAGAAGAAAACAAGCCCAATGTGGAACGTTCTGGAGATGGTATATAATATCGAGTTACATCTCGTGTCATCTCAACACGTTTAGCTTCATGAATGTGGATTGGAAGAAGCTCTGAAGCCGTTTAGAAAAAAAGCTATGTGAAGGAAACTTTGGGAGATTTGAAGGCTGTGTGGTAAATGGTGATATATGGAGTAAAGGTATGAGTAATTTATGTCAGGAGTTGTTAAGAAAACCAAGGAGAGAAACAAAGCAGAAACTGAGTGTGAGTTGTTGGAGTGATAAGTTGCAGAGTATGAGAAGAGAAGTTAAAGTGGCGAGACGAGAATACCAGGATAGCATGGGGACGAGTGTCAAGGCAAAGACGAAGAATGCGGTCGTGGAAAAATGGGGAGAGATAGTAAGGCAGAATGGATAGGGTATATGACAAGGGAGCTGACCATCAAGAAACAATTCTAGAAGTACTTTGCACATGAGGTGGTAGCTGAGATACAAAGCTGCAGAAGAAGTTTAGGTGAGAAATGGTCAACAGGGTGGGAGATTACAGGAGGAATAGGTGATTGAAAATAGAGGGGTTGACTGAGGATGAACAGGGCAGAGTGATGGAACCGAAATAAAGTGCAAAGACCATGTTAATTAGGCACACAGCTATATCAAGTCGGTTTAATGAGAACAGCAGCACCTCGTTGTCGCAAAGTTTTTGGTCCTTATTCTTCTGTGGTTCAATCTATTTCGTCAGCTCGTTTTTAGTCTGACTTCGTCCTTTCATGCCTATACAACCTACACCCATTTTGCTCTCACTATTTGTAGACCTCCTTTTTGCGGATGTTGTCCTTTCCACTCTGTGTTTCCTGTGCCTGTTTTAATTTGTCAAATGTGACCATTTCAACCTTATTTTGATTCTTTCTAGTCCGCTTGAATGTTGTGGCATAATTTGGACAGGTTCCTCAGCATCTATTTGTTGGAAATTGTTACCAGCTCCCTATGGTGAATATGTCTTAAGTCTCTGACGCTCGCTACTTAGTCTCTTGGGGAAACGCGAAATTTTCGTGTTTCTGGCGAAGGAGTTAAGGGGTATCTCGCTATTCTTTTCACGTTCACTCATGGTTAGGTTATCTACTACTTGTTCCTCGACGCAAACACCAACATCCTCTGCCTTTAGAAGCAAAACTTCCAACTTTTCCCATAAATTAAGAATCCCATCCATCTTTAATATTTTATGAAAAACTTTGTCAAATAAACCAAAAGGTTTGCAAATGTCTTAAACAGCCAAAAAAACGATGTAATTGGTCTGACAGAGTATTGGCTTAAGAGAGACGAAACTATTAAGATAATGTTAAAAGATTTTAAAATGACATCATGTTTTTACAAACAGAATTTGCAACATGGAGGCGTGATGACTCTGGTACGGGATGAAGTAATAGCCGAAAACGAGCTGATATCAAAACTTGTGCTATTGAGAGGGATTTTGAAATTCTTCTTTCAGAACTTCTTGTTTCCTGTTATAAATCGCCGTTCGGTGATTTTGATGATTTCCTAATGCAGCTTGAAAGACTAATGGATCATTTAGATAGAGAATTATTGACGAAGCAATAGTTTGATGAAACTTCTCGAATTGGAGCAGCCTACGCCACATGTATTGACAATGTATTCACGAATGCTAGTCATCTGCAACTTAAAACAGCTACCATGAAATTTTCATTTATCAAATCACCTTGGTCAAGTGGCCAGCCTGAAAGAACCGGTACAGGGAAGGACTGAAAAGAGAGACATTAAAAAAATACTCATATATAATAATGAGAACTTATGTCGAATGAAGGAACAGTTACATATGGAGGCCGTGTGGAGTCTTTCTGGGACCAACTCTGCTCAGGATTGCAGTAGCATTTTCCATAAGAACTTTCTGGGACTATTTAATCAATGTTTTCCTGTAAAGATGCAAACATCGGTAAAGACTAGCACAAGAAATAGTAAACTAATCAGGAACACCGAATTGATGAAGAAGGAAAGAACTTTGGAAGCTTTATTTATAATTATGAGAGTCTCTAGATCTCAAGAATGCTACCATCTATACAAAAAATGCAAGAAAGAGTATCATGAAGTAATTATTATAGGAAACGACAAAGGGGCGTCAGTAATCGACTATGCAATGGCAAACCAAGGTATGTGGGATAGGGTGGAAAGATTTACGGTATAATAATAATAATAAAGGTCTTTATTTCTCTCTAAACCAAACACAATTAGAATTACATAATCGACGAAGGGCGAGGTTCAGTCAGAGGACTGATCTTCCACCTAACCCTTCAAACGTAAAAAGAAACATAAAAAATTATAGAATAGGAAATGCACTATTGCAGATTAGTCGGGAGAAGGTATAGAACGTTAGAGGGGAAAGTGGGCAAGTGGGGGTCAAAGGGTGGAGGGGGCCGACGGGTTGAATGAACTGATTTAGGTGGTCAGGGAGGCGACGTTGAAGAAAGAAGTCAGGCGACGGGGGCATAGACTGGGAAGGAATGAGTGGTGGGATACGGAATGCAGAGAAACGAAGAGGGAAGCTAGAAGGAAACTGAGACAGTGGTAGCGAAGGGAGGTAGGGATAGATAGATATACAGAGGCTAAGAGAAGATACAAAAAAAATGCAAGAAAAAGAAGACTGAGCTGAAGGAGAGGGAGGCTGAGAAAATTATGGAGTTGAAAGAGGAAAATGATGTAAGCAGATACTTAAAGAGGATGAGGAAGGGAAGGGAGGAAGTCAGCGGAGATATACAAATGACGGAATGGAGAACGTATTTTATGGGATTGTTGGAAGGGGAGGAAGAGAGAAGAATGGAAAAGTGAGAGCTGGGTGCAGGGGGAAGAGTAGATAACACTGGAAGAAATGGAAGAGGTGTTGAGGGGACTGAAGAGGGGAAGGCCGCGAATAGACGATAAAATCCAGAATGAGGCATGGTTGGAGGCGACGGAGACGGTGAAGAAGAAGCTATGGATGGTAATAAATGACTTATGGTGATGTGAGGGGTTTCCGGACAGGTGGAGGATGGGGATAATATGCCCACTGTATAAAAAGTGGAGTAAACGGTTGGTGGACAATTACAGAGGAATCAGCCTGTTGGACACGACATGTAAAATATAAGCCAAGGTACTGCTGGGGAGATTGACAATATATACATACTAAAAGATCTGTCAGATAGGGAGTTGAACAAAAAGGTAGGAAAGCTGTATGCATTGTTCACAGACCTGAAGGCGGCATTTGATAAGATGGATAGAGGGAAGATGTGTAAGGAAATGAGGCGGAGAGGTATCACAGAACAGCTGATAGAGTGAAGGAGATGTACAGAGAGACGATCAGGGTTGCCAGGTTACACACATAGAATGTCGTGAGCCATGTCATAAAAAATCGTGAGATATTGAAATTTGTTTAAAAATCACTCAATTTTAATAATACGTGTTACATACAGGCATAGGATTCTAGTAAAACTGTTTAGACAACGTTTGTATATAAAAGTGATACAATTAAAAGGAAATGAAATATTACAGTTTAAGTAATTTCTTCCAATAATTATATTGTTTTTGTAATAAAATAGTGAGAAGTATACGTTAAATCGTGAGATTAAAGGTAATATAATGGGATCTCACAATAAATCGTGAGACCTGGCAACCTTGGAGAAAATAGCCAAGGTTAAAGTGATAACCTTAAGGTTAAAGATAGACGAAGGTGTTAGGAATATTTTGTGCGTGAGAATTTGGGTTGGTAGTGCGTAGCGTGGTGTGGCGGTGGCAGTAATTCCCGCGCGTTCGGAGAAGTTTCGAGACGTTAGAAAACAAACAGGTTTGAACAAGATTGAGAGAGTCGGTTACGGCAGACGGTGCGCGGTGGATGTGGAAAAACGTGTATCGGGAATAAAAGGGTTGAAGACGGACTAAAACCGGCGTGATCTGACTAAATACGAGGACTAAACTAAGTTAGATTAATGTATTGTTGAAGATTCAATAAAGTTGTTATTTATTTAGTTAAATCTACGTGAGTGTATGTACTTTAAAGAGATTGAGACCGGGGTGTCCGCTTAGTCCCACACGATTTGCGATGTATACAGCGGACTTGGAAGAGAAACTTATGAGAGGGTAGATGGGTGGGATGATGATAGGAGGAACGAAGATGCACGACTTGCCGTATGCGGATGATTTGGTGGTCGTGGCAAGAGAGGCGGTGGAGTTGAAGGAGATGATAAGGTCTCTGGAGAGATATTTTAAGGCGAAGGGGTTGGAGGTAAACGTCGAGAAGACAAAGATAATGAAGTTCTGTACAGGGGGGAGAAGAAAGAGGGAGAAATCGAGGTGACAGGTAAGAGAGATAGAGTATAGGTACCTGGGATATGGGTTCTTGGAGAGTAATATGGTCGGGTCGCCCGTGAAGGCGATAGCAAAAAGAGCGAACAGGGTGATGGGACAGGTTTGGGGATGGGAGGGAGAGAACTTTTGGGAGGTTTGAGGGGTTGGTGATGATGGCGCAATGATGTACGACACAGAAGTATGGGGATGGAGAGAACAAGGATTGCTGCAGGATGTACAAACAAGTATTGGAGATTGGTACTAGGGTTAGCGAGGGGGACTCCAGGAGACTGTATTGAGGGAGGAGGTTAAGGTGGATGCAGTAATGGAGGCTAGGAGAAGAACTGTGAAGTACGAGGAAAGGATAGAAGGAAGACTGCATTGTAAGATCCTGGGACAGTGCTGGAGGGAAATCAAGGAGACGAGTTTGATATATGGGCAGAGAGATAGGGAAGAATATTATAGGAGAGTATGACAACAGAAGAGTGGAGACATCTGAGGGATAGGGACAGGGACATACAGAGGCAGGAAAGATGGTCACAGATACGAGAAGCGAGATAATGATAGAGGAACTGTTAAAGTATCTGTTGATGGAGGGGTATGAGGAAGGGAAGAGATTGCTGGCCAGATTCTGCTGTGGCAATAAGGAGAGAGGGCACTGGACGCACGATGTGGAGACGTGGTGTAGAGTATGAAGAGGACTGGGAAATACTTGAACACATGCTGAAAGGGTATAGTGAGGTGAAGAAGGAGGCGATGGATATGAAGCAGAACTTGGGAGATCGGGGTAAGGGAGGTAATTGGGGCGAGGAGCCGAGGGTGTAGAGATGGGGAAGGAGCGTAGAGAGTTTGGGGGTATACATATATTGTAAAATATTGTAAATTATAAACGATAAACGCTTATGATTACAAAGAAACGTTTAGAACAAACTCCTGCATTTTTAAATAAAATAAAATATGAAACTTAAAGAAAGGTGGAATATTTAACGGCTTCTGCCTAAAAATACACCTAAAAAGAATGGCGAAACATTGAGTACTATTTCATTTACGTTCCTTATGATTGCTATACACAGCACCAAATCAATTCCTTCTCAATTCTTACAATTAGAGACCTGAAAACACCTGGTATTAACGTTCCTGTATTGTCAATAATGACCCTCCTTTGCAATACTTAGATAACTTTGCGAAGTTTGATGCAACTACTACGTTAATCCCACTAATTTTATGCTGTAACAAAGAAGTAAAGAAAAGAAAAAAAATCAATATAAGTGAAACTATTTTATTTAAAACCACTTATGTATTATAATTTCCGTATTATAACATCAATCAAATTTGTACTTTAGTATAAAAAGGATTCAAGAATACATAAAATCCACATCTGAAGTTAATTCTGATGCAAGATGTTTGAAACGATTTTAAAACTGTTTAAAGTTGCGGGAATTTTTAGTTTCTTCGACACCGAATCCCCAAAAATGTACTACTTAATCTACAGCATAATAATAATTTTTCATCCCCTACAACTATTTGTGTTGGAAGCGATGGAGTTGAAAAATACTTTAAGAGTTTACGAAAAAATTTTGGACCAATTAATTTTTTTTCCCGTCCATTTAGTAACGATAGTAAAATCGTTCGTTTTGTGCTGGAATTACAAGAAAGTTAACTGCATAATGGAAGACATTCGTTACGAGTACGACTTTTTAACATCGTTTGGGGGAAAATTTAAGAAAGACATCGAAATGGGGATGAGAAAAATCGGGATGGTGTCGATGTGTTGGGTTGGATGCGTTTTAATGATGACATTTATAACGACTGGGACGCCTTTGTTTTATATTGTCAAGATGAGCCCGGAGGATTTTTTAAACGAAGATGTGGAATGTAGGAAAATGTTGGTGTTGCATAGTGTAATTCCTTTTCCTACAACTTCGAAATGGTTTTGCGTTGCTGCTTATATTTTTGAATTAACGGCTGCTATCATTTATGTCATTCACGTTCTAGGTAATTATTAATTAAGTTAATTAATTATTATAGATTATAAAAAAAAATTTTAACATAACCCAACAATATTCCGCTTTAACACTCGTTTTAAAATGGAAATGTTTAAAAAATCGTATGTATATTCATTAACAAATAAGTATTACACTGAATTAAAGCTTAAAGAATGTTGTTTAAGAGCACATAATGGCGAATGATTTAGTGCATTCACAAAATGCAGAAGCAAATAATTTTTTCAACAAAACATGAATGTTATCGTTTTAGAACAAATCTTTAAAAATGAAAAAGTTTAAAAAATTATATCTCTTAAATTGTTTAAGGTATCAAAATGAGATATAAAGCATTTTGACGCAAATTTAATCCATTTTTATTTTAAATATCAATATTTATTTTTCGTTGGTTTGGTTGTGAATGATTTTTTTTGATTAAACCCTGTTAAACATTGTAAAAATTAAACGTCAGAATAAAAAAAGTGTATCTCCAAAATTATTTGAGATATGAAAAGGAGATATGCATTTTAAAACAAATTTATTCTACTTTTATTATTTAAAGTATAAACATTTAATTTTCGTTAATCTGGTTGTAATGATTTTTTTTGGTTAAACCCTGTTAGTTGATCGTTGTAAAAATTAAAGGTCAGAATAATCATAATCATAATCTTTATTGTGTTACAATACAATACAATATGTTCACACTTGTCAAATTTGACACATATTATATAGTGTCATATTAAAGAGAAAAGTACGCCCTTGTAACAAGAGTTTGTTTAATATACTCTTTAAAGCCCTTCAATGGCAACTGACGGACGTGTAATGGCAATTTATTAAAAAATTTCACCGCCACCGCGTTCACACTTTTCTGGCATTTTGTTAATCGTGTATATTTGGGTATCAGATCGCTATGTTTCCTAGTATCATAGCAAGTGCATAAGTTTGACACGTATTGCTTATACATGTCAAACTTATTAATGTTCTTTTTAACATATGTAACACATTCGAGAATGTAGAGAGACGGTAGAGTTAATATTTGTAAATCAATATAGGAGCTTCTACAGTCGTCTCTATAATTTAAATTTCTTAATACCCGTATAGCCCTTCTCTGCATTCTAAATACGCGTTCAAAACCAGCAGCAGAGCCCCAGACTAACAATGCATAAGTCATTGAGGACTGACACAGCGCAAAGTATGCTGTGCGTAAAACGTTCGAGCGCAGGTTTCGCAACAAATAGATGCTGCCACTTAATTTACTACATAATGTCAAAATATGTTCCTCCCAGCACAGCCCGGGATCAAGATAAACACCCAAAAACTTTACAGCAGAAAGAGACTGTATGTTAGGGCACCGTCTCAATGTAAACGTAGTGAAAGCCGTTTTATCTGAATTTAACTTTAGTTTGTTACTAGCAAACCAACGCTCGGCCTCCCTTAGAGAAACAGCTCTACTCTCAAAAGCATGTTCATAACCTTTGTGATTGCTAAATAGGGTTGTGTCATCGGCATACACAACAACCCACCCATTCGTTATATTCTGAGGGACATCATTAATATAAATTAAAAACAAAAGAGGGCCCAATATTGATCCTTGGGGTACACCTATCGAAAATAAATCATTACATTTAACTATTTGTGACCTATTTGATAAGTATGATTTAATCAGTCTAATACTGTTATTGTCAAAATTATATTTTTTCAACTTATAGAGCAAAAGGTCATGCTGCACACAATCGAATGCCTTACTGAGGTCACAGAAAGCACCCATCATGTAGTGTCCATCCTCATAGGACTGCATAACATTTTCTACAAAATCAACAATTGCACCAACACTGCTTTTTTCTTTTCTGAAACCAAACTGCGTCTTAGTAAATAATTTATTACTTTCAAAATATTCATAAACTTTATTTTTTAAAGCCTTTTCGTAAATTTTAGAGAAAACGGGTAGAAGAGAAATTGGCCTAAAATTTTCAATCTTGTCATGGTCACCCTTTTTATACACAGGTACCACAAGAGCTATCTTTAACGAATCAGGAAAAACCCCCTCCATTAGTAGTTGATTTAGTAATTTGCATAGTGGAAGTATAATCAAGTTTTTAATTTGCTTTATTAAGTTAACATTAAAACCGTATATATCCTTAGTTGACTTTGATTTAATCAGATATCACGCAACTCAACGAAGGATATTTCCATGAAAGAGAAATTACATCCTTCGACGTTTATTTTATTTAAATACTTATTGAATGGTTTAGTGGTTACTTCATTATTTTCAATTGATTCTAAGATTTTATACGGAATATCAACAAAAAAGTTATTTATCTCATCTGGTGGAAACTGTGCATTTACTCTACTACTTTTTTCGACACTACTCTTATTAATCAACCTCCACATTGCTTTACCAGAGTAGCCAGAATCAGTAAATACCTGATCATTGTAATTAATTTTTGATAGTATAATGCGTTTATTATACAGGGTCATCCACGACGACCGTCCATTACAACTTTACAGGGTTCTGGCCAATACAAAAATTTGAAAATTCAGATTTAAGCATTATTATTTGCGTTCTCTTCGACTAAAATATTTCCAGATTTGTAGCACTTCCGGTTATACCGGAAGTCGCCACCTACTTTATTTTTTTAAATGGAACACCCTATATATTTTTACATATTTGGATTTGTCTGTTTTCAAGGTTTATGAATAACTTTACTTTTTGCAATTTGATTCGGCCGTTCTCTAGTTATTCGAATTTTTCTAGAAAAATCTGCTCCAGCAGACATTTGTTAAAAAAATCAGAGAACACTCGATTTTTGGGATATCAATTTAGGATTCAGAACATGCGTAAGCAACATGATGGAGTATGTTTTGGTGCCGAGTACGACTGTCTAGATCGTTTGGTCACTTTACTACGGCACGTTAACTTTTCGATATTTGGAAATACCATAACTTCATTTTTTTAAATGGCACCCCCCATATTTTATTACTTAGGTCCACTTTTACCACCTTTTGATAAATTTATCCGATAGATAAATTGGCGTTCTTAGCCAATGAGAGCACTTAAAACCGCTGTAACCATGGTAATTATCTATCGGTTAAATTTATCAAGAGGTGGTAAAAGTGAGCCTTACATTACATTACATTACATAGAATACATATCTAGTTAGGTTATCTGCAAGGCAACTCTTAAACAGATCCCAATTAGTGCTACGGGGATTACGGTATGTACAGTCCGATTTCATCCCTAGATCAATTTTAAATTGAATATGTCTATGATCTGAATACGACGGTTCAGAGGATACCCTCTAGGAGGTTATCTTAGAGCTCAATATAATTGAGCTGAACGTAATGTCAAGTACATCTGCTCTATTTCTGGTAACAAAGGTTGGTTTGGCGCCTACATTATTAACAGTAAGCCCCTCCCCTAATAGGTAGTCAAAAAGTAACTCACCTCTTTCATTTGTGTTGGTGCTTGCCCACATTGTGTGGTGGGCATTGGCGTCACATCCAACAACAACATGCAGGTTATTCCTCCGGCTGTAGGCAATTATGTCTCGCACAGCGGCCGGGCGAAGGTCATTTTCCGTTCCGGGGAAGTATGCCGAGCAGATGACAATTTCTGTCCAGCCCTTCTCACCACGGATTCTCAGAACCACAGCCACACAATCGCGGTCGCTATGCTCTGAGATTAAGAAAGCATTAATGTTGTTCCTGATAAGTAAACAAGCTCTGGGTCTATCTCCTGAGCAAAGTAACTTACCGGATAAATTACCGAGTCCGCTGATGCGCCCGGTATTGGCGAGCCATGGTTCCTGAATGAGGGCAATATCAATTCGCTCACTCATCCAGGTTCTGCTAAGGACAGCCATAGCCGCCCTAGCGTGCTGCAGGTTTACCTGTAAACAGTTAATAGACTTATCCACTGAGCCGAGTACAGTTTCCCCTACTTACCTCTCGCATGGGATGGAGCAGCCGTCCCACCGGTCCCTCTCATTCCAGCGCGCCCTCTCGAGCCTCGGGCAGGAGTAGAGGACTTTCCTCTTTCTCCACTCTCCTGCGGTGCAGAACGAGCACCTGCACGACGCCCCCTGCTGGACACCCCGGCACGTGCGGATATCCCACCTCGGCTGGGTTTCACACCTGGCGATCTTTTCACGCGCTTGGCGCTTGTTGCCGCGGGAGCTGATGATGTCGACGGGGCGACTGTCACAGCCTCCGTCGTCTCGGTAGTAGGTGCGGGATTCTCCACTCCCTTTCCTTTCAGTCGGAACTGAATTCTTCCATAACCGAAGTACGGCCGCCAGCACAGTTCTTCCAGGGCGTTGCAAGACACTTCGTCAACCGCGAAGGTCCACGTCTGCCCCGGTCCGGATCTGGTGGTGTTCAGAACCGTCCACTCGGATGTTTGGAGTGAGTTGTTCATCACCTCCAATCGGGTTAACACCGTCTCTTTGGTGAGAGGAACATTAGCTTCATCGTCTGGGATATATGCTACACAGACGTGCGGCCTGGGAATATCTTTCCCCTCGACCGCCTTAATCTGGGCACCCTCCCATGGATGAAGGCTATTGGCTGTATTCACAAGCCAGTCCTTCGAGCAGGCATCCGCGCAGGTGACTAAAAGCCAGCCTGGACGCGTCGCACAGCCCTCGAACCGGACTTGTGTTCGCACACCCCCTTTTTGGATGTTGTCTACGGCTGAAATAACCTCCCTCCGTAGCAACCCCACTTGTTCTACATTGAACTGCTGGGCGGGATAATCTGGGTGGATTAATCCAACCCTGATACCGCTCACAGCAGCTTTGTAAGTCAGCTGCTTCTCTGAAGCAGCTTTGGTTTCCGTCGGTACGATCTCAGCCGGCTTGGGCTTCTTAGCCACTTGCTCGGGCGTCGACCCATCAGAGCGCGCCCTCTTGGCCAAAGGCTTAGAGGTCTCTGCGCTCTTTTCCGATGGAGTATTGATCTTTTCAATCACCTGCTTGAGGGTGGTCTCATAAGGCACCCCGCTCCCCATAAGCTTGCGCAGGTTCCTTCTAGCGGACCCTGGCAGCCGCAGGCGTTTTTGTTTGAGGGTGAGACTGTCTAGTGCCTTAACAGCCTCCTCCTCATCTTCCTCCCCTTCAGAGTGCAGAAGAACCTGCTCCTCTTCCAGAGAGGGAGAACTTGACTTGGGTGCGGACGGTCCGGCTACCACAAGTGTAGATTGTGATGGAGGACTATCCTCCATCTTTTTGGTCTCCATACTAATCCCACGAGTAGGGCAGAAAGGGTAGTCCATCGAGGCAGTGCTCCCATACCCCGATAAGCCTATTGAAACTGAAGGGCGGCAGGTCTCCAGAGTCCGCTTATTAGCAGCCACCACTTCCCGGATGACTAGACCGTCAGATGACAGCCTAAAGTGCTCTGCATAAGCTGTTCCACATTCACTTTGGGGTTTTTAATGAGGTTGTCTCCTCTTGACCCAGGCAATTAAGCGAAGATCCCCCGCATGCCCTGCCCGTGGAACAGGTCCACAAACAATAGGCATGCATGGTATAACGGTTTCGACTATATCAGTCGTCCCCGGCCACGTTTTCTCCCGTGCAAGCCCTAAGCCACGCGACGACAGCCGGGCGGGAGGCCTGTTTATCGACTGGCAAGTCTAGATCCGACACTTTTGGTATGGTACAGGGGCACCTCGTGAAGGAGCAGTAAAAAAAAAACTGCAGTGTCGGTCTTGATTCAGGTCATAAGACAAGAACCCTGAGTACGGCAAAACAAGTAGGACAAGCCCACCTAGGATTCACCCCCTTTTATTACTTAGGTCCACTTTTACCACCTTTTGATAAATTTATCCGATAGACAAATTGGCGTTCTTAGCCAATGAGAGCGCTTAAAACCGCTGTAACCATGGTAATTATCTATCGGTTAAATTTATCAAGAGGTGGTAAAAGTGAGCCTTAGTCGTCTTCGGTGTCTCATTTTACATCTTTTATATTCCATATGTCCTATACCTAACATTTATAGTTTGGAAGATTATTAGGGTTCTTTGAAAAATGCACACATATCATATCGATATTTAACCTAGTGTGCCATGAATACCTAGTGTGACCTAGTGTATAACCATATGAACTGGAGTTTAGAAAATTTGCAGACTTCTGTGTTTGATGCTAGTTTCTTACTAAAATATTGCGGTTACACCGGAAGAGGTGACAATTTTCATATTTCAAATGGAACACCCTGTATTTCATTACATTTTTGAAATTTTTGTTCAATTTTAGGCCCCTGTATGTTGCAGCCGACACGTACGCGCAATTATTTGGTTGCACTCTCCATCAATTATTATCAAATTCAAATAATCCTCATTACTAAATTCCAAACGTGGCATTTCTTGAGAACAGATCACTACAAAAAGTAACCTAGTCATCACACCAACAGAAATAAAGCATAGCTATTGCAAATGTCAAACTGTTTACTCTTTCCTTACTGATCCTCTGATAATACATAACCACAACAACATTCCCAACACAAAATTTTTTTTCCGGCGCCAAAGTAGATGATTTATAAATTATAAAAAGTAACGTTGTATAAGTACGAAGGCTTTCACGGCCGGTGTGAATTAAACTAAAATTAGAACTAAAACTAGAACTAACACTAGAAACTTTCGGGTTTCAATCACTCCAACCAGTTTCTGAAGAAGGTTGCAACATGGCATCCGAAACGTCAAACCTTTTATTAAAAGACGCACGACAAAACCCGAAAGTTTCTAGTGTTAGTTCTAGTTTTAGTTCTAATTTTAGTTTAATTCACACCGGCCGTGAAAGCCTTCGTACTTATACAATAATACATAAATAATAACATGGGATATAAAAGATGTAAAATGAGACACCGAAGACGACTAAGTAATAAAATATGGGGGGTGCCGTTTAAAGAAATGAAGTTATGGTACTTCCAAGTTTCGAAAAGGTAACGTGCCATAGTAAAGTAACCAAACGTTCTAGACAGCCATAGTCGGCACCAAAACATACTCCATCATGTTGCTTAAGCATGTTCTGAATCCTAAATTCATATCTCAAAAATCGAGTGTTCTCTGATTTTTTGAACAAATGTCTGCTGGAGCTGATTGTTCTAGAAAAATTAGAATAACTCGAGAACGGCCGAATTAATTTGCAAAAAGTAAAGTCATTCATAAATTCATTGATTAAATTATCCATTAGCAAGCTTTGTTTAAGTCAATTTAAATAAAACAAAATTTTCCTCTTTCTTGCTATTTATTTTATTATGCTTCTAAATCGATTTCGAGGAAACAATCCTCATCTTCAGTAGAATCTTATATAAAAATTTTTTTTTTTTTTAAAACAATATGAAATAAATCCAAAATTTCTATAAATTTACTTACTGTCAGTTTAGTTGAAAAAATATATTAATCATCAAATTTAACACATCCTCCAAAGTTAACTTCATCTTTTTTATCCAAACTTGAAAATTTCTTACTTTAATAATTGAACAAATATAATAGAATATCAAATTCAAAACCAAAAGTTAAAATACACTTAAAACAAAATCCAAAACAATATAAAACAAAACACGCGTTTACATTTGACAAAAGATACGAAAAATGACTGAAGGTCAAAAGGAACAAGCAAAAAGGAAACTGGTATTCATCCTGAATAACACTGTTTATATTTAAATTTAAAATCTTTTAATAAAGTGAAAATAGGTGCAGTATTAATTTGTATTTGATCGTTTAATAAATTATAATTTTGATTGTGTTTATACTTTAAAATTTCCAAAATTTCAAGCAAATCCAATCTTTGACCTTTATTACATTTGTGTATTAATTTAGTTTCTTTGTATTTAATTTTATGTCCCGTTTCCATTTTATGTTTATAAACATTAGAATTATTTTTAATTTCATGTTCTCTGATACGTGTTTCTAATCTCCTTCCTGTCTGTCCTATGTAAATACTATTGCAATTATTACATTCTATCGAATATACGCCACATTCTTTTCTTATATCTATTTCTTTTTTATTGTTATAATTTGATAATAATTTTAAAATTGTGTTATTATTAGAATATGCCAGAGAGATATCATATCTGGAGAATAGGTGTTGCATAGTTGAAGTATATCGATTGTAGATTATAGGTTTATATGTCAAATTTGAGTTCTTTATTTTAGTATTTAACGGATCTTTTTGTTTTATAATTCTATAAAAAAGTCTGTCTATAGAACTTCTTGGAAAACCATTATTGTTAGCTAATTTATATATGAAATCTTTTTCGTTTTTTAAAGTTTCTTTGTCAAGTGGATAATCTAGTATTCTGTTGATTAAGAATCTAAAATTTGCAAATTTCTGATTGTGTGGGTGGTATGAATTGAAGGGGATGGTAGTTAAAGAGTTTGTAGGTTTCCTGAAAATACTGTATTTAATTTTGTTTTCTATTGTCTTAGTTAAAGTAAGGTCCAAAAAATCCAATGAATTATCTTTTTCTATTTCCATGGTAAATTTTAATTTTTCATGTATGTTGTTTAGATATATTTTAAAAATTGTTTCAACTGAGAAATGTCTCCCTTCCAAATGCAAAACACGTCATCTACATATCTACACCAAAATTTAATGTTTTCTTCAAATATACTGTTATAATTAAGAATCATATTTTTCTCAATAAAATCTAGATATATATCTGAGATTAATCCTGATAAGGGCATGCCCATCGGTAAACCATCAGGTATGTGATAATATTTATCTTCAAAAGAACAATAATTCTGAGTAACTACGTGTTTAAGAATTTTATTTAAATTGTTCGACGTATTTTGATCTGCAAAGTGGTTCTCAAAAAGTTGCGAGACAACCTCAAGAGTAAATTCAATAGGAACATTCGAATACAAGTTTGTAACATCAAAGGAAACAAATAAAGAGTCGTCAATATTTAGATTTTTAGTTTTTTCAATAAAATCCCTCGAATTTTTTAACTGTATACTTAGGTTCGAAATTTGTGTTTGAAAATTTTTGACATGAATCTTGTTAACTTTTTTGTAGGTGCATTACCGTATGCTGTAATAGGTCTTATTGGCATATTTTCTTTGTGAAGCTTAGGCAGAGAATAGAGTCTAGGTATTTCAGGTTTAATTTCCATAAAATAGAAACTGTAAAAGTTTTTTTCCGAATTATTAAGAAAAGGAGTATATTGAATTAAAGTATCTTTACATTCTTTAATTATATTTCTAGTATTTTTAATGATCTTTTCTAAAGGATTGTTTTTTAGTTCAATATAATTCTTTTTAATTAAGAAATCTATTGTTTTTTCATTGTAAACTTTCCTGTCTAAAATTACTATACCTGCTCCTTTATCTCCTCTGGTAAATACAGCATTATTATTTTTGAGTTTATCTCTAATATCTTTAATTGTTTTCCAGTTCTTTTTATTTTCCATTTTATTCTTTATTGAAATTTTATTTGGTTTCTTATTTAAAGTATGGATAATTTCGTTTTTAATTTCGTCAAACTTGGGTTGATTTTTAATAAGTATTTCTAAATCTATAGCAGTTTCAATTGGATCCGTATATGTTGTTAAAGCATACTTGTAACCTTTATTCAACATTTCCAGTTCGTCAGGTTCAAATTGAATTTGTGTTAAGTTTGTGAACAAATTTTTATTTTTATGATTATTATCTATGTTTGTAGCGTTATTTGTCATTTTATCGTTATTAATAAATTCATCAATTTTAATGTTTTGTTGTTCTTCTTTCTTCTTACGAAGTTTTTGAAGTTTCTTCTTTTTTTTTTTTTTTTTCTTTTAGGTCTTCATTTTTGTGTTGTTTTGTTTCCTGTTTTATACTTTCTATAATCTCTTCTATCTCCAGGTAATGATATTTCTCTCTAAGTTTTCTATGGTTGATGTTGAGCTTTTCATAAATGGATCCTATCTTTTTATAATGTTCAATTTTGGCATCTTTCAAAACTTTGTGAATAATAGATTTTCTATTTACTAATTTGGTTTTTGAAATTTTAATGTTAGCAAAATCAGGAGTTATTTCTTCTTTGATGCATTGTTTGATGAAGTAAATGTGATTATATGTAATTTCCAAAGTTTTATATAATTTCCTAAATATTCAAGGAATTTTCTTCATTGATTAAATTATCCATTAGCAAGCTTTGTTTAAGTCAATTTAAATAAAACAACAAAATTTTCCTCTTTCTTGCTATTTATTTTATTATGCTTCTAAATCGATTTCGAGGAAACAATCCTCATCTTCAGTAGAATCTTATATAAAAAAAACTTTTGGTTTTGAATTTGATATTCTATTATATTTGTTCAATTATTAAAGTAAGAAATTTTCAAGTTTGGATAAAAAAGATGAAGTTAACTTTGGAGGATGTGTTAAATTTGATGATTAATATATTTTTTCAACTAAACTGACAGTAAGTAAATTTATAGAAATTTTGGATTTACTTCATATTGTTTTTAAAAAATTTTTTTATATAAGATTCTACTGAAGATGAGAATTGTTTCCTCGAAATCGATTTAGAAGCATAATAAAATAAATAGCAAGAAAGAGGAAAATTTTGTTTTATTTAAATTGACTTAATCATTCATAAACCTTGAGAACAAACAAATCCAAATATGTAAAAATATACGGGGTGTTCCATTTAAAAAAATAAAGTAGGTGGCTACTTCCGGTATAATCGGAAGTGTTAGATATTTGAAAATATTTTAGTCGAAGAGAACGCAATTGATAATACTTAAATCTGAATTTTCAAATTTGTATTTTGGCCAGAACCCTGTAAAGTTCTAATGGACGGTCGTCGTGGATGACCCTGTATATCTGAAGGAGTTTATTTCTTTGCAGCTTTATATTATCATTTTTTGTGACTTCATATACAGTAGTTAATACATTCAAATTTGCACGAATTTCTTTTAATTTTGTATTTAACCATCCCTGCGATAGATGTGCACGCCCCTCGCGAACACGCCTCTCAGGAAAAGCTCTATTATAAGCATCCATCACTCTCTCCAAAAATATATCGAATTTTTCAGTGGCTTGCAATCGTGCATGCGAAACAAAACTCCAGTCAACATTAGAAACGCTCTCAAAAAACTTAACTTTACCATTTTGGGTAATTGGCCTAATTGTGACAAAAGTATCGTCAAGCAAAGGATCAACAAAAGCATACGTCAACGTTAAGCTTTTGTGGTCTGAAAATTGTTGCTTACCATTACATTAACATTTGTATTCCCAAAATTTACGAAAATGTTGTCCAGGCAATTTTTACCACGAGTAGCAGCATACACCATCTGCTCGAAACCGAAAGTTCTTAGGCAATCAAGCAGCAATGCAGCACATCTGTCATCAGTGCCAAATTTCGCATTGAAGTCCCCAGTTATAATGTTTTTAGGAGCAGGGTGGAAGGTAGACAACACTATCTCAAGAAGGTCAAGGAACAAATCAAAAACGCCGTCCGGAGATCTGTAAATGTTTAAAACTACAACATTAATATTAATTAGTTTTGTACCGCTTATTTCAAAATGGATCTCTTGTGAAAAACTACTAATTGAGTCCATTTTTTTAAATTTAATTTTCTCGTTCACCATTATTAATACACCTCCATGGACATGAACCTCTCTACAAAAAAACCCGCAAGGAATGAAATTTAATAACTTAGCAACGCTTGCTTGTTGTGATTTTAACCACGTTTCAGTGAAACATAGAACATCATAGCCCTTATCAATCAAAAACGCCTCCAAAGCATTTATTTTACCACTCAACCCCCGAACATTGGCATATAGCAAATGACAGTTATTCGACTCACCGGGAGCTATGTTGTTTTTACTATCTTGCGCTTTTGATAAAAATTTCGTGATTTCACCTGATCATTATTACGATCAATTACAATATTTGAAGATCTATGACTAGACCCGGAGATATTTTTCATAATTTGAGCTGTAGGCTCCAATACTTTTTATTTACCGCGAACATTCATATGTAACCCATGCTTAGTTCTGTCTGAGGCATATAAAAGACCATTTACGTCGATAAACGAACAATTAGATCTATCCAGTTTAAGCAAGAAGTCAAAAACTTTACAATTAATTTTATAAATACTATCGTTTACATCAATTTTATTTTCCCAGTAGGGAATCGACAAATACAAAAGATTACATCGATTGTGTATTAGTTTTAGCTTATCATAGACAGCCCGCGGAAAATTTGAATTAAAAGTATATCATTAACTCCCGCCATGACCAAAACAAAGTCATCTTTTGTGAAATTTGTCGTAAGCTGATCAACATTTCCCAACACTGAGACAAAGCTCGCATTTGGTTTACAAATAGTAAACACTTCATAGGTAGAGTCTAAGAATCTTTCCAAAAATTGACCTGCATTACGACCATGACTATCCGCCAAAACCAATACTCTCTTTTTACTACCCTCAACTTTGGACGTTGCATTTACACTCATTGAGCCCTTTGACACACTCCTATAACTTTTACTATATTCCTTTCTTTCCTCTGAAGCTTTCTCCTTATGGTCTTTTTCAGCAGTAAAAGGGGGCGAAAAACCTCATTTTGTCACAGTTGATTTCTCTTGTTCCATTTTTTCCACCAGCTTCTCTCCACAGCACACACAGACAGAAGAAAGTTTACTGTGCACCAATTTACCAAGCTCTTTTAATTCTTCGATCTTTGTTTCTATTTGTTTAAATAACATTGAATACTTCTTCATCATATTTTGCTTTTTTTTTATTTTCTTTTTGCGATTTTTATTATTTGTGCACTGTTTTTTGTTATTGGTAATTATTGTACATACGCTTTCCGAGCTACTTATTGACATCTCCAAAATATCTTCTTCATCTTCAGTGATTGAGCTGTCTTCCACCACATCTTTTGTGGTTACCCGACTTAATCTTTTCAGTAACTCATTCTTTTTACCACCGTGCGGAAGATTCTTAGCCTTTAAAATCTCCCGTAATTGGATAACTGTCAGCGCGTTGAGATTGTTTACATCAAAGTCCACTGTGGCCATCTCAACACGAATGAAAATCCCCACGAAAAACCTGTTTGACCCTCAAATGCCCTGTTGTAACGTGTGACACTTGTTTAACGAAGTCGTAGAAAGTTAATTTACACAATTTTTCACAGAAACTTGAAATGAAAGTACCTATCACTATTTCGTATGTTTATCCCTTCCGCAACACAGCGTACGTCGTTTTTACTTTATTTAACCAAATTTCTTTGTTTATACATCGCAGAAATTTGCGTGGATCCACTCTCTGCTGACGTCGAGACCGGAATAAATAAATTGTAATAAAAATAGCAACAGGAATAAAAAAATTGAATCTCCAAATTTATTTGAGATAACAAAATGAGATATAATGCATATTAAAGCTAATTTAATCTAGTTTTAATATACTAAAAGTACTTATTTGGAGTTCATAATCCTCTTTGTTATGTTGCTTTAAATAACATTTTGCGCGCAACATGTATTAAGGTGATATAAAATTAAAAAGTCGTATCTCAAAAACTGATTGAGATATCAAAATGAGATAAATTGCATTTTAAAACAAATTTAAGCGGACATCTCTTATAATTTCTTATAAACGGACAAAAATCTTGGAACCAACCCCAAACCTATATTTTCATGTATAAATTTCTTTCCCATAAGCAGACGCTCTAATAAACGGACGCGTAGTAACCGGATGAACACATTGAAGTATCTGTAGTAGATATTTACCGACATATGTTCAGGATTCCTCATTTTATGAGTTTCGTTACTAATTTTGTTCATTTGCGTGTGAAGGGTACGTATTTGGTGTGTTTACACCAAAATATCAACGAGCAAAAAGGAGAACCAAGAACTAGAATTCTTGCATAATTGAAGTTTAGATCAGCCGAACGAATGCTCATTGCTCATACATGTCAATTCTGTGGTTGGTAGTGCTTCGTTATGTCATATTATAATTGCAAGTAGAAGAGATATTGGTTGGTGACAAATGTAATGCAGCGAAGGATACTGGATAATTTAGGTGAAACGACGTCGGATATGCAAGAAAAGAAGAAAGTGGTCAATTCTAAAATTTTTGTAGAATGTCGTTAAAGGAGTTTGACCATTTATTATCACTAAACAGCGACAAAATTCGGAAATCAAGTACGAATTTTAGAGACTCGATTCCTGCATATGACAGGCTAGCAGTGACTTTAAGATTGTTGGCAACTGGAGATTCCTATGAAAGCCTTATGTATTTTACTAAAATATCTAAATCCACAATGTGTAGTGCTATATCTGAAGTATGTGCTGCGATAAATGCAGTATTTCATGACTACGCTAAGGTAAGTAAACAAACCTATACTCACTATTTTTAAAACATTTATTGGAAAAATAAACAATCTTAGAACATAGGTAATTAATAGTATTTCTTGAAACACAAAAAGAAATTAAAAAAGAAAAAGTTACTTAAAATTGTTAAGGTAATACACGAAAGTTTCTTCAGTTTCGGTATCATCCGGAATGTGTAATTGTTGCCCTGTGTTTATAGTATTTTCTGAACTGTTATTATCTGGTTGGGTGGTGGTTGATCTATGATTACAGAATGCAGTAATGTATTTTGTGAATTGTTGAATACGAAGACATCGGAGATGATGCTAAACTTGACTCAAACTCAAATTTCCCCAAATCAGCATCGATACTGTTCGATTATTTATACAATGTTCAACATAATATGCTTTCGTCTATTTTGAATATTCACGACGTTTTGAAGCTACATGATTTCCAAAACCTTGACTCTTGTAACTTATCTTTGATTCATATGTATCTTTTACAATACGGTAGGCTACGTCTACTAGAGGGTCTTCAGGTTTAGATTTTTTTGGTGGTATTGTCGTGTGGCTAGATCCCAGAGAAGTTGAAGGTTGCGATTGTGTTGCTGTGTTGCTTGATTCTACTGAAGCAACAGATTGCGGATGTGTTATTGAGCCTGACTGTATACTTCCATTAGAGCCCACTACGGCAGCTCCTACTTACGGCTACGTTACTAGTTACGACTATTTATAGTGGTATTAATGGCTAGTGTAGACGCTAACTACAATTTTATATTCGCCATTGTCAGGGAAGAATATCAGATGACGGAATTTTCAGAAACACTACTTTCTATCAAAAACTACAAAATAACGAATTAAATTTGCCTAATGACCAAGGCCTTCCAGGAAGACAACAAAATGCCATTCGTATTTGTAGCAGATGACGCATTCCCATTACAAAAACACATAATGAAGCCGTATCCTCGTACTCATGCTGGGAGATCCGAAAAACGAATATACTACTATCGTTTGTCAAAATCAAGACGAATAGTAAAAATTGCGTTTGCTATACTTTCTGTGATGTTTCTGTGATACTTTCTGTGATACTACAAACGGATAAAGCATCTCTCATCATTATAGCCTGCGTAAACTTACATAATTATTTAATGGAAAGGAAAGCTATATGTATAATTCACCGGGCATGATGGACAGAATTGAAGATGGTGTAGTTACTCCAGCCCAGTGGAGAAATGTGGATCGTTTATCCTCATTTCTCCCCTTACCCAACACAGGACGAAGACATACTTTACAATGTGAAAATATACGGCAAGAATTTTCAGAACATTTTAATTTCACTGATATTTTGCAATGGCAAAACAATATTGCATAATTACACAACTAATTTGTATGAACACCTTTTCTGAAATTGTTATAAATGTACCTACGTGCAATCAAATGGCCTCAAAGGTGGCAAAAAAACAGATGATTATGTTAACAGAGAAAATGGAAATAGTCAGTTTATTAGATAAAGAAAAGTTGTCAGTTTATTATATTGCTAAAAATTTGAAATCTGGAAACCACAAGCGGCAAAAATAGATAATGATAAAGAAAATGTTCGAATGACATGGCAGTCTGAAGTCAGTGTAAAAACGGAGAAAAACGTTTTGAGTTTTTGATTGTTCAAAAATCGACAAATTCTGTTTCGAATAGTTCGTGAAAACTTGAAATCAAAATATTGCCCTATCAGGACCATTTTTAAAGAAAAAAGCAAAGGAAATAGCTAAAGTGCATCCGTGGCATTCCCTCAATTGTCAAGGCTTCGGAAAACTGATTTTGCCCAACAAAATGTATATTATCAAAATGTTAATGGTCTTCGTACAAAAACGCGTGAATTTTATGTTAATTATTCTGATTGTGTCTATGATTTAATTGCTCTATCGGAAACAAATTTAAATTCGGATCTTGGATCTAATAAATTAATCGTGGATAAGTACAGCGTCGTACGAGCTGATCGTTTGATTTGACACCCCTTAATTTTTGCTAAAATTTTCCTAAATATATTAATTTTTGTGACTTTCTGAAACATCAAATCCAATCATTTATTGAATTTGCTTCTGACAAATACTGATTGTTCCTTCGTCTACGAAGACGCTATCCCTCGCCTTAGATATTACAATGAATTTAGTGACGGCAAATAATGGTTTGCCAAACTTTCCGTCTTTAGGTGACTTTGGGTGACTTTCCGTCTTGAGCTTGTATGATGAACTACTTTATACAGATTGGTCTTTTCTAAATGTGCAGGTTAATGCGGATGATACTTTGTTAGCTTTCTATACAAAGTTGTATGATATTTTGGATTTATTTGTTCCTAAGAGATTGTGTCGTAGATCCTCATACCCTATTTGGTACACCCCAGAAATTAAACGACTATTAAAGTTGAAAGAGTATTATAGGGAGAAGTGGAGGAGAAGCAATAGTGCTTTCTATTCAGCGGAATATAAAAGACTGAGGTGTGATGGGTATACTTCCTTTATTATTAGTGCTGAACAATTGCTTAGTTCTGATCCCCATAATTTTCGGCGTTATATAAGACAGAAAACAACGATCTCTCGACTTCCTGGAAAAATGATGTGTGATAAGTGCACCTACACTGATCCTGAAAAAATAGTTAATGCTTTTGCAGATTAAATCTCTAGAGTATATATTGGTGTCTCTGCTTACAGCATGGTTGATGTAGACTCTACGTATCCTCCAATATTTGTTGCCGATGTCACTGAAGAATAGGTTCTTCATTTCCTAAAAAGGTTACCTAATAAATTTACTGCTGGTGATGATGATCTTCCTGCATTTTTCATTCGTGATTGCTGTACAGTTTTTGTAGTTTCGCTTCATTTAATAATTAACCTATCCTTAAACACTTGCTTGTTTCCTAAACTTTGGAAGTGCTCACGCATTGTTTCTGTATTCAAACATACACCAACATTAGTGATTATCGACCGATATCATTATTATCCAATACACTGATTTTTCTAAGGCATTTGATACGATTCATCATGACATCTTCTTGTGTAAACTTAGTGATTTTGGCTTATCTCCTAAGTTTATGAAACTATTTACCTCTTACCTATCGGGTCGTATAAATTATTGTGTGTGCTACAACGGTTATGCCTCCCTACTATTTGTTATCTTCTTGAATGACCTTGTAGCCAAATTCTCATCTAGCGTACTAGCTTATGCGCGGATGATCTGAAACTATTCCGACCTATTTTTTGGACCGAGATGTTGTCAGTCTTCAGACCGATTTGGACGCCTTGGTGGAATGCTGTTCCATCTTCTTATTATATAGAAGGTGTTCTTCTTGAGAAACTATCTAAAATTAAGGATCTGGGAGTTACTTTTGCAGCGAGGAAGCTTGGTTTCGTTTTGCGCACCTCGCGTTTCTTTTCTGACATCAGTGTGTACAAGGCCCTGTTTTTGACCTTTGTATTGTCCAAATTGAAATCTGGCTCTGTAATTTGGTCGCCACAAAATGTGTATCATGCTTATATTGGAAAGAATTTAAAGGAGATTTCTCAAAGATTTGTCTGTACGCTTGGACTGATCATACCCGGAGCGTGGAACAATCCGTTCCACGATCCGGATTCCACGCATCCCTGCTGCAACGTCACAACTTTTCTGCACTGGACGTGAGAAGAGATGACTAGTGTATTAAGTTTTTACAGAAGTTACGGTAAGGTAAATTAGATTGTGGTTGGTTATTGTCGCGGAATGAGTTTTATTTGAGGAACTGCAGATCCAATATTTTAGCCAATTTTAGTTGCAGAGGATGTGTAAACTAACTTGCTATTTCTTTTTTCTTGTAATATTGTCCTGTAATTGATCTTTGTTGGACAATAAAGTGAATTATTGTTATTCAATTTTTGGTAATCTTGAAGTAGTGTTTTTTTTTTACTTAGTTAATCATTATAGTTATAAAAGTTAAAAATCATTATATTGTTGTCAATTTAATATTTTTTTCGAATCATTAAAGTGTACCTCAAAAAAATCGATTTAAAAACCATTTAATAGTTAATTTTTAATTCGTCATCATCAGATCGCAATCCATTAAGGACAGATTCTTTAAAAACGACTCGATCGCTTGATTCACATTCATTTTGCTTTTAAGCGCAGTTTAAACAAGATGTGGGTTAAAACCTTGGGTTTTTTAAAAATACAACATTTTCTTGATCAAATTCAAGCATCTCCACTTCAACCAGTTTATAAAAACAGGATCATATTAAGTATTATTTTAACTTTAATCTGGACTATTTATCCCATCATACAAAAATTTATGGGTAAGTCTTCGATAAAAAAATCTAGACTTAAATGTAATAATATTTTTTTAAGATACTCAAACAGATTTTTATTTATATTTGTTCGACATCTTCGCCTTTATAATGTACATAAATTTTGTAGTGGCAGCTTTATTAATTAGTAACAAAAGGAGTAAAATGATAAACGTAATGAATGATTTAAGCGATTTTAATCGTTTTGGAGTTCCAACCGAGCTTCGTTTTGTCGATAATTTCGTTAAATATTGTTTCAAATATGTCTATTATCTCACACCGTACTCATATATAATTTTATGGAACGTGATGTTGTTAAGGAAAAAATGTTTTAATAACACTCCAAACAGCTGTTATTTATATTTGGAATATTATACTCCCTATAAACTCCAACCATGGCTTGAAGGATTTTTGGTTGTACGCGAAATGTTTTTCTTCGTTGCAGTTTCGAATTTGGTTATAGGAGCGATAGCTACCTCTGCGTACGCGTTTGAACTGATTATAATTCGTTTAAGACATATTAATTTGTTAATAAATCAAATTAAATTTAAAATTGGGGATAAAGAAAACATACAATTCGGCCGAGTTATGAGGTATCATCAAGAAATTTTTGGATTGTTTAATTTTGTTTATAAAGTTTTTGGAAAACTAATTGTGCTACAACGAATTTGTAGTGTTGGGTTCATTATTTTAGTTACTTTAGAGTTTACTTTGGTTATCATTTATGTCATATTTTTAAGCGATTCGATATATTTGTTTTTTGTATCAAGATCTCATGCTTATTATCTTTGATGATACTTAATTCAATTGGACAACGTATTATTGATGCGGTAATTAAATAAATATACTACGAGATAAGAAATTAATCTTTTTAATTTTAGAACGTTTCTTTAACGGAAGCTATTTATGATATGAATTGGTATGATGCGGATGTTAAACTTAAAAAGGACGTTTTGATTTTCTTGTGTTTAAGTCAACGTACTTTTAACATCAAATTCGGGATGTTGGGTATTGTGTCTTACCCTTCACTGACTGAAGTAAAATAATATAAAAAAATATTTGGAGAAAAATTAAAATAATTGTTTTGCAGGATCTTAGAAAATGTTATGCTTGGTTTAGAACAATTTCTACTTTCATGTCAAAAAAGAAATTTTAATCATCATTGAAAATATTAATACTAATAAATTGTTGGATAAAAACTTAAATTAATAAATGTAACTGATCTTCTTCATCTCCTTCATTTGCGCTACAGCCCAAATCGAGCTTTGTCCTACTCAATGTTTCGCCTCCAGCTTCTCATCCCGAGAATCTCCTGTGTGTCTCTGTCCACGTTAATTCCTCATCTTGCTCTTAGTCTACTCATGCGTTTTCCTCCTGGTTGTCACAGAAATATTTTTTTTTTGCAGAACGTGTCTCTGGCATGCTTTACACTTAATATAGATAAATATTGCCATATTTTTAGAGTTGTAGTCTGTTGTTGTTATAATTGGGCACAATTGCTCGCATTTGAATCGACTAGGGTACTAGGTCATTAAATCGAACAGGTTCATCCTCTGAAGGCGGCACAGGACATCCTCGTTGTCGAGAAGCTGCATGGCCGATGTTGGGATAAACATGCATTCTATTCTCATGTTTAGATGCGAATGATGCAATTTCTGATGACACCGATGCTACTTCCATGTCGCCATGGAGTTCGATGTTTCTTATATACCAGGGTGCATTCACTATGCACCTTAGTACTTTGTTCTGGAATCTTTGAATCAGACTTGCATTTGTCTTGCAAACTGTGTGGTACAACCCCACAGTTGGCTTCTATATGTCCATTTTGGTTTTAATACTTGCTTGTATATTAGCAACTTGTTTCTTAATGATAACGTGGATTTTATGCCAATATAGGTGTCTAAATTGATATCAAGTTCTTCACGTTGTTTCTTGACGTGAGCTTTCTAGTTGAGTGTAGCATCCAGAATCAAACCAAGATATTTTGCGGTGTTGACGTAAAGAATTGCATTGCCATTTATGTGTATTGGGACATAGTTTACTTTCTTATAAGTAAAGTTTATGTATTGTAACTTATTTGCTGCAACCACTTCACTTTCTGCAACAGCCAAGATCGCTGTGTCACCCGCGAGTGTAGTTGGTAGTGTGTAGATGTAGAGTAAGTACAGTGTTGGGCCAAGCACACTTCCTTGAGGAACGCCGGCTTGTATTTAATGTAATGGTCAATAAGCATTTTCGTATTTTATTCTAATATATCGATCAGAATGATACGATTTTAATAGTTGACTATACATTGATGGTAGTATTTGGTCTATTTGTAATTTAAACCAACTACACAGACTTTGTCGAAAGCTTGTGCAACATTCAAAAATACTTTATTTTCTTCCATTGCTACTTTGAGAGTATTCGTTATTCTATGCACTTGATCTATTTTTGCATGTTTTTTCCGAAACCCAAATTGATGTGTAGTATTAGGGCTTTTTCTTCTATAACAGCTTTTAGTTTTTTTAATAGTAATTTTTCAAATAGTTTTGATAGTAAGAGTAATAATGAGATTAGCCTATATGATACAGCATCTGTGGGGGATATACCAGGTTTTGGTATCATTGTTATTGCAGCAACTTTCCATATACTTAGGAAGTATTTCTCCTTACAAGCAGCATTAATTATGTATAATAGTTTTGTAATCGCCATTTTGGTGTATGTTTCAAAGTTTCTCCATTAATTAGGTCATAGTCTGATGATTTCTTTAAGTTTAGTTTTTGTATTTCATAATAAAGTTCTTTCATTCGTACACATGGTATATTACTCTGCTCTACTACTATTTCGTATTGGAGGTGTATGCGTTTTCGGAACTTTAAGGTTTCTTGTTGGCTTCCACAAAGAACTGGCATCATTAATAAGATCATTTAAGTAATTTTGAATATTATTTTGTTTGTGGCAATCTGTTAATACAGATTGCCTGGTGTAGTATACAGACCTGGTGGAAGCAACAATGAGTTTTTGTCTCAATTTCAGGACGTTCTGTCATATTTCGTGCCACAATCGCAAGATTTTATTCGTCTTGGAGATTTTAACTTCAACGGGCTTGACATCAATGGTACATACGGTAATCGGTTTGTTTCCATTTTAGAGCAGTTTGACTTGCAACAAGTTATAACAACTCCTACAGGAATTACGGCAACCTCAGCTGCGCTAATAGACTATATTGTTACAAATATTGATGCCCCGGTCATTGACTCAGGTGTGGTTACGATACATGACATTTCTGATCACTGTCAATATACCTTGTTCTCAAGCTACACAACCTAAAATGATTACATATCGAGCTTACAAGAACTTTGATCTGAACAAATTCACTTCTGATTTGAATGCAATACCGTGGTTGGAACTTGTTTACTTTAAAAATATTAATGCGACAGTAGAATTTTTTAATAATCACATTCTCAATATCTTTAATATACTTGCCCCCTTTCGTAGAGTTACTATCCGTAAGACATTATTGCCATGGTGTTACTGATAATGTCAGAATGTTAATGAGACTTCGAGATAAAGCTTACCTAAAGTTTAAAAAAAACTAAAAGTCCACATCATTTCGAATATTATAAATCTCTGAGAAATTTTACCAACTCGTCTATTTGCTGGAAATGATTCTCGACTCCTATCAGACGTCAAAACATTTCGGACACTTTGGGTAACCTAATCAAATGAATTGTAATTTTCAACCGACACAGATTAATTCCTTGGGTGATCGTGATTTGCCGGATTTCTATAACAATCATCAAATATTGTCTGTCACTGCACCTCTAAATTTTGCCTTGACATCGGAAGAGGCGACTGCTCAGTTAATAATTTCCATTAAAGCTGTATCTATTGGTAACGATAAAATTAGTAAAAAAAAGCTAGTACTATGTTGTCCAACAATTCTTCCTTACCTATATCACATCATGAATTTTTGTTTGGAATTTTCCATGTTTCCTGACCAATGGAAGATTGCTGTGATAATGCCTATCCCAAAAAATAAAGACCCTTCGGTTTTGAACGATATTAGGCCCATCAGTATTTTACCCATTCTATCAAAAATCTTAGAAAAGCTGATTGCCGAAAGGCTAAGAGCTTTTGTCACTGAAAATAATATCCTTCCACCTAAATAGTCTGAGTTCCGCCCTGGCTTCAATTGTACCACCGCACTTCTTAATGTCACTGACGACATATTGAGGAAAGTAGTCCATGGATGTCTCACTGCACTTGTCTTATTGGACTTTTCAAAAGCATTCGACACGTTACATCACGAACCTTTATTTTCGATCTTACATTATATAGGGTTATCTGATTCAGCCATCTCTTTGCTCAAATGTTACCTTTGTAATCGATTTCAGTGCGTGACCCATGATGGTTCATACTCAGATTTTTTGAGTGTTGTGTCGGGTGTACCTCAAGGTTTTGTTCTCGGGCCTTTATTGTACCTGATTTATACGTTTCAGCTGTGCTCCTGCTTAAAATATTGTGATTATTATATGTACGCTGACAATACTCAAATATATTATAGCTTTAAATCTGATGAAGTGAATTTCGCAGTGCATAGGATAAATACTGACTTGGACAATTTAGCAGTTTATGCCAAATTCTTCCAAATCCTCAGTGGTTATTTTTAGGCCCAGCGGTGGCAGATTGATGGATGTCTTACCTTTGTCAAACAATTTTCATCTGGTTCTGCAAGGCGCTACTCTACCAACTTCCTTTGAAACTCGCAATCTTGGTGTTATTATGGACTCTCGCCTGATGTTCAAAAAATATAGTAGTACGCTTGTTAATTCGGCATATTGCACTTTGAAGCTGCTTTATAACAATTGACATATGCTACACCGCCGACTTAGAGCTCACTTATGTGAAGCACTAGTGCTCTCTGTTTTCAATTTTGGCGATGCTCTTTACAATTCATGCATTGATGCTGCCCTGATCCTACTCTTATGTTGTGTCTAGTAAACTTAAGGAGCACTTGCTGGCTCGGCAAGTGACGGCAGCGGGTTGACCTTTTCAAATATTTTGTAGGGGAATAGTTGTCATAAACAACTTCTTCTTTTCAATAATAATCAGTTTTAGGCCTTGTATTTGTATTTCATTTGAGCTTGTTCTTTTTTTTTTTCATTACACATTTACTTTTTGTTTTTCTCTCGTAAAAAAGGATCGATGGAAAACACTGTTACTTATGGTAAGACTGATTCGATCCTTTTTGGCTCAGAATTTATTCTGTAATTTCTTTAAATTTTTATTTTTGTAGTTTTCTCTGAGTCAATAAATATGTTTGTCCACGACTACCTTATAATATATACCTTATGAATGAGTTTTCTAAAAGAAAATGGTAGTCATTTTTCACGGAGTGAATAATAGCGGTGAATAATAATCATTATTCACGGGTAGCCATCTTGACCAGACTAATAATAATTATTTGAAACGTTAAAAGTTCAAAAAACGTCAATTTAATTCAATTTTTTAGGAGTTTCTAAATGTTTGACATTAAAAAAACCTAAACAAATTCGTTTTTTCGTATGATTTAAGCATAAATTAATTAATTTTCGTAAAGAAAACGACGTTTTATAAAACTGACACTTAATTTTGACAAATTGTTGTGCAGTTGGTTACAGTTAGTAACATTGAATTTGTGTCACATTGACGTTTAACCTTTATTCAAAAATTTATTTAAAAAATAAATTTATGGAATCAATTTCAATAGTCGTGGACAAAGTATAGTATTCTACTCGCATATAATGAGCTATTATTCACTCAGGTTAATTATGCCACTCGCTACGCTCGTGACATAAACTTAACCTTCGTGAATAATAGCCCTCATTATATGCTCATATAATAATATACTATTATTCACAATCACCTTATAATTGAAGTTTTATCCACACTTATGAATCGTATAAAGTACCACTTTATCCACTAGTTGAATAAAGTTACGTTATTTCAATAGTGAAATAATGAAAAATACAATCTTAAATCAATTACATCCTGTTTATTATTTATATTAACATTTATATTAATAGACATTTCATTCTTCGATTTGTCATATTTTACTTCCTTTGCATTAATAACCAGCTTGTAATATTTTACAAGCTGGTTTGCTATTGCAACAATTCAACACCTCCCAATGTTTTTTTAGTTAATTGCAATGATTTTTGTGGTGACAGCCGCTGTCAGAGTGAAATATCAAATCATTTTTTGATAACATCAGATGAAATTTTAGCGATTCTGATTCAAAATGAGTGTGATTGTGGATAAAACGTTGTATTGCATGCGTGTTTTAGATGCATTTTATTCACTTAAAAAAATTAAACGAAAATTAAACATTCTTGCGTGAATAAAATGCTGTCTAAAACACTTATACAATAAATAACTATTATTATTATTATTAATGATCTTAATTTGTCTGTTATTTGATTTAATTTAGTTTTATCACTAGGAATCTTCAATTTTATCTCTAATGAATTTAAAATATACATATGTTAGATTTAGGCTTTGGTATTAAAATAGGTGTTATGGTTCAATCTAATGTTTGTTGAAATAGATTCCAGTTAGTGTATTTATTAGTTAGTGATCTGGAGGTATCTGAAAAAGAGAAAAAAGGGTAGGGAGAGGATAACCAGCGAAATACACATGACAGAATGGAAAAGTTACTTTATGGGATTATTGGGAGGGGTTGAAACGAGGCTAACGGGTTTGGGAGGCTATGAGGGTGATGGGGGAGAGGAGACAGCAGAAGAGGAGATGGAAGTAGTGCTTAGGGGATTGATGAAGGGAAAGGCGCCAGGGGAACATGGGATCCAGAACGAGGCATGGTTGGAAGCATCAAGGGTGGTGAGAGTGAAGTTGTTGGAGGGGATGAATAGCGTATAGAGCGGGGGTGGGATTCCGGAGGGATGGAAAGTGGGGGTAATTTGCCCAGTATATAAAAAGGGTAATAAGGGAAGGGTAGAGAGCTACAGGTGAATTAACCTACTAGACTCGGCATACAAGGTATACACGAAGATACTGCTGGGAAGACTGGAGGAGGAGATGGAGTAGGGGGTAATTTTGCCGTATGGGCAGGCAGGCTTTCGGAAGGGAAGGGGAGCAATCGACAACGTGTACGTGTTGAAGCATCTGGCAGATAGAGAGCTGGATAAGAAGGGAGGGAAACTGTACGCCCTGTTTATAGATTTGAAGGCGGCTTTTGATAAGGTGGATAGGGGAAAGTTGTGGGAGGAGATGGGGAGGAGGGGGATCACGGAACACCTAACTGCGAGAGTGAAGGAAATATACATGGAGACTATGGCTAGGATAAAAGTGAGAGATAAGCTGAGCGACGTGTTCTGGACGACGAAGGGACTGAGACAGGGATGTCCGCTGAACCCAAGTCTGTTTGCACTGTATGCGGCGGACCTGGAGGATAGATTGGGAAAGGGGCAAATGGGAGGGTTGGTGGTGGGAGGTAGAAAGGTGCATATGTTAGCATACGCGGATGACATCGTGGTCATGGCGAGAGAAGCGGCGGAGATGAAGGATATGATAAAGACATTGAAAAGATATTTTAGGGGTAAGGGGCTGGAAGTGAATGTGGGGAAGACAAGGATGATGAAGTTTTGTGAGGGTGGGAGAAAAAGAACAGAAAACTGGAGATGGGAGGGAAAAGAGATCGGAGGTTAGGGAGTATACTTACTTAGGGTATGTGTTTAGGGAGGACAACAGGGAGGGGTCGCATGTGATAGCTATGGCAAAAAAGGCGAATAAGGTGATGGGACAAGTATGGGGTTGGGGCAAGAGAGTCTTTGGAAGGAATGTGGCAGCGAGGAAGATTATGTTTGAAGGTCTGGTTAGCAGTGTGATGATGTATGGGGCAGAGGTATGGGGATGGAGAGAGCAGGCAATGCTGGAGGACGTGCAAGCTATATATTGGAAATGGGTGCTTGGGGTGGCGAGAGAAACACCGGGGTATATAGTGAGGGAAGAGGTAAAGGTGGATAAGGTCAGAGTGGAGGCGGGCAGTGAAATATGAAGAAAGAATAGAAGGGAGGCCAAACTGCGGGATCTTGGGGGAGTGTTGGAGGGAAATTAGAGAGGGAAAGATTAGATATGGGAAAGGAGACAGAGACAACTATTATAGACGAGCGGGCTACTCGGTAACTGAGATAAATAGTAGACGAAGGGTGGGTAGGGAGATGTGGAGGGAGTTGAGAGATAGGGACCGAGATGTGCAGAGACTGGAAAGAAGGACACAAATAAAAGAGGGAAGGTATAACGAAAGGTACAGGGACATAATTATGGAGGGGCTGCCTAGATACTTGTTATTGGAAGCAGATGAGGAAAGGAAGAAGTTGGTGGCTAATTTTGTCTCAGTTTAATTATATGGTACCAGTTTATCATCCAGCCTTAACTACTTTTGATTCAAATAGAATTCAAAAAATACAAAATTGTTGCCTACGGTTCATTTATGGCAACCGAAAATTTGATAGAATTGATCATAAGTTAGTTGAAGCTGGGTGGTTGTCTATGAAAAACAGAAGAGAGCTCCAAACGTTGGTTTCTTACCATAAATTAATGTTATGGAAGATTCCCGATTACTTGTTTAAGAGGGTTAAATTTGGAAGTACTGTCCATGATCGCTCGACAAGGTGTTGTTTCCATATCGCGCTACCGGCCCAGAGAACATCTTTATTTGAAAGATGCTTCGCTTACCACATTTATAAATCCTACAATTGTATTTCTGCGACTGAGAGATATATTGAAATTGATTCGTTCAGGTCTCGGTTGTTTAATAGAATACTTTTTAATCAGAATGATTCTTTGTTGCGGGGTATTCCTTTATCTAATTGCCTCGCGCACGTCACGGAATTATAATTCATAAGTTTTGTAATATTAATTATTTGTTATTGATTTAAGTTTTTTTTTGTTGTTGTTTTCGTGCATATTTTTGTTTTTTTTTTCTGTAAAATTTAATGTTAATTTTGTTTTTCTTTATATTTTTTGAGGTTTCTGGTGGAAGAATAGGGGTTAAACTTTAACTTCCTGAACCGGCACCTCGCGATTTGCTTTCATGCATTATTAATTTTTATTTTATTATATTATTTTTCTATTTTATATTTACTTTTATTTGCTGGGCAAAAAAGTTATTATTATTATTATTATTTAGCCGGAGTTTCTTTGGCTTTAGTGCATTCGCTGGTCCAGTGTTTACAAGCTCATTTAACACAGCGCACATTTTTATAGCAGTAAGTTTTTGTGTGGCTCCAAACAACACATATAAAGTAATTTTCTTACAGAACGTTTTAAGTTGATTGTCCTATATTTTAGTTCTAGTTCTGCTTTCTTCTTTTTCACGTGTTGTAACTTTGGGAAATTATTACACTGATGAATGGTTAACAAACTATTTTATTCAGTTATTATAAATATAAAACTTTCTGTACGATGTGTATCAATTGACGCCAATGTCAGTAAGTGAGTATGTGTGTGCGAGTTGTAAGTATTTGCTATTTCTATCTCCGCTTGTCCATTGGTAGCAGTATGGTAAGGAGCGGTGACTTTATGAACAATACCATTTGATTTTAGAAATTCTTCGAATTCTCTTGATTTGAAATTAGTTCCATTATCAGAAACCAATATATAAGGCAGTCCAAATCTAGCAAAGATCTCCCTTAGCATCTCTATAGTTTTAGTTGAAGTTATCGTCTTTGTTGGAAACGCTTCGATCCACTTTGTGTAGGCATCTACTAACACAAAAATGTATCTTCCATGGAAAGGTCCAAGACAGTCGACGTGGACTCTCTGCCAAGGTTTAACTGCATTCTCCCAGGGATGTACAATTACTTATATTGGGTCATTTCCTGTTTCTGCGCATTGAATACAAGCGTGTGCCAGTTCTTCAATATCTTTATCAATCCTCGGCCACCACACATGGCTTCTTGCTAACGCCTTCATACACATGTGTTGAGTGTAACTCGTCCAATATATTCCTACGCAATGCCTTAGGAATTGCTATTCGGATACGTTTTAGCAAACATCCGTCTTGGACTCAAAAGTCAGTAATTTTTCCATATGGTAACTGAAATTCACTATCTCCCTGTACCCCGCAATAAATTTGTTTAAGGATATCCTTCTTCGTTTCTTCATGACTTATTGGTAGTATTGCTAGTTGATTTATTAGAAACATTTCAGCTGAATCCACAGATTTATTCTTATCATTGGTCAGAATTGTAGATCTTGATAAGTAATCTGCATTTGGGTGTAATTGTGATCTACGATGCTTGAGTTCGTAATTAAAACCAGAAATATAATTGGCGTAGTGCAGTAATCGTATAGTTGAAGTTGGTGGTAAGTCTTTTCCTTCATGAAATATTCTAGCTAATGGTTGATTGTCGGTAATTAAAGTAAACTTTCTACCATAACAATAGACAAAAAATTTCTTCAATGCCCAAAATATAGTAGTAGCTTCTCGGTCTAACTGACTATAATTTTTCTCAGCTGAGCTAAGTGATCTGGATGCGATAGGTCTTTCTTGTCCGTCAGACGAGGTGTGAGATATTACAATTTATCGTTGAAAGGCATTAAAATTCTTGAACTCACTAGATCCTTTTGAAATGATTTCTGACAATTCTTGGTCCACTTAAAACTCGTGTTCTTCTTCAATAAATCATATATTGGTTGTAGTTTTGATGACATATTCCGTATGAATCGCTGATAATAGTGCACTAAGCCTAAGAAACTTCTAGTCTTGCTCACATTAGTAGGTGTTGGACTTTTAACGATTGCCTCAATTTTGTCGGATGAAGTATATAAACCATGTTCATCAATATAATGACCTAAGTATGATATCTTCGATTCAAAAAAACTTGCACTTCTCTTTATTGAGGTGAAGACCATTTAATGTCAGTCTTTCTAATACCTCTCTTAGCCGTACTAAAAGTTGCTCCTTGGTTCTTCCTTGGATTGCAATGTCGTCGAAAAAACATGCAGCACCGTACGCTTCTCGCAAAACCTGGTCCATAAACCGTTGCCAGGCTGCTGGAGCGGTTTTTGACTTTATAGATTCCTTTATGTGTCGAGATCGCTTGCATCTCAGCACTCTTCTTGTCAACTTTCATGTGCAGGTATGCATTCTGTCCATCTAGCGTGTAAAAATATTTTCCTCCATTTAATTTATGCAATAAATCTTCAACTCGATGTATCGGATAACAATTCTCTTCTATTACATTATTAATGGTGGTGTTATAAGCGGCACACAAACGGATTTCTCCATTTTTCTTTCGAACAGGCACTAAAGCCGTACCCCACTGAGCGTAGTCCATCTTCTCTATAACCCTTGCTTTTTCCAAGCGTTGTAGTTCCTCTTCCACTTGTTGTTTAAGTGCATATGGCATTTGCCTTGGCTTGTGAAAAATTGGTTGTGTCTCTTCCTTCTCTAATTTGTATTTATAAGTGTAATTCGGAATTCGTCCAAGTTCAGGACATCCTTAAATTCTTGTAATATTTCTTGTAACTCATCTTGAGTGTCTCTCAAAGTTGTATGCATATCTATTGCTCATACTTCTTTTGGATCTGTGGGAATTTTCTCTATCCAATGTTGCCCAAACACTTGTTAGAGCCAACTTCTTCCAAATATGGCATCGACATGTTTCTTCAAAATGTAAACTTGACCAGTCGTAGCATAGTTCTTGTATTGTATTGGTACTTTTGCTTTACCAATCGGTTTAATGATTTCGCCAGCGTAGGTGTGTAACTGTACCTTCGTTGGTTGTAACTGTATACCCGGACAAAGTTTCTTAAACTGTAAATTTGACATTGTAGAAACCGCAGCACCAGTGTCCAATTCCATATCGCATTTTTTCCATTTATTTGAATTGGTAGCATTATCTTCTCCACGGATATTGAATTTAGTTGCAATTGGTTCACCATATTGTGATCCTCACCCTCCCCTTCTTCTTCTTCAGGATTTGTATCTTCTGATCCACTGCTGTCCACTTTTACTTGCTTTTAATCGCTTTTCTTCTTGTTTTTTTTTTGTATACAAACAGTTTGTAAATGACCTTCCTTTTTGCAATTTAAGCAATTTAAAGTTTTGTAGGGACAATTCCTTGCTTTGTGGTTGGTTTTTCCACATCGAAAACATTTCCCTAGTAATTTGGAAACCTTATTATTTTTGTACGAATTTTTTCAGATTGCATTTACTTGACTTTGTTGGGGTTGCATTAAACTAGATTCTTTTCTAGAGATTTCCATTGATTGGGCGATTTGCACATCTTCGAATTTCGGATCTTTTTGTTGTAATAATCTTTCACGGATCTCAGCATCTCTCACTCCTCGAATAAATTGAGCTCGTAGATGCGTTTCGTTCGTAGAAGCCTTACATTTTTCGTACGTAAATTCGCAATTTATTGTTAATTTTCGTAATTCAGCCACATAACACTGAATTGATTCGTCTTCGCCTTGTAACCGTGTATTAAATTTGTATTGTTCAGCGATAATGCTGACTTGTGAGGATAGGTAATCTCGTAAAAGTTTAATCAGCTGTTCGTATGATTTTGTATTATTATTATTATTATTATTATTATCGAGCCGCTGTAAATAACAGTTGAAGTCTTCATTGTTTTCGTCATACGGTTGGGGATTGTTTCCTCCGAAATTTGTACGTTGGTTTGAATTTGGTGCATGCATTGTTGTAAGGCCATCTGTAAGTCGTTTCAAAACGTCCTCTATATCCGCCATTTCGTATAATTATTCAACACGCAGTGTAAACGTGCCTTAATGTAATTTCAGGAAAGGAATTTGCCTAGAAAGCTGTCAAGGCAGGAAAGGAGGCCCATGAAACACAGGATGTAAGCCTAGGTGTTTATAAGAAGAATATTTGGATTTTAATTTGAGATATAACACGCGTTCCAATTTTTAAAGATTTTAATGTTCTGGCTAAACTCTTACATAACTAAATCCATAAATTTTTATAATCAATTCCTATCTTGTCTAAATGTTAACAACAATTTGGAGTGCGACCCCTTCACTGCACCATCCTACAGTTCCTTTGTCTCGTTGAGCATATCTCAAAAAGATTTAATCGCTCGAAATACATTGAGACAATATTCCTTCATGGACTTCAATTCAAAAGTTGAACATCACCTTCTACAATCTAGACCACGATAGAAGAAGTGCCACAAGGGTCAGCATTCCCTCTTCTGCTATTCAACATATTTGTTAGTTCAGGAGAACTAACTCACTAAACATTTTTTACTTCCAAATACAATTTCATAATTGGTTGGGTTATGTTTTAAAAAATTTGTTTTGGGTATTAATTTTCTTTTCATTCTTTTTTTAGCTTGCGATACATTTTTTGTAATTTCACTCCTTCATTTATATATCGACGTTAAAGTTCTACGAGATCTCTTTGCAACAAATGTAGCTCGTTCTTTAAGAAATAGTGATTTACCCAAAGATTACAGTTTATTGTACGACAAATTAAATCCGGAATTGGAAAATAGAATTAATCTTGATATGAAAGAATTAACAAAGTCGTTACAAAGATTATTAAGGTAAATTATATATCTAATTTTATTTCACAGCTTATATTTTCTTGATTTTGGCAGAATTTCAAGCGACATTGAAAGTATTTTTCAACACATCGCTTTTGTACAAGTTATATTTTCATTATTTAATTTGATGTGTTGCCTATTTATGACAACAAATGTAAGTGTTTAAATTCTCGCTTTATCTTTTAGATTATAATTTAGTTATTAATTATTGTAATATTTTAGCTTGAAGCTTATAGCGCGGCGTTTTTCGTTCAACTCCAAGTTTATTTTGCTTTGGCGACCCAACTCTCGATTTACTGCATTTTTGCTCAAAATACATCTATGGCTGTAAATATCAAAATGATTAACTTAAACTGATACAAGATTAGGACACTTTGTTGTTTAGTTTTCAGAGATACCGTTTGCTATTTACCAAAATGAATGGTTTTCGGTGAGTAAATCATTGAAAAGTATGATGATTATAAACATATTACGAATGAACAATCCAGTTGTTTTCACCGCTTCGAAATTTGTTGAATTATCTTTACCACTTTTAGTTAAGGTAAGTTATTTTACTTACTTAAAGATTATACTAAATTAAACTTACGTTTTCCAGATTTTGCGAATGTCGTATTCTTTTTATACAGTATTAAGAAAATAATTGTTAAAAGCACTGTGGTTTTAATGCTTAAAAATAATTTATGTAGACAAACACATTTAGAACACAACAGAATACGAAGAAAATAGGTTTCATTCTACAACTTTACTTAGCTGTAGCATCTTAGCTTGTTTAATTCTTCGTTTATTTAATTAAACTTCAACACCGTTACTTATTATATTTATATTCTTCACTATTATTACATTAACAATATTCATACAACTAATAACGTTCTTACTTCTTACTAACAATTATTATTATACTAACTTCTTATTAGCAATGCCCACTCTGATCTGTTACCTGTTACGCGTGGTCATCGTGATGCCATTTTTGCTGATGTCACGCTCTCATATTACCAACCTCTTATTATAAAAAGTAACCATAACTCAAACACCCAACATCTCCCCTTTTTGTTTTATATTTGTGTATTTATTTATTCTTATACGTAATCTTTAAACCAATCAGGTTTCCTTATTTCTCTTCCTGACCTAGTTCGTACACTCTCCTGATCCTGTGTGTTCTGTCTTCCCCTTTCTGTCTCTTCTCCTTTCTCCTGAGTAACATGATCCTCGTCATTATTTTTACTAACTGTGTTTTCATTTCCAGTTTGAATGTCATCATGTTCGTCTTTTCTGGTATATTTATTAATGGACTTCCTCAAATGCATTTTATTCCTTCTATATTTCCTTCCTCCTTCATCCTCAACTATATATGACCTAGGATGTTCAGTTTGTTCTACTACTCTGGTTGGTTTCCAATGTATTGTCTTTGTCTTTCATTATTATATTCTCTCCCTTTGTAAAGTCTCTTCTTTCATGTGCTGTTCTATCATAATAATTTTTTATTTTTTCTTGTTTTTCTTTCATTCTTTCTCTCACGTCTTCATTGTTGTTTACTTTTCTTAAATCTTCTTCATTTATAGGCAGCTTAGTTCTTAATCGACGTCCCATTAACATTTGTGATGGTGTATATCCAATTCCTTCTATAACAGTGTTTCTAAAGTTTAATAGAGCCTCGTTTAAGTTGCATTTCTTTTTTAAAAATGATTTTGCGATTTTAACACCACTTTCTGCTAATCCATTGCTTTTTGGATAATGTGGACTGCTATTAATTAACTTAATATCCCATGTTTTGAGGTGTTTCTTGAATTCAAAAGAATTATATGGCATATTGTCAGCAACTATTACATTTGGTATTCCATGAGTAGCTATTACCTTTTCTATCCTCATCCATACTTCTGTAGCTGTTTTATTTCTAAGTTCTATAATTTCCAACCACTTGGAATAATAGTCATATAAAATTAAGTAACTTTGATTATTATGTTCACATATATCTGAACCAATCTTTTCAAACGGCCTTGATGGTATCTCATGTGATATTAGTGGTTCTTTTCTGTTATTGACCCTATGCTTTTCACATATTTTACATGATCTCACAAATTTTTCTATATCAGTATTTACATCTGGCCAATAGAAACTGTTTTTACATAAATCTTTGGTTTTATTTATTCCAAAATGATGTTCATTATGTGCTAACTTCAAAAAATGTTGATCAGGCACTATCACTCTTTTATTATAAAACAAAAGATCTTCTAATATGTAAATGTCATTTTTGATTTGCTTAAACTTTTGTAATTCTGGACCAACTTCTTGCGGGCACCCAATTATGGTATATTCTTTAACTCTTTTTAAAATTTCATCTTGCTCTGTCGACTCTTGAAACTCTTTCTGTTTTTGTTCGGTGAACGACACTATAGAATGTACCTTGATTTTATGAATTATTTCTTTCATTTCGACATCTTCAGATACTTTCCCGTTGACTATGTAGTCTCTACTCAACAGATCTGCTACATGCAACTTATTACCAGGCTTATATATCAAGTTTATATCATATTTGGACAATCTCATCTTTATTCTTTGTAACTTTGGTGATGCTATTTGATGTATTTCCTTTTTTATAATGGTTAACAATGGTTTGTGATCTGTTTCGATTGTTATCTTTTTTCCATAAACCAATAAGTGAAATGATCTTACAGCAAAGTCAACCGCCAACATTTCTTTTTTAATCTGCGCATATCTTTCTTCATGTGTATTCAACGATCTGGATGCGAATGATACAGGTCTGCCTCCTTGCATTAAACAACATCCCAATCCACTTTTTGATGCATCAGTTTGAATAACCACTTCCTCTTTATCAATAAAAATTTTTAATACTGGTGATTTTATAATTGTCTCTTTTAGTTTTTTGAAATCATTTGTGTGTTTCTCTATCCAGTGAAACTGTACTTTATCTTTTAATAATTCTCTTAGATTTGTTATTAATTCCGACATGTTTGGTACGAACATTCGAAAATAGTTTATTAACCCTAAAACTCTTTGCACTTCTTTTCTATTTTGTGGTATTTTTAAATTCTTTATTGCTATAATTCTTCCTGGGTCTATTTTTATGCCTTCCTCGGAAAACATATGTCCCAAATACTTGACCTGGTTTACCTTATATTGTCACTTATTTTCATTAAATTTTACATTTAACTTTCTTGCCCTTTCAACTACTTTCCTTAGAATCTCATCATGTTCTTTTTCATTATCTGCATATATTAATAAGTCATCGAAGTATATAATTACACCCTTAATGTTGCCAAAATTCTTATAATTCTTATTTTGAACAATTTCAGGAGCTACATTCAGGCCAAATGGCAACCTTTTGAATTTATAAAAGCCAAAGGGACTACTAAAACAACACATTTTACTTGATTTTTCATCTAGTGCAATTTGATAAAAACCATCTTTCACTTATATTTACTGTTTGTACCTCCAATGAGTCCCCAGCCTCAACTTCTTTAACATTCTTTAAATTCTTTCTGCAGCTGATTTTAAAATGATTGAATAGGCCACACTGATGACACTTCTTCCCATATGCCGGACACTCGTTTTTACCATGATGTGTTTGACATCTTGTACAGTTGAATTTCTTCTTTTCATCCCATTTTCCTTTCTGATACTTTTCTTTCTTCCTTGTTCCCTCTTCTTTGTTATTTTTATCTTCTTTTCTTCCTTTTACCCAATTTACTTCTTTTTCTTGCATGACCTTTACTTGTGCTTTGGTGATTTCGTTAACCTTACAAATTTCTACGCACTTTTCCAGTTTTAACTCTTCAATTTGAATCAACTTTTCTTGAAGTTTATTGTCATTAATCCCAATAATAATTCGATCTTTTAATATTTCATCTTCTTGTAGATCATAATTGCAACTTTTAATTAATGTCTTTAAATCATTATAAAATTTGTCGAACGGTTCTCCATCTGTTTGTACCCTCTTGTTAAAGACGTACCTTTCATATGTTATATTTTTTTTCGGATTGACGTATTTTTCAAATGTTTTTATAATCACGTCATACTTTTCTTTTTCGTCCTTCGTATCCTTTCCTTCGTTAATTTAAAGTTGTTATATATTTTTATGGCTTCAGGCCCCATTATATTCAATAACATCGCCACCCGTGCTTCATCTTCCAATTTGTCACTACCAGTGGCAATCATGAACACATTAAATTCGTTCATAAAACTTCTAAAATTTTCGTTGATATTTCCTTGAAATTGCATGGGTTCCGGTAACCTCGCGAACAGCTGCATTGAGTTTATACTCTGGGACTGTGTCTGCTGTGACTGCGCCATGTTTAATACTTCGTTTACTTAATTAAACTTCAACACCATTACTTATTATATTTATATTCTTCACTATTATTACATTAACAATATTCATACAACTAATAACGTTCTTACTTCTTACTAACAATTATTATTATACTAACTTCTTATTAGCAATGCCCACTCTGATCTGTTACCTGTTACGCGTGGTCATCGTGATGCCATTTTTGCTGATGTCACGCTCTCATATTACCAACCTCTTATTATAAAAAGTAACCATAACTCAAACACCCAACATAGCTTACAAAATAAATGTTCTAAAACACATGTTAACGGTTTCGACATCCGGCGCCATCTACATATATTACTAGCTATAACAAGTCTAACCAACCGGAGCCACGTGGGCAGTTGGGTTTTAATGATAGACGAGTTGTAACGTGTCGCGCGGCGCAGCGATGTTTTTACCGTTTTACCACGTATTGTATTGACAGTATTATAGATAGTTCATTAAGGCCCACTTTTACCACCTCTTGATAAATATAACCGATAGATAAATTGGCGCTCTTAACCAATGAGAGTGTAATTATCTATCAGATAAATTTATCAAGAGGTGGTAAAAGTGGGCCTAAATGTTTCAAATGAAACGTGAATGACTTTTATATCTTAAAAACCTAACAGTGCAGCGGTGCGATAGCTCAAATTAGTGCGGAAAAAACGATTAAAACAGAACGTATACGGGTGATGACTGATAAACGAAGTTCGATAGACAAAACGGATGAAAACGTAAAAATGGACTTATTAAAAAATATACTAGAAAAACTTCTTTAACTTGCTTTTATTTAAATATATATCGAGACTAGTTTCGAGGTTACACCCTCATCTTCAGTCGAAACTAGCAAAAACGGTAAAACGAAAAACACATTAAAATATTAAAATAAAACTTACAGTCAAAATTTTCAAAGCATTTATACATGAAAAGCGAAAAACTCAAACGAAAAACATTATCTCGAAGAAAACTGCTTTAAAAGGTATGAACACGTTAAAATTTAAAAATAAATAATCACAACAAAAACATTCACAATATAATTCAAAATGTAAAATTTGCGTACGACATCAAAATACATTAAAAAAATTTGTCAAAAACGGAAAGATGTCGACGGTGAGACGAGAACAAAGAAACTGGGAAAAAGACATGAGCGGGTTTTAAACCTGCAGTCAACTACCCGGGCAAATAAACTTGTTGTATATTTGTTTTATGATCTCTCAGGGACATAAAAATAGGTTTATTATACAATTGAAGCTGATCATTTAATAATTCGCAGTTATTGTTAGTTTAGCCTATAAATAGCAGATCTAGCCTATAACCTTTTTCACATTTATGTAGAAGTTTTGTATTATTATAGTCTATCTTGTGGCCTGTTTCAATGTGATGTTTAAATACATTGGAAGTATCTTTAGTTTTGTGTTCTCGTATACGAGTCTCCAATTTACGCCCTGTTTGCCCAATATAAACTGAGTTACAATTGGAACATCCAATTGAATATATGCCATATTCTTTGAAAATATCTTTGTTCTTCATATGGTAGTTGGATAAAAGTCGAAGAATCGTGTTATTATTCGAAAATGCTAAGGAAAGATTATATTTAGAAAAAATGTGTTTTGTCTGAAAAGTGACATTATTGAAAGGAATGGGCTTATATTTCAAATTATTTAGAGTTTTAACATAAAGTGGGTCTCTTTGTTCCAGTATTTTATGAAATAATCTATTAATGATATGTTTTGGGAATTTATTATTATATGCAAGCTCAAACACATAGTCAATTTCTTTTATCCTATTCTGTTCGGAGAGGAGATAGTTAAATATTCTATTTATTAAAAAACTAAAATTGGCAAGTTTTTGTGACATAGGATGCTCTGAATCATAAGGAATAGTTGTTGAGATGGTCAATGGTTTCCTATGAATGTTGTACTCAATTTTATATTTGTCTGTTCTTGTTAAATTTAAGTCTAGAAAATTAAGTTGATCATTTTCTTCAAATTCTATAGTAAATTTAAGGTTTTTATTAACTTTATTCAAATAATTCAAAAAACTCATCAAATTTTCTCTGTTCCCTTCCCAAATGCAAAAAACGTCGTCGACATATCTCACCCATTTACTAATATTTTTCTTGTGCGGATTAATATTATTTATAATATAGTTTTGTTCGATGTAGTCTAAAAAGATATCTGCTAGGAGACCTGATAACGGCATGCCCATAGGTAAACCTTCCGAGATAAAGTAGTATTCGTTGTTAAATGTACAATAATTTTGAGTGACTATGTGTTTTAAAATGTAAATTAAATGTTCGACGATCGTTTTATTATCTGAAAATGAGTTAAACATTTTTGACGTTATTTCTAATGGTTGGTCAATTGGAACATTTGAGTAAAGGTTAGTGACGTCGAAGGAAACAAGAATTTTGTCTTTTATTTTTAAATCTTTAGTCATTTCTATGAATTGGGTGGAATTATCAATGGAGTACTTCGGAGCAAAGTTAATATCCTTAAATATGTTTAATATAAAATTAACAAGTTTTTGGGTAGGTGAGTTATTAAAGGAGGTAATAGGTCTAATGGGCATGTTCATTTTGTGAAGCTTTGGGAGGGAGTATAATTTTGGAATGGCGGGGTTCATACTTATGAACAGAGCGCGGCGAGTTTAGCTTAACGGCTCCAAAACTCGCCCCACCCGGGCCTCGATGTTCAGAGGCGTCGCCGTAAGGCGACTAGCGTGTATCACAGAACAAGATTTCTAGGTAGTACTCTTTCAGTATTGTACACAGGTGTATGGTTTTGATTTATTTCTCACGCAAGTGTATGCCAGTTTCTTTTATTTCCGCCCTTTATTTTATTTCGCTATATTCCTCTTTAGTTTAAATTGAGTTTTTACACTTTTATAATGGGCTCACCGATACAAAATTTAGAGGGATGGATACAGGATTGTCATGGGCTGTCTGTTTTACGCGAAAATGCAGTATTTTGTGAGGTTTGTTCCACTACCATAGTGTGCTGGCAAAAGAGACACGTGGTTCAGCACATGGAATCTGCAAAACCTGTGAAAAATAGCGACCCATTAAAAGCGGCGTTTACAGAGGAATTGTGCGAGGCATTCTTGTCGTCCGACATTCCACTAACTAAATTAAAAAATCCTATGTTAAGATCTTTCTTAGAGAAATATACTCAACAAAAAGTACCTGATGAATCGACTTTACGTAGGTTTTATCTACCTAAAGTATATACTAAGGTGATGGAACCTATCAAAAATAAATTATTAAACAACTACATATGGATAAGTGCCGATGAAACTACGGATATTGTTGGTAAATGCGTTGTTAACGTGCTAGCAGGGATTATGCATCCTACTCAGGTGTCTCAACCTTACTTAATAGCTGCAAAAATGTTCACTAAAGTTAACGCAGACACAATAGTAGCAGTTATCAGCGATAGCATAAGGCCTATCGTAAAGGAAAATCCCGAAAATGTTGTTTGAAAAATTGTTTGTCTCAGATGCAGCAGCATATATGTTAAAAGCGGGTAAATTGCTGAAGACAATGTATCCAAATATGTTGCTTATAACCTGTATCGTACATGGTCTCCATCGAATATGTGAGTTTGTCAGAGATCATTTCTCAGATCTTGACAAATTTATTAGTTTGTGCAAGAAAATATTTTTGAAAGCTCCTCTACGAGTTTCAATATATAGAGAAATGTGCGAGAATTTACCACTTCCTCCTCCACCCGTAATCACTCGCTGGGGAACATGGATTGAAGCTTGCATTTTTTATGCAGATAATTTTGAAACCGTCACAAACTGAATTTTACAGCTAGAAAATGATGCTACAAGCATTATAGAATGTAAAAAAATGATTGAAATGCCAGATTTGCATGAGCAATTTAAATATGTTAAAGAAAATTTTTCTAAATTAACAGACAAAATAAAATACTGTCAAAAACAAAGGCGTTCGATTGAAGAATCGGTGAATACTTTAGGTTTCCTTTTGGACGAACTGAAACAAATTCCAGGTGAATTCTGTACATCGTTTAATCATAAAATTCGGGACGTACTTAATCGGAACCCAGATTTAAATATTATAGAACAATTTGTAAAACAAAATATAAGTGAAGAATTGAAATGTAAGTATGAAACGTTACGTCCATATTTTAATTATGCTGTATTAACCAGTTGCGATGTGGAACGGTCATTTTCAAAATTTAACAGCATTTTTACATCACGAAGGACGTCATTTACGGAAAGAAATTTAGAAATGGTTGTTTCAGTTGCCGTAAATAGTCCCTATAAATTCGAAAATGACTAGCGTGTCCTATTTTTATCGTCGTAAGTCGCAAATATTACAGATGTTGTGATCTTTAAAATACAAATACGGGCGCGTTCACAGTTATAACCAGTGGGAAGGAACACCACGCCACTGTCTGCCATTGCCGAACAAGTTGTTTCGTGTGGTGTGGGACGCGTAAGCTAAACTCGCCGCGCTCTGCTTATGAAGAATGAGCTGTTAAAATATTTGTAATTGTAATTCTTTAAAAATGGAGTATACTCAACTAGGGACTCCTTACATTTATTAATCATCTGTTTTGTATTTCTAACGATTTTCTCCAACGGATTATTTTTAAGCTTTATATAATTGTTATTTTGTAAAAATTCATATGTTTTTTCCAAATATGTATTGTTATCTAATATAAATACACCCGCACCCTTGTATGCTTTTACGAAAATACCGTTTCCTTCTGTTAATTTTCTCTTTATAGATTTTATATTTTCCCAATCTTCTTTTTGGCTACTATTGTTGTTACTGAATTTTAATTCTTTATTTTTATTTTTATTATTTAAGAAATGAATAAGGTCATTCTTTATAATTTTGACTGTAAGTTTTTTAAACTGTTTTATTTTAATGTGTTTTTCATTTTTTCGTTTTTGCTAGTTTCGACTGAAGATGAGGATGTAACCTCGAAACTAGTCTCGATATATATTTAAATAAAAGCAAGTTAAAGAAGTTTTTCTAGTATATTTTTTAATATATTCCCAACCACTAATTATTGTAACAATGGCCGCTAAAATATTTTAGTTGTCAAGTGATTGTTTAGTAAACAGTTATCACGTAAATAAAGCATCGATAAAAATTGTGTTTTTGAATTAAATTTTTCTTTTACATTTTTTTACATATTTCAAAAATTTATCATGGAACCTATTGCTGGTGATAAATAGAATTGTATAATGTACAGAAAGCAGTTTTTTTGTAATATTGTTTGATTATAGCATATGTTGAAATTGAGAAAATAATTATTTTACGATATTTAGATGGGCAAAAAGTTAATTGTTTAACATAGTTCAAAAGTAATATTGTATACAGGCTGTTCATTTCAAAACTTTCCACCTCAATTTCTGTAAATCCGGAAGTTTAAAAAGAAAATCGCTGAAATAGGTAAAGAATAAAACCAAGGGGGACAATTTTTTATGCAAAAATTGACTCACTCACTTCAACCCCCCGCCGCCAGAAACCAACCCCTTAAAAATCTTAAATGGAAAGGGGTGTCAAGTGATACCTCATTTTAAAGGTCTTTTAAGGTACTACATGTTAGTATTTATTTTTTTTAAATTGATCGATTCGTTTTCGAAATTTCCCGCTTTAATTAATATTAAAAACTTTAATCACCTTCTTAAAAGCAAGAATAAGTAATCTTTTATTATTAATTTATAAAATTAAATTACCATGTTCGCTTTCTACAACGACCATTAAACTTTTATTATTTCGGAGCAATCGGAAATATTTAAGAAAACTAAACACGTATAATTATGAATTAAACTAAATTTTATTGAAAGTATTTTACATTAAACCTGTATGAAAATTACTCTTGACTCGAATGGCCAAAAAAAGGAAGAAAAGAGACGAAATTTTTCTCTTTCTATAAACGAGTTATAGGCTCACAGTGCGAGAAAAGAATAAAATAAAAGTGCAATTCTAAACATAAGTTTATTTGGTTATTACTTAAACAACTTTGTGTTATCCACTTAACAAAGTTATTTAAATAAAACAGCAATAATGGTTTACAGTTTGCAGGAAAGGATTGAAATTGTATTAATGTATGGAACCCAAAATGAATGTGCTCGACGAACTGCCGCAGTTTTTAATGAAAGGCATCCAGATCACGAAGAAATTCACTCAGACTGGGTCCGTTGCCAACATAAAACATAATGAGTCGAGAGTTTTGAATGAAACCGCTCAACTGGAAGTGTTGGGTCATTTCGGTATCAACCCCAATACTTCATTGCGTCAGGTATCTCGTGCAAGTGGTATATCCTTGGGTTCTGTTCATAAAGTTGTAAAACTTCACAAATTCCAACCTTATAAATTGAAAATACATCAAGAGCTAACTGAAGACGATTTTGACAGGAGAATACAGTTTTGTGAAGAAGTGACCACTATTATTAATAATAACAACGTTTTTGTGAAAAATATCTGCTTTAGTTATGAATGTACTTTTTCTTTAAATGCATTTGTAAATAAACATAACTGCAGATATTGGAGTAATGAAAACCCTCATCTGACTGTAGAAGGGCATACACAATATCCTGAAAAAGTTAATGTATGGGCCGGCATTTTGGGAGACCAAGTGATTGGTCCAGTGTTTATCGATGGAAATGTAAACGGCGAAGTGTACTTGGATATGTTAGAAAATACTATCAATCCACTAATTACGGAAGCTCTCGAGAATCAGTTGGATAGAGAAGAAAATGCCTTACTTGATGAGAATGAATTACATTTTCAACAAGACTATGTTCTCCCAGTACGACAGTGGTTAGATAATACGTTTCCAAACAGATGAATCACCAGATTTGACGCCATTAGACTTTTTTTATGGGGTCATTTAAAGTCTGTTGTATTTACCCCTCAACCTCAAAATTTAGAAGAACTTCGTCAGAGAATTACTGCAGCTTGCCGTGGAATTCAAAGGGAAGTTTTTGAAAATTGTTTAGCTAATAACGGAGAACACTTTGAACAATTATTAAGTTGATTTTCTCTGCAAAAAGTTTTTGTACATAATTAAATAACTGAAAATAAAATAGAACGTTTCAAGCAGTTAAAAGTTGTTTAAGTAATAACCAAATAAACCTAAAAGAAAAGAAAAATGAAACAGAAATCGTTTTTTCTAAATATCTCTGACAGACGCCAGGCAAGCTAGCCAACGTAGGTATATCATTGTCAAAATAACCTAAATATCAAAGATTTCGGATTGCTCCGAAATAATAAAGGTTTAATGGTCGTTGTAAAAACGAACATGGTAATTTAATTTTATAAATTAATAATAAAAGATTACTTATTCTTGCTTTTAAGAAGGTGATTAAAGTTTTTAATATTAATTAAAGCGGGAAATTTCGAAAACGAATCGATCAATTTAAAAAAAATAATTATAACATGTAGTACCTTAAAAGACCTTTAAAATGAGGTATCACTTTCCATTTAAGATTTTTAAGGGGTTGGTTTCTGGCGGCGGGGGGTTGAAGTGAGTGAGTCAATTTTTGCATAAAAAGTTGTCTCCCTTGGTTTTATTCTTTACCTATTTCAGCGATTTTCTTTTTAAACTTCCGGATTTACAGAAATTGAGGTGGAAAGTTTTGAAATGAACACCCTGTACGTGTTGTAGTATAAGGCGTACTATTGCAGATTTTGCTAGCAATTCTTGCGGTATTTTGCGGTTTTACCTTAAAATAATTTTTTATTAAACAGTGTAATCTTATAAAGTTCGGAAAAAATTCATAATTCTGTTAAGTGCTGTTTGTTTGGGACGTGCATTTGCAGTTAGAAAATAAACATAAAGGGGCACTTTTTCACCATAAAATTGATAATTCATAAAAATACAACAATAAACTTTTTTGATGTATTATGTTCAATTTTGTGATTCCTAATTATAGATTCAAATGTCAAGTAAATTTTGTCTAAATTATAATATATCAACCAGGTTATTATATTTTATTACAGGATCCAAGCAAAATTACATTTCACTAAAATTTTAAGGGAAAGTTAGATTGTTTAGAAAATAAACTAAAATTGACTCTAAATCATAATGAATTATCGGCTGAATCTCAGACTAAAATAAAAAACTTTTTAACACAGTACACACAGAAATGGTCAGCATCATCAAGAAATTCAACAACATTTTACAATAAAAATTCGTTGTGGCTTTCTTCAGAAATACAATTTTCTGGTATTATCGATTTAAAGAAACCAGCATCAGCAGAGGAAGAAAATGATCGCGGAAGGCCACTAGTTTCCTTCCTTAGTTCTAGCGAACGAACCAAAAGAAGGAAAACGGAACAACTTCGATCTGATTTTTCTGTTGAAGAACTCACTTATGCTGCACAAATGCAACTTCGGTCGGAAGGTAAATTAGATGCAGCAGATGTTATGAAGCAAATAGTTTTTTCTACCGCAACTCGGGCATCAAGGTTTAAAAAATCTTTGGCTAACATAAAAGTATGTCCACTTTCTGGAGACGAAGCATTGTCGCTCTTTGTAGAAACTAAGTTAACAAAATTTCAGTATAATGTAATGAGAAATACAGCAAAAAGTCATAATTCAAATCTCTATCCCAATTATGAATCTATTACACTCGCAAAAAAAAGATGCTATCCAAGCAACCTCACAATAACTGAAGAAAAAACGGAAGTACCTCTCCAAAATTTATTAGATCACACGAGTTTAAGATTGTTTGAATCTTTAAGGATCGTTTTTAATGGACTGTTACCTGAAAACCGTAGCAATCTTCATTTGATAACGAAATGAGGGTTTGATAGCAGTTCTGGGATGAGCCAATACAAACAGAAGTTTTCTGATACTAATATTTCGGATGGTAATGTGTTTTTGTCGTCTTTGGTGCCTATTCAATTAATAAATGGAGATCCTTCCGCAAAAAAAACTAAAGTCATTTGGCAAAATCCCAGACCTTCCTCTACCCGATTTTGTAGACCTATCCGAAAATCGATCGACACAGAGGTGTTATGATTGTGGTCTAACCTCGAAAGACTTTAATAATATTGATAAAGTGCTAAAGACAAAAGTTATAGATGAATCTAGATATCAGTTCGGTTTGTCATCGTTACATGCTTGGATCCGCTTCTTTGAATGTTTACTTCACCTTTCCTATAAATTAAATAATCAGCAGTGGCAAGCTCGGGGTAAAGAAAACCAAGAAAAAGTTGCAAGTAACAAGAAGGGAATCCAACAATTATTTCATAAAGAACTGGGGCTTTTAGTGGACAGGCCAAACCCAGGATTTGGCAGCACAAACGATGGCAATACTGCTCGACAGTTTTTTGAAAACGCTGCCACATCATCAAAAATTACTGGCATTGACGAAGAGCTAATAACTAGATTCCGAATAATTTTGTTAACTATATCTAGCGGTTACTATTTAAAAATAGATTTGTTTCAAAAGTACTGTATTGATACCGCTGAAAAATTTTGGTATGTCCACAACATTCACATTATTAGAAGTTGGCATCCTGTTGATGGTAATTGTTATATTGGGAATCATTGGATACATGGTATGGAATCGAAACAAAAAATCGATGGATAGAAGAATAAGACGTCAAATTCAGAGCAGCCAGGAGTTGATGGCACTTCGAGCAGATCAATAAGGCAGTCAACGTAAGCAACTACAAAGGTCCATGGGTTCGGTTCAAGATTTCGAAAAATTATTAGAAGAATTAAAGGTATTTAAAATTAATAGAGTGAAAGACAATAAAGATACGCGTAAAAACGTAAAATTTATAAATAAAAAGTTAGGTCAGCTAGATCAGTTTTTAAGTAGATTCAAAGATTTAAATTTGAAGGTTAGTACTGATATTAATAATATAGATGTAATAACTGAAATTAAGTCTTTAACTTCTGAAATTACTGTACTTTTAAAAGAAATTAGAAATATTCTAGAAGATAGGTTAGATAAAGTTGGTAATATGGGTGAAGCTTTCGATTTGAAAACGGCTAGTAGCTTATTACCGGCAATGGACGGTACTGAAGATACTACCAAAAAACTCATAGATTCAATTGAGTTATATGCTAGCTTGCTACGCGTGGATGATAAAAAATTATTAATTAAATATATTTTAAAAACTAGATTGTCCGAAAATGCCAAAGTAAGATTAAATAGGGTGTAATCATACACCCTATAGATAACCTTGTTAAAGATATAAGAGATAATTTCATTTCTCGAAAATCAGCAACAACCTTATCTAATCAGTTGCATCAATGTAAACAACGCGAAAAGTCAATTGACGAGTTTGGTACAGAAATCGAGCAGCTTTTGAGCGAATTAACTTTAGCCCAGGCCGATAACGATCCAAATTTAATAACACAACTTCGCCCAGTAAACGAAAATATTGCAATTCATGCATTTTCAAATGGAATTAAAAATCACGACATTCGCACTATTGTTAAAGCCCGAAATTGTGTATCGTTAAAGGAGGCAATTAACGCGGCGTTAGACGAGGAAAGAAACAAACCAATGACCTCAATTGTATTTCATGCAAATAATCGCGAACAAAATAAATCAAACCGTAGAGGTTCACAATCAAATTTTTATAGTAGAGGTAATTTTCCAAGGTTTAGAAATCAAAATTACAGGGGTAGATTATATTATCAAAATAATTATAATAGACAAAATATTAATAATAATAGACAAAATTTGAATAACACAACTTATTCAAATAATAACAGTTTCAATTATTATAATAATCGAGGACAAACTCGACCGAACTATCGAGGTTACGGCACTACACAACGGGGACGTGCAAATACCTATGCTCGTAACCACGGAGGCATATTCGTCGTAGAAACTCAGGAGAAGTTTTCTAATGAGGGTGTTACCGATGATCGGTTTTTTCGGAACTGAAAATGTTATCTTAAGTATGAATGGAATGAATTATGTGAGAATGCGTTATGGAACGAATGATTTATTCTTTTTATTGGACACAGGCGCATCAGTCAGCATAATTTTTTCAGATAGTTTAAACGGTAATGAATATATTAATACTAAACGAAATGTAACTATAAATGGAATTTCTGGGTCAACACAATCAATCGGATCAACTAATACAGTGTGTCCCCGGATTGTGTCCCCGTAAGGTATAATTGACGATAAATTTTTGAATTCAAATTCCATCTTTTGCAATTGAAGTCTGGATGTCATAAAATAAAATATAACTAAGTTTTACGTCAAATGTCCTCAAAGTACCAAAGTTAACGCAAGAAGTTTGTTAACCGTTGCAGGTAAAGTGGTCTTTCTGAACAATGTACAACAAAAGTTGATCAAGATAAAATGTTTGTTATGTTAAATTATAGCGATGTGCCGAATTTTATTAATTTAGTATATAAAAGAAAAAATGAATTTTTTCTTGAAAATTTTTTTCTAATATTCCGTTTTACAATAAAAACAAATGACCTAAGTGAACTAACAATTATCATTTGATAACTTAGCTTTAGCCTATTGTCAAATATTAATTAATCATGTTTACATTGCAACATAAAATATTTATAGTGCAGTGCTATGGATTGGTGAACATTAGTTACAATGCAGTTTTAAGGCAATTTGAGGAAAAAGTTGGATTTTTACTAGATAAAAAAACAATTAAGAGAGTTGTTAAAAAAATTTCGGAAACGGGCAATGTGGAAAATAAAAGGAAGAAAAAAAAGCTTTTAGATGAACATGATGCAGGGTCGATTGTTGCAGTAACGAACGCAATGGATTACGGTAAGGTGTCGTTAAGAAAAAGGGCAGTTCAAGTTGGTATAAGTAAATCCCAATTACAAAGAATTTATCGAGAAAATAAATTACGAATCGAATTAGGTGATGAAGCAAAACGTTTAGATTATTGTTTGTGGCTTGTGTAGGAAATTTTGAGACAGAACTTTTTTAAAAAACATAATATTTTCGGACGAAGCATGGTTCACCATTAATGAAGTGGTTACATCGCAAAATTGTCGATTCTGGTCAAAGACTAATCCAAATTATCGCATAGCTTGTAAACGCCAGTATTCCCAGAAAGTGAATGTGTGGTATGCTGTTTCGTTGAACGGTGTTATTGGACCTTACTTCATAAACGGCAATTTGAATCAACACCGATATTTGGAAGTACTAGAAAATTCTTTATTTAATTATCTTGACGGCGCGGATTTAGAAGAACGCAATATATTATATTTTCAACAAGATTCTACCATTTTAATTAGAAATTTGTTAAATACGTTATTTGGAAAAAATGGATTGGCAGATATGGTCCGCAACCATAGCCGCCAAGAAGTCCGGATTTATCTATTATGGATTTTTATTTTCGGGGTTATGTAAAACAAAAAGTGTACACTAAAAATTTTAATAACAATTTAGAGACTTTAAAACAAAAAATTGAAACTGTTATTAGAGAAATTCCGTTGGACCATATTAGAAAAAGTTATAAACAATGTCGGAAAAGGGCTGAATTATGTGTTAGTGTTGGTGGTGGTATCATTGAATAAGCTTTTATGTTAATTTAGCTTAAATCGAAAATGTTTTGTTAATCTTATGATTTCAAAATCTGCATTTTGCTTTTATATCCTAAATTAATAAAATTCGGCATATCGCTATAATTTAACATAACAAACTTTTTATCTTAATCAACTTTTGTTGTACATTGCTCAGAAAGACCACTTTACCTGCAACGGTTAACAAACTTCTTGCGTTATCTGTGGTACTTTGAGGACATTTGACGTAAAACTTGGTTATATTTCGTTTTATGACATCCAGACTTTAATTGCAAAAGATGGAATTTGAATTCAAAAATTTATCGTCAATTTTACCTTATGGGGACACAATCCGGGGACACACTGTATATCATTAAATGTCGAAAATATTGAAATTAAACACGAATTTTTAATATTGAAAGATTTTAAATGCGGAATGAATGGTATTATAGGATCAGATTTCTTTATGAAACATAATGCTACAATAGATTTTGAAAAATTTTCTTTAGCGTTTTGGTATCATTCTCATAAAATTGTACTTAATTTAGAATCTAAATTTAATAACTATACGGTCATTCCACCAAGATGTGAGATAATAAAACAATTTTGGGTAAACGATTCCGATGACTGTGTAGTTTTGCCATCTGAAATTTGTGAAGGAGTATTTATCGCGGGAGTCATTGTTCGTCCAAACACTCACATGATACCAATACGTATTATGAACATAAATGAAAATGAAGTCAAAATTAAAAATTTTCAGCCTAGCACATCTAAATTAACAAATTATCATTTATATAACTTTAAGGATAATAAGATTTCGGTAGAAAGGGTAGATAAATTACTTGATTTGTTAGATACTAAACATTTAAACAAAGAGGAAAAAAAGTCCATTCAGAAAATTTGCGCAAAGTATGCAGACATTTTTCATTTAGATAATGATCCTATAACTGTCACAAACGTAGGACAGGAAATTATTAGGTTAAAGAAAGATGCAGAACCAGTTTATGTTAAACCGTATCGGGTACCGTATTCTCATAAATTAGAAATAAATGAACAAGTTGATGATATGCTACAAAAGGGTATAATAGAACCAACAAGGTCAGGGTGGTCTTCCCCATTGCTTATTGTACCGAAAAAGTCGTATTCATGTGAAGATAAAAAATGAAGAGTAGTTATTGACTACAGACTTTTGAATAAAAACGTAGAAGATGACCGTTTTCCACTGCCGAACATTACTGAAATTTTAGATTCATTATCAGGAGCAATTTATTTTACACATTTAGATTTGACACAAGGCTATTATCAAGTTGAGTTAGAACCCTCTAGCAGAAAATGTACATCATGTGTTGAGTTATTGAAACGTCCTTCAAACTCTGTTGAATTGAAACAGATAAATAATAAAGAATTTTTAATACTATCACAAAATGGTACTTTAGTAAAATCGGGTTCATTACTATATGATAAAGAATTAAATATACTTTATATAAAAGTAATACATTCATCGACTTTAGCCCTCGACGCTGAGTTGAAATGTTTACAAAATATATGTTTTAATAATGGAATTCCTCAACTATATATTTTAAAAAATAAAGAAAATGAATCTTTAATTGCCCGATTAATCAATCAGTCTAAAGTATTGAAAACACTAAATTTGAAAATCTCTGTAATTAACTCAGCTACTCGAATTTCTAACAGGTGGACATGCGGGAATCAATCGTATGTATGCAAATATAAAAAAGTATTATTTTTGGCAAGGACTTAAAAATGATATTTCGAAATTTGTTCTTAAATGCGATGATTGTCAACGTTACAAACACTCCAATCCACATCAAGAACCTTTGACAATTACAACAACTGCATCCTCGGCATTTCAAAAAATTTATTTGGACTTAGTAGGTCCTTTAAGCCCAGACAACGAGGAAAATAAATACGTACTCACAATTCAGTGTGAGCTTACAAAATTTGTTGAAGGATACGGTATCAGAGATAAGGAAGCCTTAACTGTAGCTAAATCATTTGTTAACAACTTCATTTTAAAACGTGGTATTCCAAACGAAATAGTTACGGATCAGGGCACTGAATTTTTAGCACAAGTCTTTCAGGATGTAGCAAAAATTTTAAATATTAAACGTTTAAATTCTACCGCTTATCATCATGAAACGCTTGGTGCATTAGAAAATACTCATAAAAATTTAGGCGCGTACTTAAGAATACAAATATCAAAATTTCCAGATACTTGGATCAGTTGGGTACCTTTCTGGTGTTTTTCCTTTAATAACACGGTGCACACTGAGACTAAATACACTCCATATGAACTTGTTTTTGGTAAACGTTGCAATTTACCTTCAAATTTAACAACTAAAATAGACCCGGTATATAATTTTAAAAATTATGCAAACGAATTAAAATTCAGATTACAACATGCATGGCAAGACGCAAAAAATACTTTAATTGAATCTAAAAATAAACGGAAAAATCAATTAGATCGAACTAGTGACAACATTAAATATAAATTTAACGATAAAGTTTTAATAAAAAGTGAAAATAATAATAAACTTGAACCAATATATAAAGGTCCTTATAAGGTAATATGTGATAATTCACCAAATGTTACATTAAAAATTAAAAATAAGATACAACAAGTACATAAAAACAGAGTAAAATTGTACAGACAAGAAAATAAATGAAACATTAAATGTTTATGTTTAAGTTAATTTAAGTAATAGTAGTATTATAGTTAAAAAGAAAAATTCATAAATAAAGGGATATGTAGTATAAAATAATATGTAATATGTTATAGGATAGGAAGATTAATAATGATTAATTAAAAATTAAATAATAATAGTAATATTTAATTTTTTCTCGTAAAAAGGAAGGTGTAATGGACAATGCGTAAATTGATTACAGACAAAAGGTTAGTGAACGCGAGTGAAATTGGAACATGTGCAAAAATGCGATGATTAAGCATTATAGGTAATAAGTTAGAATAGAATTCTTAAGTAGCAGTTATGTATTGAATATTGTAATGTTAATACCTAAATAAAAAAAAAGTAATAACACCGTCGACACCATGTTATGTATTTTTCATTAAATAAATACAACAACTAAGAACCTTTTACACATGCCAACCACTGTACACAAAACTTTAATTCATAGTACCAATATAATGAAATATTTCTTTGTACCTATTGGGCAACTTAGCGAAGAAGCCTAAGAATCGAGGAATAAAGACATTAAAAGGTATAGAGAATTTAATTCAAGAAAATTTTCCAGAGAAAAAAATATGGAAGATGTGTTCCACAACCTACTGATCTCATCTAACATGACTAACATGAGAAAACTTGATGCAAAAAAATATCCGAACGAAGTTTTACAGTTTTTCGATGAACCTTTAGTAGATACATCTGACAATGAGGAGGATGAACCTTTTTGATTTTTGTGTTTGGTTTTTATAATATTGTTTACAATGTTTATAATTATATATTTCTGTTTATGTTAATGTATATGTTCTCGTTTAATGATTTGTTGTTTATGGTCTGCTAATGTTCATTTTTACTTTTGCTGTTTATATTATTTAAAATAAAATGTTGTTGTTTATGTTAATGTTAATATTTGTTATTTATAGTCTGTTAATATTGATTTTTGTTAATAATAATAATAACTTTATTGACAATAACGTACAAAACAGCACTTTTAATCTATACATATAATTGTTTATAATTAAATTTTATTGTGTGTGTTAATGTTCATATTGTTGTTTTATGTTTTGTTGTTTATTATCCGTTGATGTTATATGTTATATTGTTTAAAATTTGGTTTAAATTATATTTAGTTTGTTATATAGGAGTAAATTTTGTATCATTATTTATTTTTATTCGAAAGCGCGTTAAAAGACAAAAAAGAATGGAATGCAGTGAAATGCAAGCGGACACTACAGGGTCCAAGGTATTTGTTCGGTTATAAGAAATGTTAGGTTGTTAGAGCGTCCGCGTACTACAGCTTTCACTAAGTATATCATAAAATATTTAATTTTTGTTAATTGTATAGATATTTTTTAATTTCCACCAATTTTGGAGTAATCAGACAAAAATATTATTTTTGGCCAACATTTTTAACTAATTCGCTTCTGTGCGGTTTGAATTTGAACAACGCGCAGTGAATTTATCCCAGGAAAATCTACAGGATTAACGACGCCACAACTATTTTATTCAAATGGGATGATCGTACGCTACTTTATCAAGCTATTTCGAAGTTAAATGGGGCTGCTAAACTATGTGTTATGTGCAGTAACATTCAATAGGATTTTTTATGGGGCAGGGCTGGTTCAGTTACCGACCATTGATTAACCACGCTGTTAAATGTTCTTTTCTTCACAAGCTAGACTTTCGGTTAATCGGTACAGCCTTTCTTCAAGTCGCACAATTTGTTTCCACTCTTCTTTTCGATCGGTTTTAATACACAGTTCTCACTTATCTTAACGACACACGATAATTTAAATCTCATTCGTGGGTATGAAATGGACCGAAAATTGAATCACAATGACTCCAAAAATTGAGACCAACTTCTCGAAAAATACAAGAACTGGTTCGCCGCGACCCTCAAGCAATGGAACGAACCGAAACCAAATTACAACGAATAACGAAAATAAACAATAATGAGAAACTTATAATGTGATGCGTGAACACTATGGTTTGACGGCATTGAACATGAAGAATGTTGGCTATAAACGCAATATATGATGTTACCGATCTATTAGAGCGAATTAAAAGAATATAAGATCTGATCAAACATCCTCGATTCCGAAGGATCGTACGGTTGATAAAAAATGTTACAATTGCCAGGAAATTGGCCATATTTCTAAAAATTGTTCTAAATCACAACGTAGACAAAGATGTTTCACCTGTGAACTTACAGGACATATAGCTAAGAATTGTCCACCAAATAGAACAAAAGGAGATCACGCAACTCCTCAAAATGTAAACAAAATTGGTGTTTTACAGCCACTGAAGGATGAATATCATAAATATACGAAAATTAATGGAGGTCGTAGCTTTCATCGAGTTAGGAAGTGATATCGTAACAGTAAGAAAATCATGCTCAGATGAGCAAAAAATTCCGTACATACTCCACAGAATTGGTTTAAAAGGATTTTGAGAAGGAAAATGTTAGACACTAGGCCGTCGAATATCAGTCCTAGAGGTGGATAATGCCCGTATTGAAGTGGAAATTTTTTATTGTGCCAGACGAAGCCCAGGAAGACGTGATGATTATTGGAAGAAGTGCACTTGATCAACCCGGAATAAAGGTGACTAAAGAAGAAAATACCTTAACCATACAAAGAGTTGCCAGGATTGAACGAGAAAATACTACACCTGATTTACATGAAGAAGAAGAACGAGGAGAGATCTAACAAAAGGAAGAACGAAATGATATGGAAGAGGAGGAAGAAGAGCAAGCAGAAAGAGAACAAGAAGAAATCGAACGACAACCAAAATGAATACAACACCCGATGAGAACGAAATCCCCAACGATGACCATATCAAGGAAACAATATCCGAAGACGAAATCTGCATTAACGCAAGCCTTAAAAGTGACGAAAAAGCTGAACTGAAAACACAATTGTTTAAAAATAAAAAGAGTTTCGCGAATAATTTCGATGAAATTGGACTAGCTAACTTAACCGCGATGGACATCAAATTCACAACCTACGAACCAGTGATGTACCGGCCGTATAGACTGGCGTATTCGCAATGTGAGATAGTGAAGAAAACCGTAGATAACTTATTACGTGCTGGAATACTTCAGGAATCAAATTCTGAATTACGCGAGTCCGGTGATTTTAGTGAGCAAAAAGACAGGTGGCGAACGAATGCGCATAGATTACCGCAAGTTAAATTCAGTGACCCAAAAGGAATATACGCCGATCGCGAGTACTAATGATAATAATATATGTTTATTGATGATGAAGCGCAATAATAATCAAAATAATACAATTCAAAACAGAATAGCTATAACCTTATTACATACATAAAAAGAACAACAAAACTGCAGAAGTAGCTATTCAACAAGCACATCATCAAAAAGGGTTGAGTCAATGCAGTCCAAATAAACTGTTATTGTTTTTCATCAACCCTTAAAAACACAAAACTAAAGAAAAATAAAAGACTTTTCCATTAAATAAATAAATAAATAAAAGGAAACAAAAACAAAATAATTAAATAAAATTTAAATTTTAAAATTAAATGAAACAAAATTCAAAAATTAAATCAAGTAAAGATGTTGTTATGTATGTACGGTTTATATAAATACACTTTGGAAACTTAAACACGTTTATTTAATGTTTAAATTCATTGAATAACAGAATGGGTAAGATTGCTCTTACTCATATATAGTTATTACTCCCCTAACACATATTTTCAATAGTTCTTTTGAACAGTCTTTATTTCCGTCAATCTGGTGAATCGCCCATATTATTCCTATCCCAAAAATTAAATCTCCGTCCCATGTGGGTGACTTTCGACCCATCTCTATTCTATCTACGTTTTCAAAAGCTATTGAACGTTTAGCTTATTTACAGATTCAGAAATATCTTGAGGAGTTTAATCTGATTAACAAGTTCCAGTCTGGTTTCCGTGAAGGGCATAGTACTACTACAGCACTGATTAAGATCACCGATGATATCAGATCTGAATGTGATAAGCGTTGTGTTACCTTGCTAGTGTTATTTGATTTTAGTAAGGCCTTTGATTTTGTGGACCATGCCCTCCTGTTAACTATGCTTTCACCTCTTCTTGTGTATCTTGGTTCCAGTCCTACCTTTCCTATCGGTCTTTACGTGTCCGCGTGGAATCTGTACTCTCTTCTCCTGTTGACATCAAATGTGGAGTTCTCCAGGGCAGTGTGCTGGGTCCTTTGCTCTTCTCAATTTTTATAAATAGTATTATTTATTTATTTATTACATATTCTGGATGTATACGGGGAAAATATCCCCAACAAAGCATCCTCATAATAACGAAAATTAATATAAAAAAAAAATTGTGATATAAACTAAAATAAATACAACGATAAAGCGATCAACAAAACATCCGCTATACTTTAGTTAGCACATATTTTCTGAAAGAGCGTAAGGAAACGTCAAAGAGAGGTACATGGTTGAAGCCTTGGTTATAGGAATTAAGAATTCGAACTAATCAAGACGAAATGTAGCGTTGAAACGTGTAAGCCGTTGCGGTACATTGAAACTCAACTCAGGCAGAAGATCGGGGGTATCCAGCATGCCATTAACAAGCTTGAAGAGGAAGATCAAGTCAGCAACAATTCGACGCTGCTGCAGTGACAACAAGTTGAAGACCATTAAATCTTTATGTGCCAAATAACGTACAAAGCGTCGCTGAATAGCTTCAATACGACCACGATACACCGCATACATGGGGTTCCATATTACGGAACCATAACATAGCACACTGTTGACAAATGCCAAATAAAGGGTTTTTATACACAAAAACTTCGTGAAATTCTTACTGCCCCTGATAACAAACCCCAAATTACGTAGAGCTTTCTTCACCATAAATTCAATATGAAGATGAAATCGCAACTTGGAATCCAATATGATGCCAAGATCTTTTACTTTATCCGTGGCCGGGATAGCAGCACCGTTAAAGTTGTAAGGAAAGTTAAGAGGATAACGTTTCCTAGTAAATGTAATTTTTTGGCATTTGTCATAATTTAGGTGAAGTTTGTTGAGGCGACAGTACTCATGCAAGCGGTCAAGATCCTCCTGTAGTCTAAGGCAGTCCAGATTAGACCCGATCCTTGTGAATATTTTATTATCGTCGGCATAGAGTAGAAACTTAGAAAATATAAAACACGAAGAAATATCATTTATGTACATTACGAATAGTAAGGGTCCAAGATTACTGCCCTGAGGCACACCGGATGTGATAGGTTTGTAGCCAGATATAAAGCTACCAATCCTGACTGCTTGACTTCGGTTAGATAAATACGACATAATCCAGTGAACAAGACCATCTGGAATATCAAAGGAGAAAAGTTTCTGTACAAGAGTAGTATGATCGATTTTGTCGAAGGCTTTGGAGTAATCGGTGTAGATTGCGTCAATCTGAATATCCTCGTTTAAAGCAGAATGAATAAAGTTTACATAAGACAACAGATTAGACTCCACCGATCGCCCAGACAGAAAACCATGTTCTTCATTGATTATAGAGTGAGAAATAGACAGACTAAGATATTCGTGGATAATTTTTTCAAATACCTTGGGGATAGCTGAAAGGATAGAAATAGGACGGTAATTGACGGCGTGACGCTCGAAGGTTCCCGTAGGCACTAATAAAACATCAGAATCAGATGAAGTTCGTGTGATGGATGGTTGATTAAAGTCACCCACGATAATGATCATGATATCCGGATATTTATCACGCACAGTAGATAGATTGGATAAGAAGAGATCAAGTGGCTCCTCGGCGTTAGGAGGGAGATAAACACAGCACAAAAGAAAATGATACTGACCGCAACACACTTTCAACCACAAGTCTTTGGCACCGCAGTGGAGACACGGCATAGGAACGACGTGAAGACCTCTCTTGGCGGCGACAAGGACTCCTCCACCATCTCGCTTGGTAGACGCTGTTGATTCTCTGTCACGACGATATATGTACAATATATGAAGGGTTGAGAAGTTTCCCGTCGGACATCGTAGAGTTAAGAAAGGTCTCGGTAAGACAAATAAAATCCGTCGATAGCGCATAAGAATTAACTGAGGTAGTATTCGTTTTGGAACGCATTTTGGTAGTAGAAGCTAAGGCCCATGAATAGTGAAGTGATACTCCCAAAGAAAACCAATCCGATAAAGAGCCCGGTCTTACAATTTATTCAAGTCTGACAGGGATTTGACTACCAAAGCCTTAACTCTGTCATCTTTTCTTACGTGAATCAAACAGTTCTTCGTCCAAACGTACTTATAATTTTTCTCTCGTGCCATTTCCCGCACCCTGTTGAAGAGGTTCATGTTATTAGCCGTTAGGTGTTCGTTTATATATAAGTTGTCCGAGATATCCGGAACCGATAAACCACGACCATTGACTCCACGACGACGCAATCTAGCCGCACTAAAAATGCGGTCCCGTGTCATTCTGGATACAAATTTAACGATTATTGCCTTAGCATGCGGTTTATCTACTCTGAGAGATGTTCTTTGAGGCAATCGATGTACGGCATCAATGTCGGAAGGTGTAATGGGAGATTCAATAACAGAAGCAATACTGGACACAATATCAGCAAGGTTTTCGCCCACGCGTTCGGGGACTCCTGAAATAATTAAGTTGTTTAAGCGTGAATATTGCTCCAGGTGATCGAGACGGCCTTCCGTTACGGCCAAGTCTGCCCTGAGTTTCAAGTTCTCAGCGACCACTGTGTCGATTTGTTTGACTTTATCACCAAACTTATTTAGGGTCCGTCCAAAATCTGTGATTTTATCCCCATAGAATGAGATGGATTTAATAATGTCATCGTACATGCTTGATAATTTCTTCACCTATGTCTGAATAGAAGACATGAGCTGAAACAGTTGAGCATTACTGGGGCCGCTGGAGGACGAGAGATCAGATGTTCCATCCTCGATAATGACGGATTTATCAAGGTTACTCCGGCATTTGGAGCATTTCCAAAAGACGTCGCCCGCTTTGATTTGAACGAGGTTGTCGGAAGAAATTTTGATGCATTTGCTGTGGAAGTTGCCGTGGCAGCCGCCGCACTGAAGACCGGGGCTCTTCGACGATAAGCGGCCGGAGCAAACCTTACACCCCGACATCGATACGGGGATACCTGTTCCCGGGTTCAAAGGTCAGCGCGACCGACCAGCACCGCTCGACGATAACAAAATTAATATAAAAGTTATAAAATAAACCGCAAGGAATTAACCAAACGCGACGCCGGCAAGCAAACTAAACCCACCAGATCAAAACACACACGCGGGTGCAAATAAAAGCTTGAAAAATTAACAGGAGACACGATTAGTGATGGTATCTCGTGTAACTATCATTTGTATGCAGATGACCTTCAACTTTATATTTCGTCAACTGTTAACAACGATCTCTCTAGCGTACTTGACAGGTCTAGGCGTCATGGACTTAACCTGAATCCAGGTAACTAGCCACTTGCACTAGCCCCTTGCTGGCACAATTTAATTCCTTATCTACCCTTCAACTGAGGCTTGACGACACCGTTATTCCGTTTTCTAATACGGTCAAAAATCTTGGTGTGGTAATGGATTCGGCGATGTCTTGGCGGCCACAAGTTCAGGGAGTCTGTAGGAGAGTTTACTTCTGTTTCCATACTTTGAAAAAACTTCGCTGCTACCTTCCTCCTGTTATCCGTCGTAATCTTTGTTATTCTCTCATTTTCCCACACATTGATTATACCGATGCTGCGAATCCTGATCTTTCCGCAGCCCTTCGGGGTAAATTGGAAAGACTGCAGAACAATTGTATCCAGTACATTTTTGATTTAGGAAGGTTTCAGCACATTACTCCATATCGTAACAACCTGCAGATGATGACTTGCCGGAGTCGTAGATCATTTCGTATGCTTATTATGTTGTACAAAATTGTCCATACCCGCACTCCTGCTTATTTGTCTGATTCCTTTCACATTCTAGCATCACATGACTTGCCCGCTCGATGAATGTCCGAATCTACGCTAATGTTTCCAGTCCATAGTACTGAAATCTACCACAGATCTTTTACAGTGCAGTCGATTGCGTTGTGGAACGATTTGCCTGCCATTGTTCGCAATGCTAGCTTAATAAGTTTTAAAAATGCCTTGAGGCGCCATCTGCTATCTCTTCAACTATCTTCTTCTTGATGATTGCGTGTTTGTTTTCTTCTCTAGTCTGCCTTTCATCTATCTTTTGCTGTGTGAATCGACTTTTTTGTGTCTATTTTCTTTCTTGTAGTAACTGACTGTCGATCCGTAACATAATTCAAGTATGCTCATTCGCTCAGTTTTATTAGCACATCATTTAGCATTACTTTTTCGGTAGCCATAATTATTTAGTTAAAATTACATATACACTGTTACCAGTTGGGTCTCTTGGAAGATATTGCCTTATTGCAATAAATTTAAATTTAAATAAATATTTGTTTTTTGAGGCAATAAACATTATTATTATTATTATTAAAATAACAAACTTACAAACTACTCTAACAATGGCTGCGTACATATTGATTGTCTTTGTTTTTCTTGTTCTGTCTACCGCCCTCTATGCTTAACCCTCTACAATTATATCCATTGCCTAGTGACTTAACGTATCTAACATCTCTCTTCCTTAATAATACAAGACTAAGTAATGTAACTAAAACTAAATTAATCATTTAGAATAAAATGATCGTATACAAAGTGATATCTTTTTATTTTATTTTTGTCTTGACCGGTTTCGGTAATTAAATTACCATCTTCAGAAGACACCTACATATTAAAAGGTTTACACGTTAAAATAGAAAATTCCTTATTTAGTTTGTAACTTACGTCAAATTATTACTTAAAAGTTAAAACAAATACCACACATCTTTATACGAACACAATAAGCACTATTTCGTAAATATATAAGCTTGTTTTTCAAGTAGAATATAGAAAAGGAAGGGTAGTGTTAAAGATTTTTGAACGGATCTTTTAAATTACTATATAATGGAGGAATAATGTGATTTATTTGTTCGTTTAATGCTATTTTGTCAGGATTCTGTTTTTTAAACTTAGCTATCTCGTACATTTCCAATATTTCTAATAAATAGCCTTTATTCCTCTAGTGTAAAATTTTTGTATTTTTCTCTATATCGAAATCGTGATTATTAAAATTTATGTGTCTTCCGAATACCGAAGTTTCTTTTGTTAGATGTTCTTTGATTCTAGTTTTGAAATTACGTCCAGTCTCTCCGATATATGTGGCTTGACAACTATTACATTCTATTTGGTATACGCCACTTTCTTGTAAGATATCTAATTTATCTTTGTTATTAACAAGAGTATTTTGAATAGTGTGTGTAGTTTTAAATGTTAAATTTATGTTATATTTTTTAAAAAGTTTCTTCAATTTGTATGATATTGTACCTGGGTAAGTTATTGTTTTGAATTTATTTGGTTTGTTAATATCTATTGTTGTTTCTAATGATGAAATTTGTATTTCCGGGGTAATTATTATTTTTTGCTATTATTTGTATTATTGATATTTCTTTTTCAAAATTACTCTGATCTAATTCTGAATTAAATGCTCGGTGTATATATGATCTTAATGCTGCTAATTTTTGTGTATAATCGTGGTATGAATCATGCGGAATAATTTTGCTGTTCTGTGTCGGTTTTCGGTAAATATCGAAAGCGATCTTATCCTTCTCTCTAATCAGAGTAAAGTCCAAAAAGTTTAGCTTGTTGTCTCTTTCCATTTCCAATGTAAATGTAATGTTTTTATGAAGGTTATTAATATATTTGTACAGATCATCAATCATTTTTAAATCATTCTGCCTTGTTATAACTAGAACGTCATCAACATAACGTAACCATGTGATTATATTTTCATATTGTGGATTTATTGGATTTATAATAAGATCTTCTTCCAATTTATTTAAAAATATATCTGAGATAAGTCCACTGAGTGGTGATCCCATTGGGAGACCGTCTTTAAATTCATATATCTTGTTATCAAATTTACAAAAGTTTCGTTCAGTGCAGATTTTGAGTAATTTAAGGATATTGTCAATATCATTTTTATTATCCATTCTGTTGTTTAAAAATTCTTTTATAATATTTAAAGATTCATTTATGGGTATATTTGTATACAAGTTTGTAACATCAAATGAAATGATTAATGATTCCTTCTGTATATCAGATTTTTGAAGTAGTTCTATTACGTTTTGTCTATTGTTGATACTAAATTTTGGTTGGAAGGGAACATGAATTTTAAAAAATTGAACCAAAAACTTTGCTATTCTATATGTGCTAGAATCAATGCTTGAGATGATCGGCCGCATGGGTGTGTTTTCTTTATGTAGCTTTGGTAGTGCGTACAATCTATGTGTTTTTGGGTTCATTGGAGTTAAATTGTAAGTGTTGGAAATGAACTTTGTCACGGTGTTGCTACATTCTTTTATTACTTTTTTGGTTTTTATATGGAAAGAGTTGATAGGATCTTTTTTAATTAGTGTATAATTGTTAGTTTTAAGGAAATCATTTGTTTTTGTTATATAATCTATTTTATTCATTATTACTAGAGTCCGGAATTTTATGGACAAAATTTATGCAAAATATGCGCATATATATGCAGTAAATATAAGAAAATGTGTAAATTTCGTATAAAAATATGCAAAGTTTATGTTAAAATATGCATGCATTTTGTACTACTGTTAAAATAGTATATTAATTTTAAGTTGTTGACCTGCGTTAACCATATATGTGGCAGCATCCGTAAGTAAAAGCAATATTTTTTCAGTTGGTACAATTTCCGGAAGAAAAAAATTCATTCATTCATCGTTAGTTTAGTGTAATTGTTTGTAAGCAATTAAATATGCAAATGCAAATGAACTACTTAAAACACCTATCAGCAAGTTTGCAATATATCATCCACAACAATCGGTAGTTTCGTCAACTATTAAATATACGTAGTGGTTTTTGACTACTTCTTTGTCAGTCCTAATTATTTTAACATACTCCTCATTTACGTAGCCCTTGCGCAAAGTACTTTCATCCGGTAGAGTACGCCCAGAATACTGTTCTAAAAATTTTTTTAATTCAGGATTATATCAGGTGGTTATAGGAGTACGTTTCCATTATTTACACCCGTAACTACAATTCAAACTGGTAGAATGGATTATAATTAAATCTAGACTCTATAAAGTGTAATTATTAGTTTTATTCAAATGTACATTGAAAAATATGACAAATATAAACTTACCATTTTACCACATACTTTACAAAACACATTTTCTTCTTGTAGAATAAGTTCAAGAATTGCTTTTATCCAAGACACCATCAAATAATTTTTCACCTTCGGCATTTTTGAAATACTTAAAAGTTTGTACATACAAAGCAAAAACTAAAAAGAGATCCGAACAGCTTAAGATCGACTCGTAGAATGATGTGTTTTCAAATAAATGTAACTTCGTGGACATCATTTTTTATTTTAGACTCCAGCTACATAAAGATCCGCGTCGGGTCTAAGTCGCCAAAGACAACGGACCCTCGACGAACGTGCGACGCCCGATAGTGCGTCGCGACGGTCGGCCTGGCTACCTCCGATGAATATAAGAAAAAAGAGTTGACCTTAATATGAATTAAACCTCAAGTAATAAATAAGGAATCGACGTTGTACTTTCAAAACTTATAATACTGTAAAATATATGAAAATATGTGAAAATATGTGAAAATATGTGAAAATATGTGAAAATATGTGAAAATATGTGAAAATATGTGAAAATATGTGAAAATATGTGAAAATATGTGAAAATATGTGAAAATATGTGAAAATATGTGAGAATATATGAAAATATGTGAAAATATGCAATATATGCAAAAATATGCGAAAAACTTAGAAATATGCAAAATATGTAAAAATTAATAGGCGTCATTCAATTCCTATTCACGTAATTCGTCTAGATCCGAAAGCATTTAATCGTACTATCAGCGGTAAATAATATGCAATTTGTATAAATTCCGGACTCTAATTATTACTAGACCTGCATTTTTGTCTCCATTAGTCACGATTAGGTTGTTCTCTTTGATCTTGCTTTTTATTCTTTTTATAATTATTTCTTCTTTCTTCGTCTTTTTACATATCTTTTTCTTCTCTTGTTGTTTAGCTTCTTCTTTCTGTAATATATATTGTATTTGCTTTCTTAGATCCTTTTCGTATTTATCATTTCTAATTATTGCTTCTAATTCTATGGCCATTGTTGTTAAATTTTGTGGTTTAGTGATAGCGTATTTACCTCCTTTTTTAAGTAAAAATATTTCTTCATTTGCAAATATGGTGTTTGACATATTAGTTGTTCCGGGTTGTATAAGTGGGAAGTTTTCTTTTCTGTATTCATTATCTTTTGTTACTTTTTCTTTCTTTCTTCTCAAAAGTTGTATCTTTTTATCATTGTTCTTTCGTTCTTGTGTTATTTCACCCTCGGTACTGTAATTAATTTCTATAATAATATTCTCCATCTCTAGGTAATCGAGCTTTTTTGTTAATTCTTGATATAAAAAGTACTTGTAATAATAATAATTTCAAAACTAGAATCAAAGAACATCTAACAAAAGAAAATTCGGCATTCGGAAGACACATAAATTTTAATAACCACGATTTCGATATAGAGAAAAATACAAAAATTTTACACAAGAGGAATAAAGGTTATTTATTAGAAATATTGGAAATGTACGAGATAGCTAAGTTTAAAAAACAGAATCCTGACAAAATAGCATTAAACGAACAAATAAATCACATTATTCCTCCATTATATAGTAATTTAAAAGATCCTTTCAAAAATCTTTAATACTACCCTTCCTTTTCTATATTCTACTTGAAAAACAAGTTTATATATTATCGAAATAGTACTTGTGTTATTTTATTTTAAGAAATGAGATGTTAAATTATTGTGTTCGTATAAAGATGTGTGGTATTTGTTTTAACTTTTAAGTAATAATTTGACGTAAGTTACAAACTAAATAAGAAATTTTCTATTTTAACGTGTAAACCTTTTAATATGTAGGTGTCTTCTGAAGATGGTAATTTAATTACCGAAACCGGTCAAGACAAAAATAAAATAAAAAGATATCACTTTGTATACGATCATTTTATTCTAAATGATTAATTTAGTTTTAGTTACATTACTTAGTCTTGTATTATTAAGGAAGAGAGATGTTAGATACGTTAAGTCACTAGGCAATGGATATAATTGTAGAGGGTTAAGCATAGAGGGCGGTAGACAGAACAAGAAAAACAAAGACAATCAATATGTACGCAGCCATTGTTAGAGTAGTTTGTAAGTTTGTTATTTTAATAATAATAATAATAATGTTTATTGCCTCAAAAAACAAATATTTATTTAAATTTAAATTTATTGCAATAAGGCAATATCTTCCAAGAGACCCAACTGGTAACAGTGTATATGTAATTTTAACTAAATAATTATGGCTACCGAAAAAGTAATGCTAAATGATGTGCTAATAAAACTGAGCGAATGAGCATACTTGAATTATGTTACGGATCGACAGTCAGTTACTACAAGAAAGAAAATAGACACAAAAAAGTCGATTCACACAGCAAAAGATAGATGAAAGGCAGACTAGAGAAGAAAACAAACACGCAATCATCAAGAAGAAGATAGTTGAAGAGATAGCAGATGGCGCCTCAAGGCATTTTTAAAACTTATTAAGCTAGCATTGCGAACAATGGCAGGCAAATCGTTCCACAACGCAATCGACTGCACTGTAAAAGATCTGTGGTAGATTTCAGTACTATGGACTGGGAACATTAGCGTAGATTCGGACATTCATCGAGCGGGCAAGTCATGTGATGCTAGAATGTGAAAGGAATCAGACAAATAAGCAGGAGTGTGGGTATGGACAATTTTGTACAACATAATAAGCATACGAAATGATCTACGACTCCGGCAAGTCATCATCTGCAGGTTGTTACGATATGGAGTAATGTGCTGAAACCTTCCTAAATCAAAAATGTACTGGATACAATTGTTCTGCAGTCTTTCCAATTTACCCCGAAGGGCTGCGGAAAGATCAGGATTCGCAGCATCGGTATAATCAATGTGTGGGAAAATGAGAGAATAACAAAGATTACGACGGATAACAGGAGAAAGGTAGCAGCGAAGTTTTTTCAAAGTATGGAAACAGAAGTAAACTCTCCTACAGACTCCCTGAACTTGTGGCCGCCAAGACATCGCCGAATCCATTACCACACCAAGATTTTTGACCGTATTAGACAACGGAATAACGGTGTCGCCAAGCCTCAGTTGAAGGGTAGATAAGGAATTAAATTGTGCCAGCAAGGGGCTAGTTCAAGTGCTTCTGAAGATGGTAATTTAATTACCGAAACCGGTCAAGACAAAAATAAAATAAAAAACATATCACTTTGTATACGATCATTTTATTCTAAATAATTAAATAAGTGATAATTAATGAAAACATAATTAAATAAATTAATCATGGTAATAACAAATGCACAACGATTTAATACAAATATTAATCTTTAAACTTATTAAGTAGTTTTACATTTCTACGTACTCTTTCGTTCATTTCGCCTGATATAGGAACATTTTCTAAATTTGATTCAGATTCAACAGTTTCATTTTGTGGTTTGGGTTCAGCCTGCGCTACAGTCCTATCCGGTTGTTCATGTTCTATACTATAATAATCTATTTCTGAATTTAACTCTTCATGTTCTCTAACATTCTGGCCATATTTTCTTAATTGATCTACATGTCTCTTCCATATTTTATTGTTAACTAGTTCGATTTTATAATGCAATTTTCCAATTTTGTGTTAAATTTTTCTTAGTATCCATTTTCTTTTTTCTGTGTAATTCCCACATAACACTTTTTCCCCTTCTGAGAAAGTTCGAATCTTCTTATTGTCATTTACCCTTATCTTCGGTTTCTCTTCAGGTAGTATCAAATCCAATTTAGTTCTAATTCGTCTTCCGAACACCAATACTAAAGGTGATTCTTTCGTTTCTTGATGTGGCATGATTCTGTATTGTAGTAATAATTGATTCAATTTCATTTGTAGACTTTCATTGGTTGCATTTAAATTTTTTAAACCTTTCTTTAACGTTTGTACAAATCTTTCCACCTGTCCGTTTGTTGACGGATGGTAAGGTGCTGTGAATTTTGAAATAATTCCATTCTGTTTCAAAAAATTCTGAAAATCCAGTGAATGAAATGTGGTTCCAATATCTGAAACTATAACCTTCGGTAATCCCAACATTGAAAAGATCTCCCTATATGTTTTAATTGTTGATTCCGTCTTTATATTGTTCATAACATACACAAACGGGTATTTTGAAAACGCATCAACCAAAAAAAAGAAATATTTCCCCATGAATGGACCAGCAAAAACAATATGAACTCTTTGAAAAGGTTTATTTGCTGTTCCCATACATGAACTTCTACCTTAGATGAATTATTCTTCGTTAAACTACAATTTGTACAATCCTTAACCAACTCTTCTATAGTATTTGAATCAATATTTGGCCAACGACAAATCCCTCGTGCCAATTCCTTCATTTTCACAACTCCGAAATGACCCTCATGTAATTCTTTTAATATTTTCACTCTTAATTTGTTGGGAATAACTACCCTATGTCCCCTCATCAATATACCTTGTTGTAAATTAAATTCATGTTGATTTATATGAAATCTATCATTTTCTGGAATCTCCTGACCACCTTGTAAATTTTTATAATATTTTGTAATTGACTTGAATTTTTCTTAATTTCATAAACAATTTGTTTATTTATATAACTTGTTTACAACTTGTTCTAATGTGACCGGTAACGTTTCTATTCTAACGATAAGCAGTATACAATACAACGATCCAGACACCGGATAGTTCCGCACAGGATATGATGAGATAAAAGAAATATTTGTGGCATAGAGTCTGCAATGCTTGGAGCCTTCAATGCTATCTGGGTACCGGGGATGTTGAATGGATGATAGTAAACCTGACAGTAAATGAATCTATACTACATTGTTTTCGAAATGTTGGAAATATGTATCAGTCAAAAGTAACTGATAAACTAATTGTAATTGTTGGGAAATAAAGTGTAAAGACCACGTTGATTTTTAGGCACACAGCTATATCAAGTCGGCTTAATGAGAACAGTAATACCCCGTTGTCGCGAAGTTTTTGGTTCTTATTCTTTTGTGGTTCAGTCTGTTTCGTCAGATCGTTTTCAATCTGACTTCATCCCTTCACGCCTGCACAGCTTACACCCATTTTGCTCTCACTATTTGTAGACATCCTTTCCACTCTGTGTTTCCAGTGCCTGTTTTAATTTGTCAAATGTGATCACTTCAACCTCATTTTGATTCTTTCTAGTCCGTTTGAATGTTCATGGAGATGTTTTGCTGTCATGCGAGGGAGTTCAAGACGAGGAACGCAACACATTTGGACAAGTTTCTCGGCATCTATTTGTTGGAAATTGTTATCTCGCTGTCCTTTTCACTCCTACTCATCGTTAGGTTATCTACTGCTTGTTCCTCTGTGCCAACACCAACTTCTTTTGCCTTTAACCTTTAACTACTCGCGCACCTTTTTTTTACGCTACTACTCGCGCGGTGTATTTTGTACACCACTGCACATTATGGTGTATATTTATTTTTTTTTAGTTTTATTTGTTCTAGAAGTCGTAAATGTATAGAAAACAACTGCTCAATATTTAAGTTCATATTTATTTGCAAAAAACACTAATTAAACCCAAAAAAATTATTAAAAAAAAAAGATATTCTGAAAACACAAAAAAAATTTGCCTATTCACTACTAGATCCGCCTTCCTTACACTTTTGGCATGTAATTACGTTTACACTATGTTCCTTACATACTAATTGGTGACAAGTCCTGCATGTAATTGTAGTCACTCTGTTCTTTTTTCTACCGCAGATGAAGCATCTTCCTCTATATTATCTCGGTGGCTCTTCGTCTGTGTCTGCTTGAGCTTCTTTATATCTGGATAGAAAATGTCTGATATCTATGGGTAGAGTAGATATTGCAGCTCTTTCAGAAAGATGAGTTTTCATCAGCGACAGAGATAGGGTTTTTAGGAAATTTATCCCGTTTATTTTTTTTTAGGGTTCCAATAAATGTTATTTTGTCTTGTAACAGTTCCAATGCCAAAGGGTAACTTGAATACCAATTATCGCAGGTTAAATTCCTTTTACTTCCTTTCTGTTCTTCCAGCAAGCGGTGAACTATGGCAGTTGGTGTGTTTGATTGGTTGTATGGTCCGTCTGCTTGTTTTCCACAGTACAGCTCCAGATTAGTCACGTAAAATGTTTGTGCGTCACAAAGCACAAACACCTTCAAACCATATTTAGCAGGTTTGTTTGGTATGTACTGTACAAAGCTGCACCTTCCTCTACACGCAATCAACATTTCGTCTATTGTCATAAATTCACCAACAGAGTAGTTTTTTTGCAATTATTCACAAATTTGTCCAAAATATACCGTACTGCTGCCAACTTATCTGTTTGTCTTCTTTCATGCCTTGTTATTTTGTTATCAAATCTAATGTTTGCAAGCAAAAAAAGAAACCTTTGATAACTCATGCATGCTCGAAATATTTCTGATCCCGTTCCATCTTTTGTCCATAACTCCAAAAAATGAGTGCGGTTTTGCTTCTTAGCTCCAGATAAAAACAATAAGCCTATAAAAGCTAGCATTTCCGATTTTGTAACGTCCTTTGCGTCTCGTACTCGATCAAAGTTTGGTCGAACTCTTGAAATTTCCAAATTAGTATACGGAATAATATGTTCAACCCTTTCATCATTGAACATTTTTGTGAAAGCACTTATCTCATCGGTTATATCCCTTGCGCATTGTTTTGGTCCTGGTAGTGTTTTTATTATATTTTTGCTTCTGGGCTTAGTAGATTTACTCGTAGGGTAGCTTTTATACCAAATAGTTTTTTATCTTTGCCAACATACTGTCCTTCATTAGCCACTAATACTGAGAGAGGAACATCGTCAGAATCAGAATATTTTATGAAAATCTTTATCAAATAAACTAGAAGGTTTGCAAATGTCTTAAACAGCCACCAAATCGATATAGTTGGTCTGACGGAGCATTGGCTTTAGAGAGACGAAACTATTAAAATAATGTTAAAACATTTTAAAGTGACATCATGTTTTTACAAACAGAATTTGCAACATGGATGCGTGATGACTGTGGTACGGGATGAAGTAATGAACGAAAATGAGCTGATATCAAAACTTTTGCTATTCGGAGGCATTTTGAAATTCTTCCTTCAGAACTTCTTCTTTCCTATTATAGATCGCCATTGGGTGATTTTAATGTTTTCCTAGTGCAGCTTGAAAGATAAATGAACAATTTAGATAACGAATTATTGGCGAACCAACTATATCTAATGGGCGATTTCAATATTAACTTTAGAGAAAAAAATAATAAGACGGAAATGACTAGATTCATTGAATACATTTTATATCAATAGATTGTTTGATCAAACTTCTCGAATTGGAGCCTACGTCACATGTATTCACAATGTATTGACCACTGCTAGTCATCAGCAGCTTAAAACAGGTGCCATGAAATTTCCATTCATCAGATCACCTTGGTCAAGTGGTCAGCCTGAAAGAACCGGTACAGGGAAGGACTGAAATGAGAGACATTAGGAAAATACTCATATACAGGGTGTCACACAAAAACACCCCAACCTGTAACTCTGTTATTTACATTCCGATTTTCATGACCCAGGTACCAAATGAAATGGTTTTATAAATACTATGATTCATGCTACAAATAAACTTTTTCCAACGCCATCTTCAAGTTCAAGCGATTATCTACTTTTGATTTTCAAATTGCTCGGTATGTTTTTCTTCACGCTATTGGATAGAGCTTCTTTTTCTGAACCCATTAATGTACAACAATACATCAACATTAATTGTAATTGTGGCATAGAAAAATATTAAAATAGTTTCCTAACATTCTCTTAAAGTTACTTGTGTTATATTGTAGTGTGCCATGGGAAAAAATAAAAAAACAACTTATAAGTATCATTTACAACTGCTTCGGGCATTGAAATAACATTTAATGACTGTTATCAGTTTTGCGCGTTATTTTTTTCCAACACACACTACAGTATTACAGAAGTGACTAACAAGTGTGTAAGACAATGTTCGGAAAACGTTTTAAGTATTTTTCTCTACTAAAATTACAATCAATGTTAATGCATTGTACATCATTGGGTTCAGCAAGAAAATCTGTATCCAATAACGTGAAGAAAAACATACCGAGCAATTTGAGAATCAAAAGTTGATAATCGCTTGAAATTGAAGATGACATTAGAAAAAGTTTATTTGTAGCATGAATCATAGCATTCATCAAACCATTTCATTTGATACCTCGTTCATGAGAATCGGAAGGTAAATGACAGAGTTACAGCTTGCGGCGTTCTTATATCGCAAGGCGACATTGCGACATTGATGAAAGAAGTCTGGCGGCGGGGACATAAACTGGGAAGGAACGAGTAGTGGGATATGGAATACAGAGAAGCGACGAGGGAAGCTAGAAGGAGACTGAGACAGTGGTAGCGAAGGAAGGTAGGGATAGATAGATACACAGAGGCTAGGAGAAGATACAAAAAAATGCAAGAAAAAGAAGAGGGAGGCTGAGAAAATTAGGGAGTTGAAAGAAGAAAATGCAGATACTTAAAGAAGATGAGGAAGGGAAGAGAGGAAGTCAGTAGAGATATACAAATGACGGAACGGAGAACCTATTTTATGGGATTGTTGGAAGGGGAGGAAGAGAGAAGAATGGAAGAGGGAGAGCTGGGGGTGCAGGGGGGAGAGTAGATAACACATATGGAGAGGGGAGGGGTTTCCGGACAGGTGGAGGATGGGGATAATATGCCCACTGTATAAAAAGTGGAGTAAAGTTTTCGTGGACAATTACAGAGGGATCACCCTGTTGGACACAACATTTAAAATATAACCCAAGGTACTGCTGGGGAGATTGAAAAAGGAAATGGAGATAGAGGAAATGATGCCGTAATGTATGGGCAGGAAGGATTCAGGAAGGGAAGAGGGGCAATTGACAATATATACATACTGAAAGATCTCTCAGATAGGGAGTTGAACAAGAAGGTAGGAAAGCTGTATGCATTGTTTATAGACCTGAAGGCATTTGATAAGGTCGATAGAGTGAAGGTGTGGGAGGAAATGAGGAAGAGAGCTATCACAGAACAGCTGATAGAGAGATTGAAGGAGACGATGGCCAAGTTTAAAGTGATAACCTTAAGGTTAAAAGGAGACGAAGGTGTTAGGGATATTTTGTGTGCGTGAGAATTTGGGTTAGTAGTGCGGAGCGTAGTGTGGCGGTGGCAGTAATTCCCGCGCGTTCGGAGAAGTTTCGAGACGTTAGAAAACGAACAGGTTTGAACAAGATTGAGAGAGTCGGTTACGGGAGACCGTGCGCGGTGGATCTGGAAAAACGTGTATCGGAAGTAAAAGGGTTGAATACGGACTAAAACCGGCGTGATTTGACGAAACACGAGGACTAAACTAAGTTAGGCTAATGTATTGTTGAAGACTCATTACACTTTTTATTTTAGTTAAATTTACGTGAGTGTATTTACTTTAAAGGGATTGAGACAAGGGTGCCTGCTTAGTCCCACATGATTTGCGATGTATACGAAACTTGGGAGAGGGCAGATGGGTGGGATGGTGATAGGAGGAACGAAGGTGCACGACTTGGCGTATGGGCATGATTTGGTGGTCGTGGCAAGAGAGGCGGTGGTGATGATAGGAAATTGTTGTAGGTCTCTGGAGAGATATTTTAAGGCAAAGGGGTTGGAGGTAAACGTCGAGACAAAGACCATGAAGTTCTGTAAAGGGGGAGAAGAAAGAGGGAGAAATCGAGGTGGCAGGCAAGAGAGATAGAGCATACGTACCTGGGATATGGGTTCTCGGAGAGTAATACGGTCGGGTCGCCGGCGATAGCAAAAAAAGCGAACAGGGTGATGGGACAGGTTTGGGGATGGAGGGGAGAGACCTTATGCAAGGGATGTGGGAAAAGGAAAGGTTATGTTTGAAGCGTTGGTGACGAGCGCAGAAGTATGGGGATGGAGAGAACAAGGATTGCTGGAGGATGTACAAACAAGGTATTGGAGATGGGTACTAGGATTAGCGAGGGAGACTGTATTGAGGGAGGAGGTTAAGGTGGATGCAGTAAGGGTGGAGGCTAAAAGAAGAGCAGTGAAGTACGAGAAAAGGATAGAAGGAAGACAGCATTGTAAGATCCTGGGAGAGTGCTGAAGGGAAATCAAGGAAAGGAGGTTGGTATACGTGCAGGGAGATAGGGAAGAATATTATAGGAGAGTGGGATATTCACTAAAAGGGATCGACAACATTAGAGTGGAGAGAACTGAGGGGGACAGCGTCATACAGAGGCAGGAAAGAAGGTCACAGATACGGGAAGGGAGATATAACGTAAGGTACGGGGGAATAGTGACAGAGGAACTGCCAAAGTATCTGTTGATGGAGGGGGATGAGGAAGGGAAGAGATTGGTGGCCAGATGCCGCTGTGGCAATGAGGAGAAAGGGAACAGATACTGGGTGGACGATGTGCAGAGGTGGTATAAGCTGTGTGAAGAGGATTGGGAGATGCTTGAACAAATGCTGATAGAGTGTAGTGAGGTGAGGAAGGAGGCGGTGGATAGGAAGGAAAATTTGGGAGAGGTGGTGAGGGCAAAAGATGGATGAGGGAAGTAATTGGGGCGACGAGTCGAGGGTGTAGACATGGGGAAGGAGAGTAGAGGGTTTGGGTGTATGTATATATTGTAAAATATTGTAAAAATATGAAACTTAAAGAAAGGTGGAATATTTAACGGCTTATGCCTAAAAATACACCTAAAAAGAATGGCGAAACATTGAGTGCTATTTCATTTAGGTCCTTATGATTGCTATACACCACAGCAAAGCAATTCATTCTCAATTCTTATAATTAGAGACCTTAAAACACCTGGTATTAGCTTTCCTGTATTTTCAATAATGACCCTCGTTTGCAATACTTAGAAAACTTTGCGAAGTTTGATGTAACTACTACGTAAATCCTACTAATTTTGTGCTGTAATAAGAAAGTAAAGAAAAGAAAAAAATCGATACAAGTAAAACTATTTTATTTAAAACCACTTATGTATTATAATTTCCGTATTTTAACATCAATCAAACTTGTAGTTTAGTATAAAAAGGATTCAAGAATACATAAAATCCACATCTTAAGTTAATTCTGATGCAAGATGTTTCAAACGATTTTAAAACTGTTTAAAGTTGGGGGAATTTTTTGTTTCTTCGACACCGAATCCCCAAAAATGTACTACTTAATCTACAGCGTAATAATAATTTTTCACCCCCTACAACTATTTGTGTTGGAAGCGATGGAATTGAAAAATACTTTAAGAGTTTACGAAGAAATCTTGGAACAATTAATCTTTTTTCCCGTCCATTTAGTAACGATAGTAAAATCGTTCGTTTTGTGCTGGAATTACAAGAAAGTTAACCTCATAATGGAAGACATTCGTTACGAATACGAGTTTTTAACATCTTTTGGGGGACAATTTAAGAAAGATATCGAAATTGGGGTGAGAAAGATCGGAATGGTGTCGATGTGTTGGGTTGGATGCGCTTTAATGATGACAATTATAACGACGGGGACGCCTTTGTTTTATATTGTCAAGATGAGCCCGGAGGATTTTTTAAACGAAGAAGTGGAATGTAGGAAAATGTTGGTGTTGTATAGTGTGATTCTGTTTCCTACAACTGCGAAATGGTTTTGCGTTGCTGCTTATATTTTCGAATTAACGGCTGCTATTATTTATGTCATTCACATTCTAGGTAATTATTAATTAAGTTAATTAATTATTATAGATTATAAAAAAATAATTTTAACATAACCCAACAATTTTCCGTTTTAATACTCATTATTAAACTCAACTAAACTCAACTATTAATGAACAACTCGTTGGGTTTATAGGTAGATGCACATTCGTTCAATATATAGTATAGCATATAGCTCACCTTAATGTGAGGTCATTATTGATTAGTTTTGCCGATTTTTCACGGCTGGTGTCTTAGGAGGATTTTGACATGTTCCTGCTCTGCGAAACCTGGTTGAATGATGATCAGAGCCGCGACGTTGTCGGGCAACTCATTGGCGGCTCGTCGCCTTACGGTAGAGACTCGGGCCACATGGACCACATCACGCCACATATAGTATACCAATCCACTGGTTGAGTTTTAGTCGGATAATCGGCCAAACACGTATTGAATGCTGCACCACAGAGAACCCTCCCAAATTTTACATGGGCCAGCATTCAACCAGTATCGTTACGTTGCGGCACATCGATGTGCTCGATAGAAGCATGTTACTACTACGCTATAACCCGTCCGCTGCTCTATACAGATGGTGACATCAACAGCCCGAAACGTCGTGGCTCTGATGATGATGTTACATCCGATATAATTGCTATTGATGGTTATAATTTAATTAGAGCTGATAGGGGACTAGAGTGGGAGGTGTTGCATGTTACATTAGACGGAGGTTCAATTATAATATAATTCCTTGCACTCGACAGACAACTTATGAGCAGCTTTGGTTTGGTCTTGAAATAAAAAAAAGAATTATTGTTTTGGTATTATTTATCGTCCACCATCGGGAAGTTGCAATACGTTTTTGAAAGAATTTGATTCAACATTATCAGAATTGGTTCCTTTATTTGATGAAGTGATTTGCATGGGTGATTTTAACATTGATATGTTATCGGTTGACGATTTGACGGTTGGGAGATTTAATGATTTATTATTGTCATTTGAATTGGTTCAATTGGTAGATGAACCAACAAGAATTTCACCACCGCACGAGACTTTACTTGATTTAATTGTGTGCTCTGGGGTATGTCGTCTATCGAATATAACCCTCAGTTCGGTTGCAGGTTTATCCGATCATGAAATGATTTCTTGCACTTTGAATACTAACAAGGAACCCGTGCGACCAATTTTCAAAGCACTGCGGGATTACTCGGGGTTTGATCTTGCTACATTTAGATGTGGTCTTGAAAGTTTACCTTTATGGGAGATTTACGATATTGATAATGTAGATGATAAGGTTTCTCATTTTTCTAATTTAATTACAACAATATTTGATTGGTTTGCACCTACTAAAATTCTCCGTTTCTCAAAGCCTCCTGCTCCGTGGTTGACGGATAATCTAAAACTTATGATGAGTATGAGAGATTCTGCTGAGACGATTCAAACGTACCCGTAATCCTGAACATTTTAATTATTATAAGCAATTGCGTAACCTCACTAATACGGCAGTTATTAATGAAAAGAAGTACATATCTCTCTCATATCTTTTCACATCTTCTTACATCACTCATATCTTGTACATTAATACAAGAATTCGGGCAACTAATCGGAATGAACTTTGGAAAGTGTTTAAAACTCTGAATATCCACTCGAAATCCAAAACTAACAGTGTCCCCGATTACCTCAAACGCGTTGATGATATTAATAATCATTTTGTCGATTCTATTCCTGCTATTGCACCCGATGTAAATCTTATCAATCGGTACATGACCTCGCGCCATAAAAATTTTACAACTCAATTTGATTTCCGTCTTGTGGACGATATGGAGATTGAAAATGTTATATTCTCAATCACGTCTAATTCAGCCGGATCAGATAAAATTGATATTAAAATGATACAGTTTTCTTGTCCGGTTATAATTCCATATATTACCCATATCATTAACTTCTGTTTGATGAATGGTGTCTTTCCTGAGGCCTGGAAACAAGCAATTGTTGTACCAATTCCTAAGAAACCTCAGCCCAAAGCTCTAAATGACTTAAGACCTATAAGTTTGTTACCAGTTGTATCGAAAATTCTGGAGAAAGTGGTAGCAAAACAGGTCATTACGTACTTGGAAATGTTGGATGTTTTGGGAGACACGCAGTCAGGCTTTCGGTTGGCGCACAGCTGTGCTACTGCATTAACTCTCATAGTTGATGATATTTTACAGGCAGCAGACAATAATAAAATAAGTATTTTAGTTTTGTTAGATTACAGCAAAGCTTTCGATACTGTCAATCATGATCTGCTTGCATCTATTTTATATCACATTGGCTTTAATAGAAACGTTTTAAATTTTTTTAAATCCTATCTTTTCGGTAGACAGCAATGCGTGGGTATTGACTGCGAATTCTCGTCATATAGGACTGTTAATTTGGGAGTCCCGTAGGGCTCAGTACTGCGTCCGGTATTGTTTTCATAGTGTTGCTCATACGAACATACATAGATATGCCGACGATACCCAGTTATATCACTCCGGTACATCCACATCCAGCATCAAACCAAGATATTTTGCGGTGTTGACGTAAAGAATTGCATTGCCATTTATGTGTATTGGGACATAGTTTACTTTCTTATAAGTAAAGTTTATGTATTGTAACTTATTTGCTGCAACCACTTCACTTTCTGCAACAGCCAAGATCGCTGTTTCACCTGCGAGTGTAGTTGGTAGTGTGTAGATGTAGAGTAAGTACAGTGTTGGGCCAAGCACACTTCCTTGAGGAACGCCGGCTTGTATTTAATGTAATGGTCAATAAGCATTTTCGTATTTTATTCTAATATATCGATCAGAATGATACGATTTTAATAGTTGACTATACATTGATGGTAGTATTTGGTCTATTTGTAATTTAAACCAACTACCCAGACTTTGTCGAAAGCTTGTGCAACATACAAAAATACTTTATTTCCTTCCATTGCTACTTCGAGAGTATTCGTTATTCTATGCACTTGATCTATTTTTGCATGTTTTTTCCGAAACCCAAATTGATGTGTAGTATTAGGGCTTTTTCTTCTATAACAGCTTTTAGTTTTTTTTAATAGTAATTTTTCAAATAGTTTTGATAGTAAGAGTAATAATGAGATTAGCGTATATGATGCAACATCTGTGGGGGATTTACAAGGTTTTGGTATCATTGTTATTTTAGCAACTTTCCATGTACTTGGGAAGTATTTCTCTTTACAAGCAGCATTCATTATGTGTAATAGTTTTGTAATCGCCATTTTGGTGTATGTTTCAAAGTTTCTCCATTAATTAGGTCATAATCTGCTGATTTCTTTAAGTTTAGTTTTTGTATTTCATAATAAAGTTCTTTCATACTTACACATGATATATTACTCTGCTCTACAACTATTTCGTATTGGAGGTGTATGCGTTTTCAAAACTTTAAGGTTTCTTGTTGGCTTCCACAAAGAACTGGCATCATCAATCATGATCAAGATCATTTAAGTAATTTTGAATATTATTTTGTTTGTGGCAATCTGTTAATACATTGCCTGGTGTAGTATACAGAACTGGTGGAAGCATCAATGAGTTTTTGTCTCAATTTCAGGACGTTCTGTCATATTTCGTGCCACAATCGCAAAATTTTATTCGTTTTGGAGATTTTAACTTCAACGGGCTTGACATCAATGGTACATACGGTAATCGGTTTGTTCCCATTTTAGAGCAGTTTGACTTGCAACAAGTTATAACAACTCCTACAAGAATTACGGCAACCTCAGCTGCGCTAATCGACTATATTGTTACAGATATTGATGCCCCGGTCATTGACTCAGGTGTGGTTACCATACATGACATTTCTGATCACTGTCAATATACCTTGTTTTTGATTTTACTCCTCAAGCTACACAACCTAAAATAATTACATATCGAGATTACAAGAACTGTGATCTGAACAAATTCACTTCTGATTTGCATGTAATACCGTGGTTGGAACTTGTTTACCTTAAAAATATTAATTCGAAAGTAGAATATTTTAATAATCACATTCTCAATATCTTTAATATACATGCCTCCTTTCGTACAGTTACTATCCGTAAACATTACTGCCATGGTGTTACTGATAATGTCAGAATGTTAATGAGACTTCGAGATAAAGCTTACCTAAAGTTTAAAAAAACTAAAAATCCACATCATTTCGAATATTATAAATCTCTGAGAAATTTTACCAACTCGTCTATTTGCTGGAAATGACTTTTCAAAAGCATTCGACACGTTACATCACGAACCTTTATTTTCGATCTTACATTATATAGGGTTATCTGATTCAGCCATCTCTTTGCTCAAATGTTACCTTTGTAATCGATTTCAGTGCGTGACCCATGATGGTTCATACTCAGATTTTTTGAGTGTTGTGTCGGGTTTACCTCAGGGTTCTGTTCTCGGGCCTTTATCGTACCTGATTTATACATTTCAGCTGTGCTCCTGCTTAAAATATTGTGATTATTATATGTACGCTAACGATACTCAAATATATTATAGCTTTAAATCTGATGAAGTGAATATCGCAGTGCATAGGATAAATACTGACTTGGACAATTTAGCAGTATATGCCAAACTCTTCCAAATCCTCAGTGGTTATATTTGGGCCCAGCGGTGGCAGATTGATGGATGACTTACCTTTGTCAAACAATTTTCATCTGGTTCTGCAAGGCGCTACTCTACCAACTTCCTCTGAAACTCGTGGTGTTAACCACTGTTAACCACCTGTTAACCAACTGTTAACCACCTCAATCTTGGTGTTATTATGGACTCTCGTCTGATGTTCAAAAAACATAGTAGTACGCTTGTTAATTCGGCATATTGCACTTTGAAGCTGCTTTATAACAATCGACATATGCTACACCGCCGACTTAGAGCTCACTTATGTGAAGCACTAGTGCTCTCTGTTTTCAATTTTGGCGATGCTCTTTACAATTCATGCATTGATGCTGATGATATTCGTCGAATTCAGCGGGTTCAAAATGCGTGTCTTCGTTTCATATTTGGCATAAGAAGGTACGAAAGAATATCGCATACTTTGGGGTGGATTGGTTGGTTGAGTATGTCGCGACGTAGGCAGTTGAATTCTACATGTTTATTTCATAAAATTATTATGGATAAATCTCCTCCTTATCTTTATAATAAAATTACGTTTAGAACCGATGTCCAGAACCTAAACATTAGACACAGGCATACTTTAACGATACCTAAACATCGTTTAGAAATTTTTAAAAGATCCTACTCTTATGTTGTGTCTAGTATTTATAATAGCTATAAAAAGATGGCGATCGAGTAGATAACACGCATGTTGTGGCTCTGATCGTTTATTAAATTAAAACAAGTTGTGTCTTATCAAAAGTTCCCACTACACAAGTGATACCGCCTACTATTCTCTGTGTGATAGTGCAGTGCTTCAGATTGGCTCCATTTCTTTTATTCTCAAATTATTTAATCTTAAATTTATAAATCTACCACATCATGGTTTTATCGCGATCACAAACAACGGAGATAGAAAAAATTATTGTCAAGGCATTTCAAAAGAGGGAAATCTTAGAACAGATTACTCTCGCAATTACGACCATGGTGGAAAAACAATTACAAGTTGTTATCAATAAGTATGAAGAAAAAATTAAGGTTTTAAATGCGGAAGTGGTTGATTTGAGAAAGGAGAATGGTGAGATAAGGATGGAATGTGCCAAACTGTATACCAAACTGTAATTATTGTTTGTTATGAATTTATTTAATTTTTAGCCACAAACATGTAGCACATGCATTATCTCATTTCTTTTGGATATATATTTTTTTTTTTCATTTCTATTGCTGTTACTCTTTATTTTCTATTTTTTTTTAATTTCTTTTCGTTTACTTATTTAATTTGATTTTTGGTTTTTTTTTGTTTGTTTTGTTTACTTTTTGAATTGTTCATTCTTTGGCTTTAACTGTTTTTCTTATACTCTTTCTCTATACGGTATGGCGTGCAATTTTCTAAAGATTATACATTTAAATATCAGATCATTGCGATCAAAAATTGAAGACTTGAGGACGTTGATTGCTGATACTAATGTGGATGTGTTGGCCTTGTCTGAAACCTGGCTACAGGATAATGACACTTTTCATGTGGATGGATATAATGTGATACGCAGAGATCGGGCGTCGAGAGGTGGCGGAATTTGTTTTGTTTTACGTGATTTTTTGGAGTTCTCCATTATTCCGTCTTCTTTCGAGATTGAGCAGTTGTGGATAAAAGTCCGTTTTGGTTGCGAGTGTCTGTGTGTTGGATGTGTGTATAAGCCTCCCGCTGTTTATCACAGAGGATTTCTGGATGAATTTGAGAATTCGGTTGTAAGTTGTCTGAGCTTTACTGATCGAATTATATGTTGCGGTGGTTTTAATGTTAATTTAATGAGTATGGATAATTGCGATAGTGAGTATCTGTTGAATTTGCTAAATTCCCTTGGAGGTCAACAATTGATTGATGTACCTACAAGAATTACTTTTGGAACGGTTTCTCTGATAGACTTGTTGACAACGTTCGAAAAGACTCTGGTTCTACGCAGTGGAGTGCTCCCGTGCAATTTGTCTGATCATGATATGGTATTTTGCGATGTTGCTGTGAATGTAGGTAGACAATCTCCAGTGTTTAAGTCTCTACGACTATTAAGGCGTATTGATAGTGTATCTTTTCTGCATGATTTACAATCAGTTCCATTAAATTTTATATTTTATCTTACTGATATTAACGACAAGGTCTCATTCTTTACACACGCCTTAATTGATTTATTTGATATTCATGCTCCAATAAAGCAATGTCGATTTACCAAGCCTCCCGCACCCTGGATGACTGATAATATTAGATTAATGATTAAGTTGAGAAATGAGGCTAAAACCAGGTTTAGACATACAGGCAGGCCGGCTCATTGGGAATATTATAAGACCCTTCGTAATCTCACTACTGCAGCTATAAGGAATGAAAAGCGAGCTTATTTTGGTTCTATTGCTGCTACGGGCAATACCAAACAGATGTGGAATAACTTGAAAACTTTGAACTTAAAACCAATTAAAAAATCTTGTCTACCTTTAAATTTAAAACATCCTGATCAGATTAATAATTATTTTGTAGGCAGTGTAAATGACATTATTAAAGATTTACGGGCTTCTGACCTTGATCTGTACAGTTCTCCTATTTATAGTAGTCAGTTTTCATTTAAGACTATGGAGATCTCTCTGGTTTTTGACGTGATTGCATCTATTACATCTTCTGCTATTGGTACTGATGGAATTTCCATTGAGATGATCAAACTGTGTTGCCCCACCATTTTGCCATATTTAACCCACATACTCAATTGTTGTTAAGTTGACCATGTCTTTACCTTGGAATGGAAACGCGCAGAGGTTATTCCTCTGCTCAAAAAGGATAACCCACGAGAGTATAGTGACTTGCGACCAATAAGTATTCTCCCTGTTCTTTCTAAAGTTTTAGAAAAGGTTATGAAGGCTCAATTGGTGGAGTATATGGAGACCAATAGTTTGCTCCCTTCAGAACAATCGGGTTTTCGATGTGGGTATAGTTGCACAACATCAATGTTAAATCTAACTGATGATATATTGTCCGCTGTTGACGTGGGAGAGAGTACTGCTGTGGGTTTTTTAGACTATTCAGAAGCATTTGACACTGTTAACCACACCATTTTGAGCAAACTACTTCGTTATCTGGGTTTTGGTGAAGGCGCAGTAACACTATTGAGCAGCTATCTTAGTGATCGCACACAGAGGGTGAAAGTTGATGATGCCATGTCTGGTGAACTCGCACTTTGTAATGGTGTTCCCCAAGGATCTGTGCTGGGACCTATTTTATTTTCTATTTATACGTCACAATTTAATAAATTTATTAAATTCTGTAAAATGAGTACATATGCGGATGATACCCAGCTTTACGCTTCATACGCGACAGCGGGCAGTGGTATTGCTGAGGCTGGTATTAGCGGTGACCTTGATACGATTTTTGAATTAGCAACATACCACCAGCTTAAATATAATAAATCCTGACAAATCTATGTGGATGAGTCTTAATGGCCAACAGCGCAACCCTACTTCGCACTTAGCCATTAATATGAATAACACCTTAATTAAAAAGGTCTCTGAAGCTAAGTGTCTTGGTATGATTTTAGATACTAGCTTAAGATTTAGAAAACAAATTCAAAGATATATTCAGAGATCATATTTTTTTTTTGCGTCGGCTGTACCCGCATCGTTCATGTTTACCTTTGAAATTAAAAGTGATCCTCTGTGGTATGTTTGTTCTTTCACAATTTAATTATATGTCTGCTGTATATCATAGAGCTATAGATGCAGTCACGTCACGAAGTATACAAAAGGTTCAGAATAGTTGCCTCAGATTCATTTATGGGATTCGCAAATTTGATAGAGTTTCTCATAAACTTAAGGATGCTGGGTGGCTGAACATGAGCTCTCGACGGGAGTTTCATAGTTTGTCTCTCTATCATAGAATCGTTACCTCTGGAGTCCCGGAGTACCTGCATAATAAAATTAAATATAAACCACAGTACGAAGGAAGTCAGACAAGGTCAGGTATTAGTTTCTATCCTCCAAAACATAGAACATCACTTTTTCAAAGGTCATTTACATATCATGTTTATAAATCGTATGGAAGCTTGCCACATGCACTACGTCAACTGAAATATGACCAATTTCGAATAAAATTGAGGAATATGATTTTTCAGCAGTCAACGGGTCTTGTCTGATGTTTGTTATTCTTTGTTTCTCTGTGATTTTTTTTTTGACTTATTCTTATTGATATAAAGTCATTGTTACGATGTTAACAGTTATTTTTTTTTCTATTTTACCGTTGGATAGAACGTTGGAACTATTCTGGATCCCGCCGTTTGATCTCCATATATTATGTATATATTTGTATTGTAGTTTCTTCTTTGTAATGGAGACAATAAAGTCATTTATTATTATTATTATTCATTATTATTATTATAATTCAATTTCAAATGAAATTAAGTTGGGAAGTGAGCAGCGTTTCAGGCGTAAACTTAAGGAGCACTTGCTGGCAGCGGGTTGACGTTTTTAAATATTTTGTAGGGGAATAGTTGTCATAAACAACTTCTTCTTTTCAATAATAATCAGTTTTTGGCCTTGTATTTGTATTTCATTTGAGCTTGTTCTTTTTTTTTTTTCATTACACATTTACTATTTGTTTTTCTCTCGTTAATAAGGATCGATGGAAAACACTGTTACTTAATGGTAAGTCTGATTCGATCCTTTTTGGCTCAGAAGTTATTCTGTAATTTCTTTAAATTTTTATTTTTGTAGTTTTCTCTGAGTCAATAAATATGTTTGTCCACGACTACCTTATAATATATACCTTATGAATGAGTTTTCTAAAACAAAATGGTAGTCATTTTTCACGGAGTGAATAATAGCGGTGAATAATAATCATTACTCACGGGTAGCCATCTTGACCAGACTAATAATAATTATTATCGCCAAGCGGCAGCAAAGCCATACTTTATGCTATCCATTTGCGACAGTAAAGTGACACTTTGTGCTACTATCTAGTAAACTGTGCATTTAGCGGCAGACAAAGTACTTTACCTGCCGCATATGCGGTAGACAAAGTACTTTACCTGCCGCTAATCGCTGTCAATTGGAAAAAAATGCCGTTGAACAGCTGGATTTGAAGCCGGTACCTTCTGTATGAAAGCGCACTTCCCTCTCCACTATACTACCGACCTTTGATACATAGCGTAACTTTACCGAGGTATATTAACAAAACAAATCGTTTGACACATGTCATAATATTGGTAAGTTAGAATATCTTCATATCGTTAAATTTTGCGGTTGGCGATAAAATGTTGTATGCAACACGTCAGCAAAGTGTCTTTATCGAACTCGCCTGTTTACTTGCCTCGCTCGCTTCGCTCGCTCGACTCGCAAACTCAGACTCGTTCGATAAAGCATAAATATAATAAGATAAAGCTTTGCTGACATGGTACATAAATAACTATTTCAAACGTTAAAAGTTCAAAAAACGTCAATTTAATTCAATTTTTTAGGAGTTTCTAAATGTTTGACATTAAAAAAACTTAAACTTAATTCCTTTTTTCGTATGATTTAAGCATAAATTAATTAATTTTCGTAAAGAAAACGATGTTTTATAAAACTGACACTTAATTTTGACAAATTGTTGTGAAGTTGGTTACAGTTAGTAACATTGAATTTGTATCACATTGACGTTTAACCTTTATTCAAAAATTTATTTAAAAAATAAATTTATGGAATCAATTTCAATAGTCGTGGACAAAGTATAGTATTCTACTCGCATATAATGAGCTATTATTCACTCAGGTTAATTATGCCACTCGCTACGCTCGTGACATAAACTTAACCTTCGTGAATAATAGCCCTCATTATATGCTCATATAATAATGCACATATAAGGTGATTTTATTCACAATCACCTTATAATTGAAGTTTTATCCACACTTATGAATCGTATAAAGTACCACTTTATCCACTAGTAGAATAAAGTTACGTTATTCCAATAGTGAAATAATGAAAAATACAATCTTATAGTTATTTAACCAACAAGTCTATTAATGAAGGCGATTAATTATCGAGATATTTTAACGCGTGAGCGAGCGAAGCGAACGCGTTAATTATTGAGATAATGAATCGCATTTTAATATACGAGTTAGTTACAATATTTTTCCGTTGACCGTCTTTTCAACAAAATAGAGAAAATCCATCGTTGAAAAATCTCCCAATTCTGTCACTGGCAAAATAACCTCACTTTTAATGTGTCACAATTTATTTTTGTAGTCTTACCGAATAGATATAGTGGTCGGTTGGGTCGGTATTACAAATTTCATTGGACAATATTTATTAAATTGACTACTATTTAGTTCGGTCGGACTTTCTTAAAATCGTTTATTAATAGAAAATCGTTTATTAATAGGTGTCATTAATGAATGATTTTGTATACATTTATAAATCATATAAATACACGGTCGACGGAAAAATCAATTACATCCTGTTTATTATTTATATTAACATTTATATTAATAGACATTTCATTCTTCGATTTGTCATATTTTACTTCCTTTGCATTAATAACCAGCTTGTAATATTTTACAAGCTGGTTTGCTATTGCAACAATTCAACACCTCCCAATGTTTTTTTTAGTTAATTGCAATGATTTTTGAGGTGACAGCTTCTGTCAGAGTGAAATATCAAATCATTTTTTGATAACATCAGATGAAATTTTGGCGATTCTGATTCTAAATGAGTGTGATTGTGGATAAAACGTTGTATTGCATGCGTGTTTTAGATGCATTTTATTCACTTAAGAAAATTAAACGAAAATTAAACATTAAACTAAAATTAGAACTAAAACTAGAACTAACACTAGAAACTTTCGGGTTTTGCCGTGGTTCGAAGTTCGAACCAGTTTCTGAAGAAGGTTGCAACATGGCATCCGAAACGTCAAACTTTTTATTAAAAGATGCACGGCAAAACCCGAAAGTTTCTAGTTTTAGTTCTAATTTTAGTTTAATTCACACCGGCCGTGAAAGCCTTCGGCTGGAAGTGAATGTGGGGAAGACAAGGATGATGAAGTTTTGTGAGGGTGGGGGAAAAAGAACAGAAAACTGGAGATGGGAGGGAAAAGAGATTAGGAGGTTAGGGAGTATACTTACTTAGCGTATGTGTTTAGGGAGGACAACAGGGAGGGGTCGCATGTGATAGCTATGGCAAAAAAGGCGAATAAGGTGATGGGACAAGTATGGGGTTGGGGCAAGAGAGTCTTTGGAAGGAATGTGGCAGCGAGGAAGATTATGTTTGAAGGTCTGGTTAGCAGTGTGATGATGTATGGAGCAGAGGTATGGGGATGGAGAGAGCAGGCAATGCTGGAGGACATGCAAGCTAGATACTGGAGATGGGTGCTTGGAGTGCCGAGAGAAACACCGGGGTATATAGTGAGGGAAGAGGTAAAGGTGGATAAGGTCAGAATGGAGGGGGGCAGTGAAATATGAAGAAAGAATAGAAGGGAGGCCAAACTGCGGGATCTTGGGGGAGTGTTGGAGGGAAATTAGAGAGGGAAAGATTAGATATGGGAAAGGAGACAGAGACAACTATTATAGACGAGCGGGCTACTCGGTAACTGAGGTAAATAGTAGACGAAGGGTGGGTAGGGAGATGTGGAGGGAGTTGAGAGATAGGGACCGAGATGTGCAGAGACAGGAAAGAAGGACACAAATAAAAGAGGGAAGGTATAACGAAAGGTATAACGAAGCAGATGAGGAAAGGAAGAAGTTGGTGGCTAGGTTCCGTTGTGGAAATGAGGAGAGAGCTAACAGATACTGGGTGGCCGATGAGGAGAGGTGGTGTAGGCTAAATTTATGCGATGCTCTCGTTTTGTCTCAGTTTAATTATATGGTACCAGTTTATCATCCAGCCTTAACTACTTATGATTCAAATAGAATTCAAAAAATACAAAATTGTTGCCTACGGTTCATTTATGGCAACCGAAAATTTGATAGAATTGATCATAAGTTAGTTGAAGCTGGGTGGTTGTCTATGAAAAACAGAAGAGAGCTCCAAACGTTGGTTTCTTACCATAAATTAATGTTATGGAAGATTCCCGATTACTTGTTTAAGAGGGTTAAATTTGGAAGTACTGTCCATGATCGCTCGACAAGGTGTTGTTTCCATATCGCGCTACCGGCCCAGAGAACATCTTTATTTGAAAGATGCTTCGCTTACCACATTTATAAATCCTACAATCGTATTTCTGCGACTGAGAGATATATTGAGATTGGGTCGTTCAGGTCTCGGTTGTTTAATAGAATACTTTTTAATCAGAATGATTCTTTGTTGCGGGGTATTCCTTTATCTAATTGCCTCGCGCACGTCACGGAATTATAATTCATAAGTTTTGTAATATTAATTATTTGTTATTGATTTAAGTTTTTTGTTGTTGTTGTTTTTGTGCATATTTTTGTTTTTTTTTTCTGTAAAATTTAATGTTAATTTTGTTTTTCTTTATATTTTTTGAGGTTTCAGGTGGAAGAATAGGGGTTAAACTTTAACTTCCTGAACCGGCACCTCGCGATTTGCTTTCATGCATTATTAATTTTTATTTTATTATATTATTTTTCTATTTTATATTTACTTTTATTTGCTGGGCAATAAAGTTATTATTATTATTATTTAGCCGGAGTTTCTTTGGCTTTAGTGTATTCGCTGGTCCAGTGTTTACCAGCTCATTTAACACAGCGCACATTTTTATAGCAGTAAGTTTTTGTGTGGCTCCAAGCAACACATATAAAGTAATTTTCTTGCAGAACGTTTTAAGTTGATTGTCCTATATTTTAGTTCTAGTTCTGCTTTCTTC